>NC_056735.1:1263865574-1264200574 GCF_019279795.1 Protopterus annectens | reverse complement strand
CAATTGAGCCATTACTCATGGATTATGGACACAGAGAGTAATGTAGCCTTTGACTTTCACTGATCAGTAAGATGTGGGGATCCATTCAATTTTGTACAACCTATACAGAAAAGCATGGCATGTAAATCTCAAACTTTCTTTGTTGTACTGAATTTGGCACTCATCACACCTATCACTGAGTGCAATGGCACCTTTGTTATGTCACTAAACAGGCATATCTTACAACTGTAGCAGCTGCACAGGTTCCATGGTAAACCAGTGCATATTGTAGATAACATGTCCTGTGCAGACCATGTCCAGAGTGTACATGTGTAGTCTGTCTCCTATATGCCTCTGAGGGGATGTGTATGGCTGCCATAAAGGAAGGTGTCAGATCCTACTGTGTACCACCCACTTATCCAAGACAGGACTAACAAGTGTATTACCTTTTACACACACCTACTCCTTCACTGTGATATAAATAGTACATGCTGGAGAAACAGGTATGTAACACAGACAGTACACCCTATATGATACAGGCCACCCAAAACATGTGAAACACACATCTGCTGTGACACACATCATGTTCAGGTTACACAATGGGATGCAGAACAAGACAGTCATAACTAGTGTAGGACAAATGTCTGTAATGGACACAGGAAATCTGTAGATGGGTCATCCTCATCACCACAGCTTGTAGGTATGTTAGCTCCCAAAACCCTGGTGACACTTATCAAGGGTATTAGACCTTTTAATAGATTAGGGATGCATGGGTAGGTTGAATGATGCCATTGTCCTTGTTAACCTGTTATACACATATGAACCTATGGAGCTATGCACCTATAGTGCTGTACCTGTCTGAAGACATATTTCTTCTGTGCTGACATTTCATCCTGTGCTGTGATTTCTATGGGGTTATTGTTGCTGTGTATTCATAGGTATCCCCAACAGACTCATGAAACTGAACCGTAAACAGGTCTGTGATATACCTTTAATTGTGTAAGTATACAGGCATTACAACGTCATACAATATAAGGTACATAAAATAATGCGGCTGACTCATTACAAATGTCAGCACACAGTATATGTCAGTGACCAGTGCAAGTGGCATGGCAAAGGAAACAATGGATTACATAATTACATATTAATTTATATAGTCACCCTGTGCATCAGACACAGAGCTTCACTGGAACAGTTTATCAGTGGCCATGTAAAACACACAAGGAAAGGTCTCAGTTTAGATCGCCTGCTTCTTGAGTGTTGGGATATGATTCATCTGCTTCATCTGTAGAGACTTTTTCTAAAAAATGTCTCTTTTGAGAAGTTCCACAATGAGGAGTTAGATGCACAGGGAAGCCAATCAGAACAGCAGAAGGCATTTCAGCCAAACGGTCGGGACAAAGGCAGCAAGAACATGTGCAAGGGGAGATGCTTTTAATAAAGCAAGTTGTTAAATGGACTTCAATGACTTTGGATTATGAAACGAACAGTGAAACTGATTCATTGAAAATAATTTATTTTACTTGTGTTTTTCTGCTATTGCTGAAGGGATATTGTTAAAGGGAGCAAAGAGCCATGTCAAGCAGATATCCACCATTGAAGGGCAGGATGCATGAATTGCTGTGACATTGTCAACTAACATGGATCACCACCACTGTGCTGCTTGTTTCTGCAAGCTTGGACATCTACAGTATACGAAATGCCGACACTAGCAGATGTTTTAGTAGAAGGCAATAAGTTTTGTCGCAAGTTGCATCTTGGGGTGTTTTTCTCTAGCAAAAAAGTTGATAATGTTAATTTCAATGATTCTTGTGGTTCAAATGACTCCCTGGTCAATTTGTCTGTATGTGATTATGGTGATTTCTACATGAAAAGTGATATAATGACAGAAGATGTTGATGAAAATGTTGAGTCTTTGTTTGTCACAGGTTATGGGCAGTTACATGTTCCAATGTTACCTTGCTGGGAAAGTTCTTTTTACCCCGTGAAACTGTCTCCTATTATTACAATTTTTGAAAAGTTGTTAATGAATAATATTGAAAGAGAGTTCAAAAAGTTTAAATGTAAGAAGTTCAACTTAACTAAAGATGAATGGCGGGAGCTCAAAGGTTAATGTGAAAAGGAGGGCAAATATGTTTTTAAGAAGGCAGATAAAGGGGGTAATTGGGTCATTATGGACACATTGGGATGTGATAAGATGTTTTTTGATTTGTTAAATGATGGTGAAAGCTATGTTAAATTGTCTTTTAATTTGCTCCCTCACTTCAAAAAATAAATTTTTGGAAGTGTTGGAGAAAGGGGAAAGGTTAGGATTCTTGTCAGCTCAAAATGTTAAAAAAATGTGTTTATTGCTAAGCCTCATGACCCAATATTTTATGCCATTCCCAAAGTTCATAAAGATCAGAGGAAACCACCAGGTAGACGGATTGTGTCTGGTATTGGTTCATATTTGGAAAATGTGGGGGGTTTGATGGACTTTTTATTAAAGAAACATTTAAATCAAGTTTCAGCAAATATTAGAAATACTCAGGAATTATGTGCAATTATTAAAGATTTGGAATGGCAACAAGACTATTTTTGGCTATCTGTGGATGTTTCTTCTTTGCATACAAATATTTCTTCAAGAAGGGGCCTTGAGGCAATTGCTGGAATTTTGGGTGAGGGCCCACGTAGCTCATTTATCTTGGACTGGCTTGAGTTTTGTTTGTCACACACTTACTTTGTATTTGAAAAGGAGTATTATTTCCAAATTAGAGAGACAGCTGTGGGGTGCCATTTGTTCATTCTTATGCTATCTTGTACATGGGGGAATTTGAAATCCTGTTTTTTTACTTATTTTTACTAGTTATTGCTTATTCTAACAATTTATAGCACTTTTTTATTGTTTGCTGCCTGCTATTATCTACTGTATTTTATTGATATAAATTAATCTGCACTATAGTGCTGAAACTATTTGCCTTACAGGGCCTGTTAAATCATTTTATTACTGTCACACTGTTTGTAAAGATTTTTTTTGCTAGTTTCACTGTGTGAAATGTATTAACTGGATTTTTTCTGTATTTGTTAAGCATCTGTTTGTTTGTTCTGATTTCTTGCCAAGGAGTGTATCATACAACTGCTTTGTTTGCAGTTAATAGCATTTTCTAGAGTTTCCTTGCTCCCTTATGTGTTTAAATCTTTCATTTAGTGACTTACTGCTGCTTTTCTGCTGTGATAAACATTTATGGAGTGTTTTCTGCCTACAATACTGTAGCTAGCAGCTGTAGCATAGCCCCAGTTCATATTTTTTGTCTCTGGGCCTGTTTGTTTGTTTGCAGTGGTTGTTTGTTCTGAGCACATGCCCCAGGCCATCTTGAATTAGCAGAAGCCTTTCTTTACCTTCATGAGGGGATTGTGTTGATTGGTTGCTGGCTGGTAAAGTTTGGCTGGTCTAGGGCTTGGAATAAGCATTCATCGGTCCTTCTGAGATTTTTTTTAAGTTGTTTCAGGTTGTACCTTCTGGTATTTAGGTCCTGCCGTTGAAAGGAATTCTGTTTATTCACACTGAGCTGAATGGAGGAGGGGCACTGACCACAACTCTGATCTGTTATATATAACAATAAGTATCCTGTTTTTTTTTTTTTTTTGCTTATTTTTACTAGTTATTGCTTATTCTAACCGACTATAACACTTTTAATGTCTGCTGCATACTAGTTTTTAACTGTATTTTATTGCTATAAACTAATATGCACTATAGTATTGAAATTGTTTGCTTATAGGGCCTGTTAAATCACGTTTACTACTGTCACATTGTTTGTAAAGCTTTTTTTTTGCTAGTTTCACTGTGCAAAAGATATTAACTGGAAAATTTCTCTATTTGTTAATCATCTGTTTGTTTGTTCTGATTTCCTGCCAAGGAATGTATCATAAATTATTTGTTTGCAGTTAAAAGCATACTATAGAGTCTGCTTGCTCGTTTATTGTTCTAAAACTTTCATTTAGTGGTTCACTGCTGTTTTTCTGTTGTGATAAATATTTCTGTAGTGTTTTCTGCCTAGAATAGTGTAGCTAGTAGCTGTAGCATAGTTTTCCACCCTCCTTCCCTATTGGTGTCTTGTTGTTATATGTGTAGCTTTGGAGTTGCCCATGTCTAGTGTAAACTACATCTGAGACACTTCTCCCAGTCCACTGTCATTAGCTCACTCTACCTAATCCAGAGAGAACATTTGGGAAGGCTAACCTCCTTAGTTTCTTAACCTTGAATTATCCCCTTTCTCTATTTCCATTTTGCTGAAAAAAAAATACTTTTCAGCTTCTTTTACAGTATTTGTTTTTCCTCCTCCTACTCTATCAGTCCATCTTGTTTTTTTCTGCTACTTGCTCTCTAAAGTGTTCAATTGCATCTTCTCTGCTGCATTTATTACTACTTGTTTTAGCTTGTTTAAATTTTAAATGCTATTCTAAGCCTCTTGTTTTTTATTTAAGCACTTGGGCTTTAGGCCTACCCCTTAGCTGTCCCTGGCCTCTCTCCCTCAGATTCTGACAAATACAGATGGACAATTTCCTATGGTTTCTCCTGCCAGCCTGGTTGATATGGGCCTGAGACAGTGTAACAACTGCCGCATGTACATGGACAACCATCTACTACTACCACCTAGGAACACAATTTGTGAGAGATGCAATTACATAAAGAAGCTACAGTGTATGCTCTCTCCCTCACAAGCCAGTATATCTGGCACTGAGAAGGTTGTCAACACAATCACTACACCTCAAACACCACCTACAACTACACAACACCCACCCACATATGTGGAGGTTCTCAACAAAAACAAACCCAAACAAAGGAGACCTCAGAGACAAAACCACATGAGAACTCCATAACCCTCCACACCACATACCATGCATAGTCCATGCACCAGTGTCTTGCAACCAGTAAGGCCTAACCATAAACCCAACATATTAGTCATAGGAGACTCCATTGTAAGACACACAGATGTGTTTCTCACCAGGCTGGATAAGGAGAAAGTCACAGTTAGTTGTTTATCAGATGCCAGAATCTCCCATATCACACGTGCACTCAAGTCTCTCAACAACAGGTACTGTTATGACTCTGTCATAGTCCATGTTGGCATAAGCAACGTGAGATGTACCTCCCTGGACTATATGAAGAGAGACATGATTGAGCTCGCTGAATATGTGTCCCAGGCAGGTATGTCCCTAGCCTTAAGCAGCATTCTACCTTCACCCAGAATGATGCCTCAATACAAACAGAAAATGGTTGACTTTATCAATTGGCTTGGTTTCTGGTGTCATTCCAAGGGGATCCAGTGTCTGACAGCCTAAGAAGATATGATTGACAGACCACGATGCTTTGCTAGAGATGGACTGCATCTCTCTCACTTGGGCTTCAGGCTTCTGGCAAAGGACCTTGCCTCCCCTGTAGTGCCTTTTTTAGGAAAAATCATGAGGTCAATACTACCAAAATAAAAATCTCAACAAAAAGTAAATTAAAGGTCATGCTGCTAAACGCTAGGAGTCTAAACATGAAACTGCACCCACTGCAAGCATTCTTAACCCAGGAAGATGCTGACATTTGTGCAGTCACAGAAACCTGGTTCAAAGCTGTGGAGAGCACCCCAGTCTTACCTGGTTACTCATCCTATCATACATTCAGATTCCAAAGTGTGGGCAGCAAAGCCAAAGGAGGTGGAGTTTCAATATATATTAAAGACCCACACACCTCCAGGCTGGTCAAACAGTATGATGCACAGGAGACACTTCAGGTGCAGTTAACTGTTGATAAGACCCCTATTCATATTATAGCTAGCTACAGGCCCCCAAAGTTTACTCAAGATGCCCACTCCACCTATCTGGACCTCTTCAAATATATCAAGATTCAACCCTTTACCCTGATCCTGGGTGACTTTAATTACCCAACCATAGATTGGAAAACTACTCATGCCAGCACACAAATGCCCAGAGATTCCTCAATTTTATCAATTGAAATGCCTTGGAACAGCTAGCTGATACCCCTACAAGAGATGATAATATCTTGGACTTGGTAATTACCAGCATGAGTAACCACTGCAACACCCCTACGGTATCATCCTCCCTGGTAAGATCCAACCATAAAGTGGTCACTTTTGAAGTCACCATCTCCCCTGACCCCCAGCTAGGTCAAAACAAAAAAAAAAAAAGCTGAAGCTGATTTACAGTGGATGGGTATAAGGTATAAGTTTCCCATCCCCCCCCCCTCCTGAACAATCAACATCCAAATCTAAATCTACACTATACGAGCATCATTATATTTTATATATGGAATCAGGGAATACTTGACAGAACAAATCTTCCACAAAGAAGAGTAAACCTCCTCTCTGGTGGACATCTGACATAATAAATAAATATAAAAAAAACAAACAACTGCTGTCCAGGACCAAGAGGGGGGACCCAATTGGAAGCACCCTCTCTCTCTCCTTAATAGCAAATAAAAGCAAAGAGCACTTATTCTAAAGCCAACTTTCTTTTGAGTCCAAATTACTCTACATTACAGATAGTCATCACAGGCCTTGCATTCTCTATATATGTATCTCATCTCAAAAGCAGAGAGATGTGTTCAGAACTGGTGGTCAAGGACACCACATACAACACTGCTTTATTTTATTTTATTTATTTTATTTATTTATTATTTATTTACGGGAATGTCCGACCAGGTTCCACAGAGCCTAGCGGCCCCCGAGAGAAAGGCTCCAGATGCATGTCTGAATGATGGGAGTAGGTGAATGTGGGAGAATGTGGGAGGAACACAGGAAGACATGAGAACAAAGGGAGAACAGGCAAGAACCACCCACCAGAAACATGTCCTGCCTCAGTGAGAACAGGACCACAGAACGCTAGCACCTGCTTACACTACTAGCCGCCACGCCACCACTGTATATAGCCAATAGATATAGCCAATCTACTGTTGTCTCCCTCTGTCTCCCCCCCCTCCCCCCAGTAAATCAGTCTGTCCTGCCCCCACCCCTATCTCTGCCCCCACCCATTAAGGCCTCAAAGAACAGAAAAATACACCTCTCAACCTGCCTGAAACATCCCAGGCTGCATCCTGATAACATCCCCAGGCTGCATCCTGTAAGATTAAACTTGCCTTACCATTAGGCCTCCTATCCAAATCATTCAACCAAAGCCTGAAACACTCCAACAAACAAACAAAACAACAAATCCACAAAATGTATACAGCAGATTCCAGTTCTTTTTACTTAGAATTAACAAAATTTAGTAAAAATTTAAAAAAAGTCTAATCAATCAATAAACATTGTTTATTGATCTTTTCATCAGAACCTGATGAAATCTGAGGTATTCAGATGAAAGCGCTTAACCAGGAAAGTGTTTGACTGTTGGATTATTTTTCGTGACAATAAACCTGTGTTTTTTACTGGGTTTCCTACTTTTTCACCTTTGGACAGAAAATCTATAACATCTACGCCCTGTCCGAGCTAAAGCCTGAGTACTGTCTTTGTCCCAGGCAAGTGGAGGGCAGCCACTGTCTTCCCTTTACACAATGATGGATCATCCACTGATCAAGGAAATTATAGACCCATTAGTCTAACTAACATGATCTGCAAGGTCATGGAATGGATTATCATTGATCTCATTAACAGGGACATTGGCAACCTCCAAACACTTGACCCCGTACAGTTTGGCTTTGTCAATTGGAGGTCATGTCTGTTAAATCTGGTTGACTTCTTTGAGACAGTCACCAAAGCCATGGACGAGGGGAAGATGGTGCACACCACCTACCTTAACCTGTCCAAAGCCTTCAACACTATTCCCCACTCAGGCATAGTAGATAAACTCTCTCAACTAGGCATCAATTTATATGTGACCAGATGGGTAGCAAACTGGCTCACCGATAGAACCCACCTAATCAAAATAGGAGAAGCCACCTCAAGCAGTAGACCTGCAAAGAGCGGGCTACCCCAGGGATCAGTCTTGTGGCCTCTGTTAATTGGGATATACTTCTCTGAGGTGCAGGGCAAAACTAGTTGGCTATGGCTGACCAAGTTTGCAGATGACAGCAAGCTGGATGCAGTCATCATTTCCCTAAGTGACATGGACCACCATGTTGCTTCCATTGTATGGAAAGATTTCTACATGGCCCACCTCATAAGTAAGGGTATCTCATACAGGGACAAAGAGGTCATAAAATCCCTGTATACTTCCCTTCTAAAGCCAATTATTGAGTACAACAACCCCTTCGGCATGTACCTCGCAAAGCACATGCAGCAGCTGGAGAGATCACAGCGGTTCCTCACCAGGAGAATCCAGGGCCTCAAACACCTACCCTACACAGATAGGCTAAAAGCCCTGTCCCTCTACTCAGTTTCATACAGACTTCATAGAAGTGACCACTGTCTGGCATACAAAGCAATCTCAGACCCCGCCTTGATGAGACTGCTACATATCTGCAAGTCAAGCTCCACTCGAGCAACCTGTACACGTGACCTCAACCTGGTCTGTGATATCAATAGGACTTGGTGGGACAGATTTGTGTCTCAGAGATTCCCCCATCTGTGGAATAGACTCCCTCTCCACATCAAGCAGAATACCTCATTATCCCTTTTTAAGTACAACCTGGATAACTGGATGGGAAACAGAAAATACACTCCTGGGATTCCACCTGTGTCCCTGATGGACAGGGGCTCTGGGTGCTGACTTGTCTAAACATGGGCTAAACTCTTGGCTAGGCTAATAAGGGCCTCAGGGCCAATAGTCTAGTAACTTCCTATGATCCTATGATTTATGCCCATAATTATTATGTGGAAAATGTCATCCTTTATAAACATTTCATAGATGACTTGTTCTTTTGTTTGCAAGAGTGCCATGATTGACTTTATTAAGTTTGCAGATATGTTGAATAAGAACACACATGGTTTGAGATTTAGTTATCATATGGATCAGAATTTTATTAATTTAACTCAGTTTAGACCCTATAGAAAAAGCACAGCAGTTAATAATTTCCTCCGTCATCTAGTATGCATCCGCTGCACTTTATTAATTCATTGCCTTATTGGGAATTTAGAAGAATATGGTTTAATACCTCTGACTTGAGATCTAAGGACAAATTTATGTCCGAAATGGAACAAAAGCTCTTGGTCAGGAGTTACTCAAGGGATATTTTAGAGAAAGTTAAGAACAAACTAAAGGATGTTGTTGGCTGTAAAAGCCATGGAAATATTAATCTAATTAATCGATTTAGAATTAAACATCAGTTAGAGAATGATGAGGCTAGTAAAAAATTTTTATGTTACTAGATTTAGTCCCTTTTCTAATACCTTGAGAAAGGTGGTGTTGGATTTGTGGCCTATGGAACTTTCAGATGGCAATTTGAGGAAATTATTTCCTGAGCATCTTACTTTTTCTTACAGACGATTTTATATTTTTAAAGAATTACTTAATCGTCCTAGATCTGAACAAACTATGTTTTCTAAACCTATGGGTTCTTTCCCTTGTGGCGAATGCAGTGTGTGTGGGAGGGTTAGAAATATATCATATATATTTATATATATATATATATATATATATATATATATATATATATATATATATATAAAATATATAAAAATCACTTGCAGATCACTAAAGCCAATAACTCTGCTGGTGAAGCACTATTCTCTTGCGCCATAGCCAAATTATGGAACTCCCTCCCACCCACAATTACCTCCATACCATCATGCACCCACTTCAAAACTTTACTAAAAGCGCACCTAAAAACATGCTGGCTATGCCCTTGCAACTCTCACTCTAATATCACCCACCCCATCCAACCACTACCTTTCTTTCCACCTCACTAACTACCTTGATTATAGCAAGCTCAGATGCTCATAAGCCTAGTACTTATACAGCAGGAACTTCTTATTGTAACATTTGTTAATGTCTGTTATGTACTTCGCAGATAAAGATTCTAGTTATCTACCGATGTACTATGTTCTTCATCTGTAAATATGTTTGTAATTAATTGCTATGTTAATCAAATTGTTAATTGCTGCGTAATCCAATGTAACTACTGTCTGTTTATTTTAACTGTGGAGCTTTTCTTCCCGGGCCTCTTCTGAAAATGGACCTACGTCCAGTCGGACACTCCCGATCAACAAATGTAAATAAATAAATAAATAAATAAATAAATAAATAAATAAATAATCTAATTCTGTGATTAATGGTTAGAGATTTGAATCACAGGGTAGATTCAATTGTCAATCATGTGCTGTTTTTTTTTTATTTTGGGGTGTGGATGTGATATGGTCCAATGGTATATTGAGCAGACTAAAAGGAAAGTTAAAATAAGAATTTTAGACAGATATTAGGAAATGTAATGTTAATAGTCCAGTGGCAGATCACTTTTTAAAGGAGCACTCAGGTGATGGGGAGTCTCTGTTCTTTAGTATTTTGGGTTAACCTATGTTTAATAATGGAGGCGATATTGCTAAGCAATTGAATCAGTTGTAAACTATATTTATTTTTAATTATGGCACCTTTTTCCTAGGGGATTAAATCAGGAAGTCTTGCTTAACTTTTAAGCTTCTGTGTCATGTTATATTGGTACTCTTGGGGCTAATTAATGGCTTTTGACTTTTTAAGTGGGGATTTATTTAATTTATGAATAGGATGAAAGTTGTATGTAAAGCATAATGTAAAATGTTGAGCACTGGTCACTTTAAATGTCGGGATGTTTAACTTTTAATTGGTTAATTGATTAATTGATGTGACTATTTATTATGAAAAGTGTTTGTACTGGTTATCCCTTGAAGGTGGAAGGCCGAGGTAGCAGGATATTAAAAACTGTGGAGAGCATCTCTTTGTGGTCTTTATTTTGTTTTTTGTTTTTTTTTTTTTAGCGTTTTACAGTTTTTACTTTATGGTGTTTATGACATAACTTCATTTCCCTGCATCAATAATAAGGATAACAGGGATGTGGCACAAGTATCATCACTTGCACAGGGTATTGTGTGGGGGTACAGGAGGCCTAGGCTGACCCAATAGGTTAAAAGCATGCGTATGGTTCAGGAATGGAAGCAGGCAAGATGGAGCATGGAAATGTACAGTGTGTGTCTGTAGGTGACCTGAGTTTGACAGTGGTGTGTGAGTGTGTGTGTGTGTGTGTGTGTGTGTGTGTGTGTGTGTGTGTGTGTGTGTGTGTGTGTGTGTGTGTGTGTGTGTGTGAACACAGTTAAGCTCAGTGCTAGCCCTACATGTGTATATGTTGGACAGCTTTGAACCATGCATGGTATAGCTGACAGTTCATTGTCTCCACACCCGAACACAGGAACTGGCTCTGCCAGGAGCTGCACTAGCACCTCCATGCAGTGTTAGTACCTGACAGTGACTGCTGTCTGCTGGGACCGTGTCCTCCACAGAAATGCTGAGGACCATGAGCCCATGGCCTGCCCTGTCTTGGTGTGGACAGCACACTCACCTCTGGAGCACTGGATGTACTGCCACTATGTTGAGTGTGATTCTGCATGGCCACATGGACTCTCAGCAGACGGAGTTGCTGACCTACGTCCATGAGTCCAATGCTCAACTCCAACCAGGCTTGCATCACAGACAATGTGCATTCCAAGACAGATATTCTGTGATCTGTCTCAGACCAACATCTTTCCAGTGCATCAGTGAACCAATCCAAGGTATGAGCAATGCAGTGGAGGCAGTCACAGATACCAGAATGTGCTGTATCGATAACCCTGAGCATTCATCTGGAGTTCCTGTCGGAATGAGCTGCTGCCTCCATGATAGACCAAAATATATGTCAAGTGACCCATGATGACACACCTGCAACAGGTGGTGGAAGGAAAACATGCCTCCTAAGAGCACCCCTATCAATCCTCCTGTGTGGAACCTCAACAGCTCTCTGGCTACGGCCAGTGTTGACACTCACTGGATTCATAGATGCCACACTTTCATGTTTAATGCAGCAGTGTCTGACTGTCCAATATATGTGGCGTCCGGTGACTGGCTATGTGTAGGGATGCTGGCTGTGTGCAGTGATAATGAAGGTAGAAGAGGGATGTAAACCCCTGGACAGATTCAGCCCCTGAAACCCCTACCTGTGCCTCACTTTGGCCACTATCATCATCAGAGTCTGAAGGGACACTGACATGAGGTTGTGTAGGGGACAGAGACCAACCCTCCTTGTCACCTGTGATATAAAAGGGAAAAGCAGTACATTAATACTTGCATTAATATGCTCTGCAGTACTGTGTTGCAATATATGCAAAGCTGTATACACTGGTGTCACTATTACAGACTTGTATAACACTCAACCTCATATAGTAGGGCATGAGGACATTACTTTTCCCACAAACATCTGTAGTTACTTGTAAATAAAAGCTCTTTAAACAGCAATCTTATCAGCAAGAATGAGGTACACTGTTGACATTTGTGAGGACTCTGCACAGCTGAAACATATGTCAATCTGTAATGTCATGACAATACCATCACATCTATCAGTGTGGTCACACTTACAAGTCATAGGTATGACTCTAAAATGTGCACAGTCAGAAAATATCTGTACAGTTGGCAATCATGTCAACATTACAGCAATTCAGCCAGCAAGCCTGGGATGACACTTTAGGGAAGACATTGCAGTAAATCTACATCTGTAACAAACAGTGTTGTGCTTACCAGGAGCAGGATGATAGCCTTGTCCAATTCCTGATTGACCTGTGAAAAGTTGAGGGAGAAATAATGTAAACAACACCAGATGTTGCACTGTAACAGGGTAATATGCCCATATATCTCACATTTACAGCAGCTACTTTGTTAATTGTTATGTTGGTCAAAATCTGAGCATGAGATTCAAACTGCAGTTAAACTCATCCCCCCAAAAAACAAACACCTGACACCCACATAAAAGTATGTGCACCCTGACACACTGAATGCTAACATTATTCCAATGCTGATCAAACTAAGCCTACCTGGATGCTCCTCTGATGTGTTAACTGTGACACCCACAGCCACGATATATGGTGCGATGGATGCCTGGGAGCTGCCATGTATTCCTAGGTTCACCAGGAATTCCTCAGTGGCTGAGAGTGGTTGTTCCACTACAGGGCCTCCACCAGTGACATCATGATCCCTGGCCACATCTGCTGCTGTTTTGCATGCAATATTTATCATATATGTCACACTGTGTTGGACCTGCTCATAAGTTCCTCTCTGATGACCTATGGAATTAACATCACGGACAAGGTCAGCCCACAATGCTGCCCACTGTTCTCTGTTTTGCCTCCCCTGGACAGTAGGAGTTCATGGTGTTGATGGAGGCCTTCCAGGATTATGTAATACTCGGCATCCATAAAAGGGGCACAGCATATTGCGTACATGTTTCCTGAAAGACAGCAAAATGGGAACACATGTCAAAATCACATAAATGGGACTACATTATGTAGAGATACAGCAAGAACAGAATTACTAGCAGTATCCATTGCTTGATCACATGTCATATTCCACAGTGTTCAAACATACTAAGGGTGTGACTATAACTAAGATACTAGCAATAGTCAGCTATTCCTGTTTGTGCCATGACAGATACTGCTGTATGATCACGCACCCGACACAGGAGTCCATTGTAATGTGGCCCTAGGGGTAACCCGCCTGATAATATATCAAAACTACAGTGCCAAACAAATAGCAGTGTGCTATTGCAACCACTATAAAGGGACATTCTCATGAGACCAGTGTGCCACATTGACAAAAACATCCCACCCTTGATATACTGTATGTCCTCTGTGGGTGTAACAAAACTGGAGAGCAATGACATGTCATCATTACAGTTCTGGAAAAGGCTTAATGCTGTAATCACCATTTCCCCTAAGTATATTCACACATATGCATCATTTTGTAAACAAAAAGGTTACAAACCTGATGGAATTCAATATTCCTCTGTTGATATGTGCAGATATATAAAGGTTTTGGCAACACATTTTCTGTGTAAAGAATGTCTCACCTAGCCAGCTGTTGGCCTTTTTAACATGGTTCTCATTACCAGGTGATTGGCCCTTAACCAATCTGTGGTTCTGTAATATTAATTGCAACTAACACAGCTGATTTACAGTATAATCAGCCAATGACATGCAACCACTGAATAACATATAAGGCCTTCATGCAGATTAGAAGCCCTTTCTGATATATTGTGCTGGACATTACTGGGGTCAAGATACTACATCGTTGCAGAGAGCACATCTGTAGCAGCTACTTTTACATACAGATGTGTATGCTACAGTCTGCAGGTGATACTGCAGACAATAGACATAGGCAGAGAGTGTGAACACTTTAGAGGACAAGTTGTAAGCAAGTGTGGGAGTTGTGGCATCCTCGTTGCAGAGGCACAGATTCCACTGCAAATTAAGGCATGCGTTTAAGGTACATATGTTAGCCAACAGTATCATTAACAGAGTACTAGACAACATGTTTGTTGTGGCCTTGAGCAACATAGGGGGGTAAATATACTGTTATGTCAACCATTTCGGCAACTGCCAGGCCATGTGTTACATTATGGTAGTCATTTGGAATGTGTGTGCTGGCAGTCCTTGTTACTAGCAGGACCTCCATATGGGTATGTTAGTTGTGCAGCTATGCTAATCTGTAATATGATGAAATGATTGTGTACTGCACTCTGATATTAGTGGGCCTCATTTGCATTACCTAAGTTAAAATCCTCTGTGAATGCATATTAATGGATGACCTGACACTTTATGTACTTTATAATGTTGCTATAGGGATGTGTCAAATGTTTTCCTATCTGCAGGCCTTTGACTTCCATCACTGAAAATCAGACATTGCGTTTGAAATACATTGTGTGGATAAAGAGTGCATGGCGCAGTCACTCATTGATTGCTTCACAATTATGTAATTTAAATGCTACACACCACTGGATATGAACCTAGAACCATGTGGCAAAAAATAATGTTTGCAAAGCATTTAACAGACTGAGCTCCTCAGTCACTGTTAACATGTGTGTATTGGCGAACATATAAGTGCACACATACATGGTATGACATACCTCCATTACATCCATTATTATGTGCCTGGTTTTATAGGGATGTAGTTCTGCATTAGAGTCCCAGTTGAACATGTATTTTGCCATTAATGTTTTAGCAGATGCATTTCTACATCTTGCTGATAAATGTACACATTTACCTGATATTAGAGAATTCACTTGCATCCATTATTCTGTGTCTGGCTTTGTAGTGGTATAGTTCTGTACCAGACTTTAAGTTACACTCCCAGTGTTTCCATTACTCTTTCAGATGTTTGCTTGACACTGCAAGATACACAGCGCTGCTTGCACATGCTTAATGACATTAACTTGCAGTTTCTATGTTTTGCTTACAACACCTGTTTTAACTAACACCTGTGTGGTTTGGCAAGTTAATGAGTAGCCTGCAGGTGTGATGGTCTTGGGTTTGAGCTAGGGGACAGGTGTTCATTTTCTACATGTCTATTATAATTTAAAATGCATATGTCAATATAGCTCTATTTAGCTGAGCTAACACTGCATGACACGGCACAAAAAATCTTTAAAGAGAAGAAAAATGGGGATATAGGACAGTTGTGAAGTGGGGTACAAGCAGGGAGAAAAACATAGTGAAAGGCAGGCAGGTATGTGCAGGAAGGGTGTAGGAAAGAACCTTAGCTATCCATTTCTTGTACATCAACAACTGTACACTTTGACAGAATTTGTAGATGAATTTGAACTGTCACCCTCAGAGAGATGGGTGAGGACAATATAACTGTGATGTCAAGCCAATTGGACCAAATTATGTGTATCCAGTGGACACGTGTGCAAAATGAAGAGCTATGTATGAGACAATATTTCTTTGGGGGACAGGTGCCCATTTTTTTTAGGTGACAGTGGAATGTTGGGGAAGGGACATACGTACATTTTGGGGGAGGTAAGTTGGGAAGGTGAAGAGGATTTTGCAGACAGACAAGACAGCAGACAGGGGTGGTGTGTGACACAAGATGGGGGTGAACACCTTGGATGGGGAGGGTGTTGTGAAATCCCCATCTCAGGTGGCTCCACAAGGTAGCAGCATGACTCAAGTCCCCACCCATGAGACTGTTGGCACTGCCTCTTCAGTGCTCCTGTGGTGGCAGTGGTGGAGGCTGGGCTCCATGCCAAGGTTGTCCCACCAGGGTGGTGAGAATACTCTCCATCTGGTGCAGGCAACGTCCAAAAGTTTGGAAAAATATCCTGTGCACCAAACCTGGTAGTTCACCATGGGTGACAAAACCACCCCTCCACCACTGCTCCAAGTGGGGTGCCCAGCCCCAGCATGTGGGTCAGAAAAACCCAATGCTACATGTAGTGCAGGGGCAGCAGAGGGGGCACCACCAGGCTGTGTCCCAGATGTGCCGGGCCCTGGTACCACAGCCAGAGGAGCCAAAGTAGGTGGATCACCTGGAACTGGCCTAACTTGTCGGGCTGTAGTAAATTAGATATAAAGATAAGTTAAGTTTAGTAATAACCAAAACAATGTTAGTATTAACAAAATGGAAAAAAATACTGATTAATCCAAATATGTATTAAGGTATAGTATGTGGAACACAACAATAAATAACATAACAGTAAGTATAACAGCACACCAGTATGAAATAACCCATAAGGCCAACATAACAGTTAGTTTAATAGAATATATTAATATTAAATCATCATAATAAATAACATTAATAAATTAAAGAAGACAAGGGGTGGGGAGAGATAGAAAAACAAACCATTAGTGAATTTGCAGATGATATTAATACACATACTATTAATACATACTTCTGTAGGTGTGCAGTGTCAGTTCTGAGTACAGTAACTCCAATTCTTCTATAGATGATGTTGCATGTACATACCTCTCAAGCTGTTAGCATGGGACAGTATGGGCCAAGCACTAACAAATATATGTATACAACTACACAGAACTGTTTCACATACTGTCCCATTACTATACATTGCATTGCAGGTAATCATTTATCTGCTAATCAAGGACCAGACAGATTGGACAGTTGTCATTACATTACGAAAAATCATGACAATTGAGAGGTATGTTTGTGTACATTAAGTAGACTAGATAGCCGTTCATGTCTTAGTTGGCTGGCATGGGAGTAGAACCCAGAAGCAGTGACTCCAAGGGACATGTGCACTTAATGTAACAATTGACTGCAGTGACATCAGAACACACATGCAATGAATGCAGCCTTACTGAGTTATTTGTACACATCACTTATCAAACTACAATCCTGCTTTACAAATTATTGTTATTGCTCCTTAGAATCTGTGAATTATACACATATCTGCCCAGAATGTGGGCTACCTTTCCCATATATTTTGTTCCTGGAGTGGGAGGAATAGAGAGCATTATTTGATTGAAAGTTGCCTGAAGACAGCCCTGAACTGTACTGTGGGTTGTGCAAAACCTTTATCAGGCAATTACTTTTGTATTCTTTATTCATTTCATTTTTACAGTTGTCTGCAGTAACATTAGAACACACATGAGTGAATACAGCCCTACTGCAGTTATTTGCACACGTTACTTATCAAACCACAATCCTGCTTTAAACCTTATTGCTTACTGTTATTGGTATTGCACTACGGTTATCAGAAAATATCCATGCTTACCACACTCGCAGTGCATCCTGACAGGCACCTAGGGTTACCACCTGTCCCACTTTGAGAGGGACAGTCCCTCTTTGGGCAGTTATGTCCTGACGAAAAATATTAGAAAGGGCAAATGTCCTGAGATTGTAGGGCATAATTATGTCCCATATTTTATGTAATAGTTGCATAAAATAGTTATTTCTGTATCTAAAATACCTAAATGTTACAAGAAGCATAATAAGCAACTAAATTGCTACAAGAATAAGCTTTTATTTAGGAAAAAAAGTTAAGTTCTATCCTTTGTACTGACTGTGGGTATGTGTCGGCCTGTAAATCTGATGTGTGTCCCGAAAATGTCCCACTTTGGCCATTTGAAAAGGTGGCAACCCTAGGCACCCCATGTGAGACTGGACATTCTGAGCCCATTTAGCTGCAACTGTTGGAAGAGAAGTAAACTATTATACATACCAATTTTGCACGGATTCAGCTTGTATTTTAGTAAAGTAGTAACAAACATACTTACATATCTGGGGGACATGGGCGCTTGAAGCAAATGGATTTGGCATAGCATAGCTTGTTCCCATGATCAGACCACCCATGTCTCAGTCATGAGGTAACCAGCTATAAATGGAAACTGAAACATCATAGAGCATGTGTTTGGGCTTCTGAAGTCATGGTTCTGGTGCCTAGATATAGCTGACGGAGTCCTGCAGTATATTCCACACACATGTGTACAAATATTTACAGTATGTGCTATGCTACACAATCTGATACTGTGGAAACAACTCCAGCAGGATCAGCAAAGGAAATGGATACACAGCCCCCACCAATGCCTAGGTCACTACAGCCACAGTCACAGGAGGACTCAGAGGAGGAAACACCTGCTGATGTCCCTGTAGGCAGACATAGGCATGCTCTGTATGCCCTAGCTTTAGCTAAGGGACACATTCACATTCACTGACAACCTAGGGACCTAGGGACTAACACCTTACTCCTACTGGCATACATATATTAAGACTGATGCCAGCCAACTGACACATCCTGTACCTATCCATGTATTGGCTGTGTACTGCTTGCATCCGACAGAGTCAACCCTGATTTACAGTTGTGTCAACTGCTGCATTTGCAAGCTAAGTCCATAACCTACATAGTATTCTAGTGAATTATTATGATATGTCATTGTAGCTATGGACCTGGTAGATTATGCAAGTAACTATAGTGGGCTATTTGGACAGAAATTACATCCACATGGGACTACAAACACCTATTTCACTATCATGTGTCCATTTGTAATCAGCAGGCCTCATGCATGGAGTATTCATACAGTCCTACTGGAACAGATTACTGGTACATCATTCAAGTGAGATGTTAGACAGTGAGGTTTAATGATAATCAAACTGGTGTGTATCCTAGCAGAACATGGGGTTTGTTCCCTCAATCCTCAAAACAGCACTGTCCCCTTGTAACTACCATAACAGTAACTCATCTATGCTATATGAGCATTTGACATAGTTAGTATACCAAACAGTCTCAGGACAGTAATATTGAATATGATTCTGAAGATATGTAAAGGCTGCCAGCCTAGCTAGATAAAATTTTGTAGATAATTCTGTCATTTGTAAATATTAATATAAGCCACAGGCTTGTTCTCTTAAATGTGAAAAGACTGTATTGCATGTTGAACTGCAAAAATGTAACCACATTGCACTCTGCTGGAGGAAAGCTGATAAGTCAAGCATTGCATAATTGTTTGAGCTCAAAACCCAAAGCTGAAATGTCTGGATGAAGGAATTCTTCCTATTGTTTTGAGGCTAGAGTTAATTGCTAGATCTTACATATATAATGTCTATAATTACTGTAGTTTCCTGACCAGGTGCAAGCTTACTAAGAAATGTTAATGTAGAGTTTCTGTTAACCTGGGAAACCAGATAATTCTTAAGAATGATTTAATCTAAAATGAGTCAGCAGGATGTATTATCAAGTTAAAGACTTTCTCAGACACAGAGAGAGAGCTTTTTGGTTTTGTCTTGAGAACATCCAACTCACCATCACTCTGCCTGTGTCTGTATGTAAGTATGATCTTAGACTTTAGTGTCTCTCTTAGAAATAGCTAGGAAATAGGAAGATTAGACAAGTTGTTTTCAGTACTGATGTCAGAACTATTCTACTGATTATTTTAAGCATTTCTCTGTGATCTCTGAACTCTTGACTAGCACTGTGTAGTAAGAAGTATTGTCTTGTGTTTTTATTATTTATTATTAAATATTTTTAAACCTTTCAACTGTGGCTGTTTTGTGTAGAGATAATTTAAGCTCTAGAGTATATTGCATGCATATAGTGATACTGTACAAAACCACTCCAATAGTCTTGCTGCTCAGTCACACTTACCATTTGGATAATAATATTGGACAGTAATAATTGGACACCCCTTGGTAAGGGCCTTATTAGTAGCTGATATTAGTGGTTGTTGGTGATTGCTACCTTATAGCCAGGCAGAAAGGGGCATAGCTGTGGAACCTGTGCCTGCCTTCCACAGGAGTGTCTGTGTGTTTGTATATAATTCATATCTTAAAGAGTGTGTTTGTGTCAGCTACTTGGGTAGAGACATGAAGCACTGGTGCATAGGTTCTATAAGTTCATAGGTGTGTACTAGGCTAATGACCCTGGAGCCTTTACAAACTTAGCCCATAGGATTACCATGGCATCATCTCACCCAACCTTAGTTTCCAGTGCCTCTGTTGAGCAAAGCCACTGGAGTGATCCCCGGGGTGATTTTTTTATTTACCATCCACTCATCAAGATTTCTTTTGGAGAGGCCAGTGAGGTGCTCTGTTTGACATGTATGGGAAGTCTATTCCATAGCATGGGCAGTCTCTGGGTTATGAACCTGTCCTTCTAGTATGTTCTGTTGATTGTGGTAATGAGGTTGAGGTCTCTGGAGCATGTGGTGTGGAGGAATTGGGATTTCTTTAGATGTAGCATTTCTAACAGAGCTGGTTCAGACATGGCTTTGTAAATCAAGCAGAGATTGCCTCTAAGTAGGTGATATGAGACAGAGAATAGTTGGAGTTTTTTGAGTCTGTCCATATAGGACAAGTGTTTAAGGCCCAGGATCCTCTTTGTGAGTTACTTTTGTGGCCTCTCCAGTTGTTGCAGGTGTCTAGTGAGGTACATGCCAAATGGGGCATTGTACTCGATGATTGGCCTAATGAGGGAAGAGTAGAGGGAAACAATGACCTCTTTCTTCCTGGATGTAAAACCCTTAGTAATGAGATGTGCCACATAGAAGAACTTTCTGACCACAGTAGCAGTGTGGTGGTCAAAAGAGAGGTTGCTGTAAACATGTGTTCCCAGATCTCTTATAATGCCTTCTGTGTTCAGAGGACTACCATCGTTGTGGTAGTTCATGGGAATTGGGTTTTTCCCAAAGGGAATGACAACACATTTTTTGGCATTGAGCTTAAGGCCATGGTTCTGACATCAGTCGTTGGTCTCAATGAGGCCTTTCTGTAGGATGTCAACATCACTTGTGGAGTTAATAATGGCTCCCAACTTGCAATCGTCTGTGAACTTAGAGTCCCTTCATGTTATACTGGAATTCTAAGAAGTAGATACCAAATAGGAGAGGACCCAGAACCAATCCCTGTGGGACTCCACTCATGACTGGTCGGCAGTCTGACTTGGAGTCAACCCCTTTCACACTGTGGGTTCTATATGTGAGCCAGTTTGCAACCCACCTAGTGATATAGGGGTTGATGGCTAGCTTAGTAAGTTTTTCTATGATTCCTGAGTGGGGAATGGTATCAAAGGCCTTGGCCAGATCAAGGTAGGCTGTATGAACCATCTTGTCTTCATCGACAGCTCTGGTGACTGACTCAAAGAAGTAGACCAAGTTGAGCAGGCATGGTTGGACAGAAAGGGTGCTGGAGGTTTTAGCTTGACCACTAGGCTGAGACCTGTGTCCTACAGCTGTGCCAGTGGGGACTCTTATTGGGGATCTGGTGAGAAAGGGAAGAAACCAGGTCCAGACTGACTGTGATCTCTGTATGCTCTTAAGGGAAATTGTAATTTACTGTGCGTGTATTTATTATCCTTCCCAATGTGGACGCCTCTCACTGGTGTTAGTGATGAGGACTGAGGCTTTTGATTACTAGGCCAGTGCATGGGCGGCAAAATAATCTTACATTGTATGTGTTGAGTAACTGAGGAATAGCAATGAATATATTTATGCAGGTGATTGTATGATGAATGATCCAGCTTATGTGGGTCAAAGGACTAAGGCACTCAGTTTATGTGATGGTGCTCAGGGCTCTAATCCTGAAATATCCAGATATTTTGAATGTGAAGTTGTAATAAGTTGTGTTTTACAGACTGTGACTCTGTGTGTGCTGTACTATTATTAACCTCTTTCACATATTAATTACACATTTGCATGCTGCATCACATGTCTAAGACCTATTCAAAAAGTCTTAGACAGTTTGCACAAAGTGCAGCAGTGCAGAAGCAGGGACAGAGGTCACAGCGTGTAACAAACAAAATCCTGGCCTGGAGTACAGCTAGATGTGGGTTGGAGTCAGTTTATGGAATAGTATGTCTCTGATGTAGGTAATATGCCTCTCACATACGCACTGCTTAGCAATGTGCAAACAATCCAAAAATGACACGGCGCATGCCCGTACACTTAGTTAAGCAGAGCTTAAATCCATTGCTTCTTTCACAATTTATTTTAAAAAGTTATTTAAATATATATGTATATATGTATATATATATATATATATATATATATATATATATATATATATATATATATATATATATATATACACACACACACACACACATATCTTTATATATATATATATATATATATATATATATATATATATATACTAGCTGTACGAGGCCACACGTTGCTGTGGCTCAGTCTGGTTAAATGGAAAAGAAAGAAAAGAGAAAGCGCACATTTCTAATATGTTTAATTTCACAATGCTTGTGGGTATACAATATTTTTTGTTGTTCCATTATCTGTGCAGATATAGAGATTGTCTGGTTTGCCGACTCTAGAACACGCAACATATAATTGTCCATGTGAGAAGCAATCCATGTGTAGATCTAAACTGCACAATTCTAAAGATTGGCCCTGAGCTTTGTTGATGGTGATTGCAAACGCCAATTGAATTGGGAATTGCAATCTCTTAAATTGAAATGGCATATCCGTAGGAATCATAGGAATGCGAGGAATGAGGACATCTTCACTTTTGTAAGGTCCTGTCAAGATTGTTACTTCTATGACGTTGCTCATTAGTTTTTTTACTGCAAGCCGCGTGCCGTTGTAAAAGCTTTGGCTGGTTGATATTTCGCAACATGATAATTGGCACGCCGATTTTCAATTGCAGTACGTGCGGTGGCATCCCTGACAGATCGAGTGAATTCAAAAATTCTGTTGGATAATTAACCACTTCATCTGCTTCCACAACAGTGTCGACGGACTTGTATGTGACTGCCTCGCTTTGAATGTTAGACTGAATAATATTGAATGTTAGACTGAATAATATTGTTAAGTTCGTAGATGTCTTTGTTCTTGGCCGCAGGAATAGCTCGTTCAGTCAGCCAGTCATGATTCTTATAATTGGTTTGAATATTGGGAAATACTTTTTCAACCAATTCTTCTTTGGACGTCACTAAATTGCAGAAGTTATGAGGCAATGAAATTCGTCCTGAGGTCAGATCAACCGGCACCTTTCCGTTCCCAATTTCAGCAATTGATGTGAGAATATCCCAGCTGATCGATCGTTTTGCAACTGGACACGCATATTTGTAGTTAATTTTAACGTCTTTGTGTGTTGCCACAAAGTAGAGTATTTCAGGCAAGCATTTATTTTGTCCGCTGGTATCGATCGAGGAGAACAAAGCAGATCTGAAGCTGCAGAACCCGTTTGCCATGCTCGCAACCGTGCATCCTCAAGTCTGGCTGCACGTTGCTCTGCTGCTTCCTCAGCAGTTATTTGAGCCATTCTTTGTCTGTTTCACTCGTTCGTTGATGCCCGTTCTTCCTCAGTTTGATTTGCAATTACTCATCGCACTGCTTCTGCTCCGCGAGTACGATGACCTAAGTTTGATATTCTGCGAGGCATTATTTCGATGAACTAAAGCAGATCGATTGCACTGAAAAAGAAGAAAGAAAGTTATAACAAAAACATATAAAATTGCATATTTGTATACAAATATATAGAATCCATAGTAGGTGTATAAAAACATGCACGTATTCGAATGCAACGTGTGACATCTATATAATAGTAGGCATATAAGAACATGCGTGTATTCGAATGCAAAATAGTGTGAAAATTTCAAAGCAATCGGTGAAGAATTTTTGGAGATTTAAGATTTTGAACAAACGAACATTTACATTTTATTTATATATATATATATATATATATATATATATATATATATATATTTATATATATATATAATTTATATATATATATATATATATATACATATATATATATATATATATATATATATATACACACACACACACACATATGTGTGTATGTATGTGTGTGTTTATAATATATATATATATATATATATGTGTGTGTGTGTGTGTGTGTGTGTGTGTGTGTGTGTGTGTGTGTGTCTGTATTGCCCTATATTCCCAAATAATAGGATCATAAGAGGTTAATAGGCTAATGCCTCTGTTGCCCTTGCAAGTGTAGTCAAGAGTTTATCCCTGTCATGGAGAGTAAATCTGCACTACGCCAAATATACTGTTGGACAAATTACCAAAAGTAAGGCCTCAACACTATATAATGCACTTAGAAAATATAGAGGTGCATAGGATAACTTGTGTTGCATTTGGAGGACTATTTGGACATCTGAAGTTCAGATATCTGGGAGTCTCCTCTCAAATTATGTGTAAATGATGCCACATTTGACAGCAAACCACAGCTTAGTGTGAATTACACATACATATAAGTCAAACCTGTGTACTTGCTGCAAACATACTGACAATGGAGAGTCATGCCACATCTCCCTAAGACAGCATGTGGAAATCTTTAAAATGTATGACACAGTATACAAATATGTGCATATATTGTAAAGCCATATGTTTGTATAGATTCACTTGAGAAGCTCAAAGTACTGAAATCTCGAATTTCAGTATCTCAAGCCCAAGAAGTGGAATCCACAAAACAACTAAAACTAAAAACTGCAAAATTCAAAACCTGGAATACCGGAAGTTTTGAATTTTGTGACTTTACTTCACACACACACACACACACACACACACACACACACACACACACACACACACACACACACACACACACACACTATCCACCACACAAACGCACACAATAACTCTACTACATGAAAGCAGGGGGGCAAGCACTCCTGCACCCCTCATGTAGGGGGCTGTGCCCCCACACCCCCCTACTTAAATATTCTCACTCCGAGGTTGCACTACATACAAACACACACAAAACACCACCACACAAGCTACTTTCTCTTTGCACACACACATCACAGCAACAAAACACACTGGCACACACCACAGCCCCTACCCAAACCCCTTAACACACACACACACACACACACACACACACACACACACACACACACACACACACTTACCTGAATACATAACCACAGCAGAACTTTAGAAGCACAAAATTCAAAACCTCCGGTATTCAAGGTTTTGAATTTCATGCTTCAAAACTTTCGCTATTATGTGGATTTGGCTTCTTGGGCTCAAAATACTGAAATTCGAGATTTCAGTATTTCAATCTTCTGAACAGAACCCATTTTTATCTATGCCAGCAACGACACCCACATTCACTACAGCCCCCTGTGTCTGCTAGACTTCACCACACATAAACCAACAACTGAGCAAGTTGTGTAATGTATAATCTTGTGTACTCACTCATGGACATGGCAAATTGATTTGGGCCACAGACTTGCCCATCCAAATGTAAATAGACACCTATGCCCAAAACAGGCACTGTTGTCACATAGCTAGGCTACAAAACAGTTATCTGACTGCTAGGCCACTAGCCACAGATGACAGTAAGAAGCAATGTGACTCTGCTCAAGTTGTTCAACACATGGCTTGGTTAAGTCCTCTAGGATTAGTTCATCTACAGTGCATTTGTATAGCAGATTTGAGCCAAGGTGAGTACATTAAATACTATGGCCTGTAGTCTGCAAAACTAGGTAGGTAGAGGTTCTAATCTCACTCCAGCCCACTTGCTGTGTGTGTGTGTGTGTGTGTGTGTGTGTGTGTGTGTGTGTGTGTGTGTGTGTGTGTGTGTGTGTGTGTGTGTGTGTGTGTGTGTGTGTGTGTGTGTGTGTGTGTGTGTGTGTGTGTGTGTGTGTGTGTATATATATGTATGTGTGCATTTCCTCAACGAACAACTATGAATTCCAAACTGGCATGGGTTTGCACTTTTTTGGCCCTTGCAGTTGATGCAGGCCTTCAAACTCTTGCCTCCACAAGGCCTGCTGATGTCATCTACCATAAGATTCGCTAAAGCCATGTTAATGTTAGACTTGAGCTGTGGAGCATGTGTTAAATGTAGTGTTCTGTAACCTGTAAACTTAGAGAAGTAGGAGTTTTAATCTCACTGCAGCCAACTGTGTGTGTGACTTACACAATGGCATGTATTTGCACTGTTTTGGGCCTTGCTGGTGATGTAGGCCTCTAAACATTTGTCCTCCACAAGGCCTGCGAATGTCGTCTACTATAAGATTACCTAAAGCCATGTCAGACTTGAGCTGTGGCACATGTGTTAAGCACTGGGTTATGTAGTCTGTACAACTAGACAGATAGGGGTTCTAATCCCACTCCAACTCACTTTATGTGTATGTTTGCTTGTGTGCATTTTCGTACAGAACAAGTGTGAATCCAAAACGGGCATAGTTTTGGGCCTTGCACTTGATGCAAGTCACCAAACTCTTGTCCTCCACAACACCTGCTGATGTCATCTACTATAAGGTTACCTAAAGTCATGTTAATGTTTGACTTGAGCTGTGGCATGTGTGATATTTTCTGTACTCTGTGGTTTGTAAGCCTACATAAGTAAGGGTTCTATTCTCACTACCACCAATTTGGTGTTAATGCTTGCATGCTGTGCAGTGTTCTGTAAACTTAGATAAGTTGTAATACTGTTCCCACTACAGCCATCTTAGTGTGTGCGTGATGTTTGTCACTGCATTTTACATCAGCCTATGGGAAGTTGTCCACTTCTCTTCAACAGACACTGCTGATGCCATTAGCAATAGATTATTACTTGTGTATACGTTAAAACAGGCCATGGTTAGGCAGTGGCCTGACAGATGCTTACATATGTTATTAATGTTATGGTGTCAATCTAAGGTGGATTGAGTACACTGCTTTGCCAGACATATGGCACTTGCCTGAACCATAATCCTGTTATTAGGCAGGGATGCAAGAGCATTCTTACAAATGTGACAATGTACAACTCCAGCAAAGTTAGGGTCATGCTGCTACACCCTTGGGCTTCACAACGTAAAACACACTCTGTGTAGACACTCTTTGCAGTGAAGATGCAGATGTCTATGTATGCACAGGGAACTTGTTCAACTTTGCAGTAAATACTTTGGCCCTGCAAGGCTACAATGCCTTTCAAACAACCAGACAGTAAACGGATGCTGTGTGAACTAATGTTGAACTAGAGTTTTGTGTTCCAGGAACCCAACTGTACAGTATGACATACATAGGACATGCTGGAGGGACAGGAACATCTCCTGAAGATGGACACTCCTCTGCAGTAGGCCTCCCATCCATGTCAAGCAAATCACCTCCATTACCCTGAGGACAGGCTGCATGAATTGCTGTAATACTGTTATCTCACATGGATCACTGCTGCTGTGGACCTTGGTAGACCAACCTTGGACATCTGTGTCACCTGACATTTAATACTATATTGTGATGCACCAGCTATGCTCCTAATCACCATCAGGTCAGTACCATAGTCAAATCCTAGGAACCTTGGAACCCAATGCATAATTCATGCAAAACTGAACCAATTGGTCTGGTGCTATTCAAGGTATCTACCTGGAAAAGGCTACAACAAGCCTACAGACCCTTGCATCATCTGGGACAAGAGTCCACATCAACAAACAGGCTGTTGTTTGCTTCCTGTCTTGGGTTTGGTGCCAAACTTTTGCTTCTAGTGAGAGAAAAAGAAGAAGAGTATTTTATCCCAGCAGAGTGAGGCCGTGGTAAGACCAGCAGTAGTAGTAGCCAGGCAGTACCCATTCCTGAGACTTCTCTCTTTTCAGTATTGTTGACAAGGTAATTCTTTCCTTTCAGTAAGCACTGCTTGATTTGTTTCTAACATAGGATCATGCAGTCACAGGAAGTTACTAGGCTATTGGTTATGAGGCCCTTACAAGCCTAGCCAAGAATTTAGCCCATGTTGGACTAACTGCAGAATAACTACCTAGATACTTCATCCTTAACTTTTCAGGGTCTACATATTAGCTTCTCCTCAAGTGTTTGGCAGTGCTCTGTACAGACTCAGAAACCTTGAGTGACATTTTTCCTGGGAAAGCATGGTGAAATTTACTCCAATACAGAGTTGCACACAGGACAACTAGTCTGCAGTGACAAACACTGTCCCCATGGTTGCAAAGCAGATACTCGTGATGTTGACTGATATTCTCAATACAACTTTGTAATCAATAAAAAAGGGGTCTGTTGCCATGGATACAAACTTTTCCACTGTGACCATTATTACCTTGGTGGATATGGGCATCCTGAGGCAATGTAGAAATTGTGTCATGTTTACTGACAATCAGTTCATTGTCAAACAAACTGATATGGGATGTGAGTGTATTTACACAATGTCACTGGAGGCAAAGCCCTCACATGAATGTACTCCTAATGTCAATAAGGTAGTCAGTAGTACACATGCCATGCCCATCACACACAGTTGAAAACAAACATATGCTGAGGCACTGAAATGTAATCTTCATAAATCACAAAGAACTCATAGATGAAGTACAGATAACTGCCCTCATCAGCCCCAAATGCACTCTGTAAAAACAACACCCATATCAACACATAGAGCTACATCTGACAAAGGCTCAACCTATAAGCCCATAAGGCAAGCCACCACACAATCTGACATTCTATTCATTGGAGACTCCATTGAGAGACACACTGATGTCCCTCTCACCAAGCTGAGTAAGGAGAAAGGTACAGCCAGTTGCTTATCAGAGGCTAGGATCTGCCACATTATGCAGTCATTCATATCATTGGACCATAAGTAACACAAACTCAACATGTCAGAGATGCAGCTATAATAACAGCCTTGAATATATGCTCTGTCACACATCACTCAGTACATATGACAATGAGCAGGTTGTCAGCATGCACACCTCACCTCCCAATCCACCCAAACCAACATTGCACACACCTATGTATGTGGAGGTCCTCACCAGAAACATAAATAAAGACCAGAGACCTCCCAAACACAAACACAAGCACACTATGCATATTTCCACTGCAGAACACAACACACATAATAGCTCTCACACCAGTGTCTCACCTGTCAAGCTCTTAAGGCAAAACACAAAACAAAACATACTAGTCATAGGTGATTCCATTGTGAGACACACAGATGTCCCTCTCACCTGGCTGGATAAGTGATGGCCATGGTCAGCTGCTGTCAAGTGCCAGGATTTGCCATATTACACATGCAGTCACGTATCCCAAAAACAGGTACTGATGTGACTCTGTCATAGTCCATGTTGGTTTGAATGACTTAAGACATACCTCTCTGGACTATATGAAGAAGGCATGACTGAGCTCTTGGACTGTATCTCAGGCAGGTATGCCCCTAACCCTAGTTTCTAGTGTCATTCTAAGGGGATACAGTATCTGCCTGTCTGGGATGACATGATTGATAGACCTCAATGCTTTGCCAGACATGGTCTTCATCTGTCACCCCTGGGATTTCAGATACAGGCCAAAGCTCTTGTCATCCCCATAATGCCTTTTTAGGCAGTGTCTCAAGGACAAAATTCCTAATGTGAAAACTCCATATTTATTTATTTATTTATTATTTATTTTACATTTGTGGACCGTGATAGTCCGACTGGATACTTGTCCATTTTCAGCGGAAGCCTGGGGAGAAAAGCCCCAAGGTAGTCAGAGTCAGAAATATAGCAATGTAGATATAATTACAGGTAAGTTATTTACAGAGAATACATGAAAAAACATGAGATAGGCAAGTTCACAGGTATAGTTATCCCTGGTTTAAGTCAGGGAATACATTGACAGTAGGCAAAAGTAATATATATTATATACATTTATGAGGAGGTTTAACCAAGCTTGTTACAGTGTCAAAGCCAGTTTAGTGTCAGATGTTGTCTAAGCTTGGTTTTAAATTGGCAAAGGGAGGAGAGAAGTAATATGAAAACAACCTCAAGATTATGGTTTAAATGCTAGAAGTCTTAACATGAAACTGCACTCACTGGAGGCAGTCCTCACCTTGAAAGACTTAGACATTTGTGCAGTCAGGGAGACCTGGTTCAAGATTGTAGCGAGCACCCCAGCCATACTGGCTATACCTCGTTCCACATGTTCAGACCACAGACTTAAGGCATGAAAACTAAAGGAGGTGGTGTATCGATATTCATTAAAGATAACTATACCTCCAGATTGGTTAAACAGCAGGATTCCCTGGAGATATTTCCGGTACAATTAACTGTTGGTAGGATACCTATTCAAGTCACTGTCAGCTATAGGACCCACTCCATGAATCAGGACACCCACTCTGCCTATTTGGATTTACTTGAGTCTATCAAGATACATCCAAAGACCCTGGGTTTAGGCGACTTTAACTATCCATCCATTGACTGGGTAAATTATTTGTGCTCTAACTCACTTGTCCAAAGGTTCCTTGACTTTGTTAACTTCAGTGCACAGGACCAGCTGGTTGATGCCCCTACAAGGGGTGCAAACATCCTGGATCTAGTGCTTACCAGTATGGGGGACCACTGTAGCACCCCCACTGTGAGGTCTTCTGTAGTGAGATCTGACCACAAATCAGTGTCATTCAAGTAAATTATCAAACCGACCCCCCCCCAGCAGAAAATAAAGTAAAACACTTCTCCAAAGCAGATTATTACCTCTTACAGATGGTATAAATAGCTGTACTGCACCTCTCCCCTCAGATGGAACTGGCAACTACGCTGAGTTCTGCACCAATGCATTATACAAACACCTGTATAACTGCATTGACTCAGCCGTACCTGATAGGACTAAAACAAGCTCCTTAAGGAAGAGCAAACCTGCTTGCTAGACAACTGCCATTAACAGGCTTTACAATAAGACAAAGAAATTGCTGTCTAAGAGTAAGAGGGAGTGAGCCGTAAACTGGAAACACTCCCTCCTTAGCTTAAACAAGAAAATAAGGCTTCTTGTGAAGTTCTTCAAAGCAAATTATCCAAATTAGCTTCCTCAGTTAAGGACAACCATAAGGTGTTCTTTAGTTACATCCGTAACCTAAAAGGAAGGGCACAGATTTGTGCTGAACTGGTTGTTAATGATACCACATATACTGAGCCTGTGAACATAGCAAACCTATTAGCCGACAGCTGACAGGTTCTGTGAAAACTTCACTCCCTTGTCCCCACCACATGTACCCCATGACATCCCTGCTACCTGTCCCCTACCCTGCATTTCTAAACAGCAGTTCAGAAATGCCCTCTCTAAGGCCAAAAAACACAGCAGCTATAGGACCTGATAACATCCCAGGCTGCATCCTACATGATCTCCAACAAGAATTAGCAACACCACTGGGTACCCTTTACAATCATAGTCTTAGCACTGACTTCATCCCAGCTGAATGAAAAACAGCCACCGTTATTCCCTTGCACAAAGGTGGTGCTTCCACTGACCTCAGGAACTCTAGACCTATTAGCCTGACTAGTTTTATCTGCAAGGCCAGTGACCGAATCATCATAGACCTTATCAATGAAGATATAGATAAGCTCCAGACACTTGACCCTACTCAGTTTGGATTTGTCAAAGGGAGATCATGCCTGTTAAACCTTGTGGACTTCTTCGAGACAGTCACCAAGGCCCTGGACAAGGGGAAATGTGTGCATACAGCCTACCTAGACTTAGTCAAGGCATTTGACACTATTCCCCACTCAAGTATCATTAACAAACTCTCCCAGCTAGGTATCGACCCTTATATTGTTAGATGGGTCTCTAACTGGCTCACTGATAGAACCCATATAGTCAAAATAGGGGAATCTACCTTTGACAGCAGACCTGTAACTAGTGGTGCTCCACAGGGATCTGTCCTGGGACCTCTACCATTTAGAATTAATTTCTCCAAAGCACAGGCTAAAATGTAAGGGCTGTGGCTGACAAAGTTTGCTGTTGACAGCAAACTGGGAGTAGTCATGGACTCTCCGAATGATGTCAACATCCTACAAGAGGGTCTTACACAAATAAATGATTGGTACCAAAGTCATCACCTTAACCTCAATGCAGAAAAATGTATTCTCATCCCTCTCAGTGAGTGCAATGTTCCTGATAACTACCACATCAATAACAAAGCCCTAAGTATGCACTCACTAGTGAGAGACCTGGGCACACACATTGACAGCAACCTTACCTGGATTTGATCCTCACCAGTATGGGAGAGTCAAGTACACCCCATACTGTAATGTCATCCCTGGTAAGGTCCAAACACAAAGTGGTCTCCTTTGAGGTAAAAATAAAACATGGACCCCTGACTAATCATGGAATATTCAAAAACTAATCTAAGGCTAACCCCCAGCTATTATGTGATAACCTGGCAAAATTTCAAGCTTCCATAAACATTGAGAACACTGCAGCCTATGCAGAAGTGTTCACAGAAATCCTGTATGAGCATGTTAATAATTGCATAGAGGCAGTTATACCAACCAGGAAGAAGTACAGAACTAACTCAAAATCAAGCCACCCTGGTGGAATCACAGCATCAATATGCTATATAAGAGAAGGAAAAGCTTATGGAAAAATTTAGGAGGAGCAGCATACAGCATGATAAAAGCACTCAAACTAAACAAAAAATCAGAGGACAAATAAAGTCCACCAAAGCCAAATTTGATGTAAGTTTGGGCTCACAGGCCTAGAACAACCACAAAGCATACTTAAAGCCAAATTTGAGGTAAGTTTGGACTCCAAGTCAAAGGACAACCACAAAGCATACTTTAGCTATGTCCACAAGCTCAAAGGCAATACATAATTGTGTGAACATCTCATTGTAAATGGAACCACCTATAATGATCCAGAAGATATAGAAAACCTCTTTGCTGATAAATTCAGCCACAACTTTATCCCTCTCACCCTCTCAACCTTCCCTCAGGAAATACTATCAAATATAAGTCCCTTTGTACCACAAGGGAACATGTCCTTAATGTTCTCTCTAAGACCAAGTACATTGCATCAGTTGGCCTAGACAATATCAAGGGATGCCTACTAAATAGCATGAAACATGACCTATCAGGCCCTCTGGAATTCCTATTTAACTGTATCCACCAAAAAGGCTTCATGCCTCATGAATGGACAACAGCAACAGTCATCCCTTTGCACAAAGGTGGGCCATCTACAGACACCGGAGACTACAGACCCAGAATGTTTGGGTTCCTGATGGTTCCTTTCAGACCAGCAAATCTGGTCGAGGAAGAAATGGGAGAAAGGGTAGAAACCGTTTTAAGGAGTGAGCATGTGAGTGCACTATGTGAATATTTATGTTTGATTAATTTGTCTCATTTGACTTTTAATGATGCTATGAGGTCTGTGTTATTTAAAGGTAGTAAGTTTGTGCCAACTTTTTTCCCTCTCTTGGTGACTTGTATTTTGAACTAAAAAAGTTTGTTAGGAAACTATATTTGAAAGTGTTTTTTCATAATGACAAGGCTGAAAATACTAATGATATAGCAAGTGATGATTCTGAATGTGATGATATTGAGGATGATGATGAATTATTAAATCTGTCCATTTATGATTATGAAAATGCTGATTTGCTTTCTGATGACGAAAATATTTCCGGTGTGAGTAAGGGTGATGTTTATTATACAGGATATGGGAGAACGCCAGTACCATATTTAGTATCTGACAGTAAATTCACACCTAATATGAAAGTACCTGCCATTTCCACTTTCTTTAAAATAATATTTAAAGAAATTACAATGTTAATGGAAAGTATTAAGAAAAGTTTTAAACATTATAATTTAAATAAAGATGAATGGATGGCCTTAAAGTACATGAAAAAAATAAAAAAAGAATTCATATTTAAATGTGCAGACAAAGGTGGCAATTGGGTTATTTTAAACAAATCTGATTATTGTGAAATGATTTATGATTTGTTAAAAAATGAAAATGAGTTTTTGTGTCTAAATATGGACCCCATTACAGAATTTAATACTGAATTGTTAAATCTATTGGAAAGAGGGGAACGTCTTGGTTTTTTTAGCCATAGTGATGTGGGGAAATTGTTCATTAAAAAACCTATGACACCAACATTCTATGCCTTACCAAAAGTGCACAAAAGTTTAGAAAAGCCGCCTGGCAGGCCAATAGTGTCAGGAAGAGGCTCTTTTCTTAGTAATGTTAACATTTTCTTGGATTTCCATTTAGAAGGCCACCTATCGAAAGTTACAGCTCATATCTTAAATACTCAGGATTTATTAAATAAACTTTCTTATGTTAAATGGAACAATAGTTATTACTGGGTAACTATAGATGTGAAGTCATTATATACAAATATTAATAAAAGATGGGGGCTTGAAGCTGTCCAGGATATGTTGCGAGACGGACCTAGAACTACCTTTCTGATACAAATGTTAGAATTTTGTCTTTCTCATAATTATTTTTGTTTTAACAATGATTTTTTTCTTCAATTAAAGGGAACGGCTATGGGGGCTGCATTTGCGCCCTCAAATGCCATCATGTATATGGGATTTTTTGAGAAGTTGTATATTTATTCAACTTCCTTTTATCAAAAAAATGTAGTGATTTATAAGCGATTTATCGATGACCTTCTATTGATATGTAGTGGTGACATCAGTGAATTTTTGGAATTTTTTGAGGAACTAAATAATAATGATCATGGGTTGACCTTCTCTTGTGAATATAATAGGGATAAGATTAATTTCTTAGATATAACATTATTTCATGAAGATGAAAGTATTGGGTTTAGACCTTTCAGGAAAGAGACTTCTGTAAATATGTTTCTACATGCAGAGAGCATGCATCCTGAACATTTGATATGGTCATTACCTTTTGGTGAATTCCAAAGAATTTTTGATCATACCAGCGATGAAAATGAGAGACATAATGAGTTAAATAATGTTGAATCAAGATTAATTAAGAGGGGTTACAATAAAGATAATTTATTAATATGTAAAAATAAAATATCAGGCGTCGTGGATCACACTGAACATCGAAAATATGAAGGTAGACAGGATAGACAAAATTCTTTAGTATTTAAGATGAGAGAAATAAATAATGATGAAGTTAAGGGTAATGAAGCTAAATTATTTTTTGTTACAAAATATTCTCCTTTATCGAAAGAATTAAGTAAAATTGTGAGGAAATACTGGTATTTAATTTATGAGGATGAGAACATAGGTCATTTGTTTCCCAAACATATAACTTTTTCTTACAAGAAAGGGAAAAATTTGAAGGAGTTATTAAATTATAACTTCTTTAAAAGAGGTGATGATGAAAGAGGGAATGTTCCAGTAGGTACATACTCGTGTGGCCACTGTAGTGTTTGTGGAAGGGTTAGTAATATTACTAATATTAATGGTGTGACATTCTCTGCTAGATATCGCTTCAATTGTAAATCAGTAGGGGTGGTATACATTCTGGGCTGCTCTTGTGCCAATATATGGTACATAGGGCAAACAAAAAGGATGGTTTGTATTCGCATTTTAGAACATTTAAAAGACATTAGAAATCAAAATGAAACTAGTCCTGTGGCCAAGCATTTTTTGGAAAAACACAATGGTCACCCTGATAGTTTGAAGTTTTGTGTTTTAGGTAAACCATTTTGCTCTGAAAGTGGGGGAATTTTTATTCAAAAACTACTTGAATTAGAAACTAGAATGATTTTGAAATTTAACACATTAAAGCCTTATGGATTAAATTTGGAATTAAGTAATTAATGAACAAAATTAACATAATGGATATTATTACTAGATAGCATTACTGTTAATACTTTTGCTTAGGTTAGAATTGTTGATTATGGTTTGATATTATTATTTTGTACTAAATTTTATATTATTTACTAAGTGCACTTGAATATATGTCTTGAAGGCATTTTAGAAAAACATCAAAAAATACTATGTGATTACTTTAAGACTTGATTGATGAATTAGTGAATTAAATTAATATAATAATTAGTGCTAATCAACATGATTCTTATTGTTAAATACTGTTGGTAGCACATTGTATTTATGATCCTTTGAAGGCGAAAGGCCGAGGTACCAGATCGTAATAAAGAAGAATTACTGGTTTTGGTGTTGGTTTGTGTTTGTGAACAGTGAACTACAGACCCAGAAGTATCACTAGTTGTATATGTAAAGCCATGAAAAGATATATCATGGAAATGATCAATAGACATGTAATACACCTCCAGACACTGGACCAAACTCAGTTTGGTTTCATTAAAGGAAGATCATACCTACCCAGCCTGGTGGACATCTTTGGGAAGGTAACCAAAGCAATAGATGATGGAAAAATGGTTCACACTGCCTACCTTGACCTGACAAGGCATTTGACACTATACCTCCAAGAGGCATTGTTGACAAACTGAAGAGGCTAGGTACAAACTAGTATGTCATCCGGTGGATAGACAATTGGCTCACAGACAGGACCCAGGAAGTTAACACTGGGGAGTCCACCTCTACAAAGAGGCTAGTCATAAGTGGACTCCCTCATCAGTCCTCGGACCACTCATTTTGGCATTTATATCTCTGAAGTAAAGGCTACTGTTGATGATCTCTCATTAACTAAATTTGCAGATGATTGCAAACTAGGAGTTGTCATTGAATCCCACACTGACACAAACGGTCTCCAGGAGGGGCTGACACAGACATGCAACCGGTGTCAGAACCATGGACTAACACTAAATGCCAAGAAATGCACAATACTTGTCCTTTGGGAAATCATCCACCCCTGGTAACTATTATATTGACAGTATACCTCTAACAGTTGACCCAGTAGTCAGGGACTTAGTGACACACATACATAGTAAACTAGCCTTTAACTGTCATGTCTCTAGGATTAGGACTCTCTATGTTGTGCAACTTATAAACAAAGGTATGGCATCTAAGTCCAATAAAGTCATTGTTCAACTGTATTCTACATTCATCAGACCTATCATTGAGTGCAATATACTTAACTAGGCATATCCAACAACTGGAATGTCCCCAGAGGTTCCTCACTAAACCAATACAGGGTGTGAATAAAATGTCCTATGCAGACCACATCAAGGTCCTATCCCTGTATTCTGTCTCCTACAGGCTTTTGAGGGGAGATGCATGCCTGGCATATAGAGCATTGTCAGACCACATTCTGGATCTTCTATATATCCACGAAAAAAACAGCACCAGAATTATCCATTCTATAGACCTACACCTTGCCTGTGGTATAAATAGAGCATGCTGGACAGACAGGTATGCATCCCAGAGACTATACCCTCTGTGGAACAGTCTTCCCATCCATGTGAAGCAGAGTTCTGCCCTAATGTAAATCAAGTGCAAGTCAGGCAACTGGATGGGGAACAGGACATTCATCCCTGGTTTGGGACTTATATCTCTAAATGGACACAGACACACTGTAAATGGTTCATATCCTAGGCCCTTACTTGTAAATGGTTCATCTCCCAAACCCCTGCTTACACTTAAGGGTATCAGACCTTGTCAGAAATTTGGGAAGCATGGCTAGGCTTAATGAAGCCCTTGTGTTCGTTAGCCTAGAAAATACCTATGAACACCAACAAAAAATGAATCGCAAAGTGCCAAACTAAACCAATACCCAAATAAAGGCACTCAGAAGGACACCAGACTGAAAATACATGTGAATACATTTATTGCAAACAAAGAGGCTTCACATACATTAACGTTCCTTGTAAAATACATTTTCATCATGAAATGACTTCATCAGATAAAAGCCATAAAAAAAAGTTCATCTTAAATAACATAATCAGTTTCCTCCAATCACAACACATATAAAATATTTAAACAATTAAAACAGTTAAAGCAATTAAGACCATTTAAAACAATACTAACCCATAAATCACTGACCTGTTAATCTATCTCAAAACCTGAAACTTAAATTAAAACATTCTTATAGAACCTTATGTAATAACAAAAAATATATAAATGTATATAAAATATATAAATATATATTAATAAAAAATATATATATATATAAATTAGTGCATTAGAAAATGTTAAAAATTCAAAAGAAGAAGAAGACTTGTGTATATTTCATAAAACATAGTGCAGCCTGTTAATGGGTAAGGGAAATAGTGCTACATTTCAGTACTGGGGCAATAGAAATAGTGTCATTCATCCCCGGAAATTTATTTGCCTCCAGCACCACCTGCCAAAAAAGTTCTCTATATTCAATATATAATTCCCAGGGTCCCCCTCTCACATCTTTTACCACTACTTCCAAAATAAAAAAAAGAAAAGGATGCATTTGAACAAATAGTACTATGTCTGTATAAGGCATTACTATTATTGTGGTTCCTGATCTCATATAGGTGTTTCTAAATTATTTTCCGCAATTTTCTTTTGGTTTTTCCTACATAAAAACCAGTACATCCTTTACAAACCACTAAGTAAACCACGCCACTAGTCTCACTTGTTGCATACCCCTTGCATGTAAGTTTCCTGTTTCTAGCTAATAAATGTATGCTCTCTCCAGGATGTATAAATGGGCACTGAGAACAGTGTCCACATTTATAAGTTCCTTGTTTATTGCGTCCATATGGGTAAACATCACCACTTTTTTTCTCTATAATGTTTTTAATATTAGAACCTTTCCTGAACACACATTTCAAAGGGTTATCAAAAATTTCTACGTCAGAAATAGTAGCAAATCGGTTCCATTCTTTTTTGACTGTTTTTAAAATTGTCCCTGCATCCCCACTGAAATTAATAATAAAGGCACGTTCAAAAGCTGTGCTATTATCAATGGAAACATTAATGTTAGTTGTATCCTGATTATTTTGTCCCAAAAATTGGTGCAGATCTACCATTCCTATCTAAAGTTACTTCCACTTGAATTTCTTTTAGCAGGTCAATCGGATATCCTCTTTCAGTAAACATCTGCTCCAACAATTTACATTCAACTAAAAAAATCTTTCTGTTCAGAGGCCATCCTGCTCGTCCTCACAAATTGCCCCTTAACCAAACTTCTTTTTTGGCTATAGGGGTGTGAACTGGTAAAATATAAATTGGAATAAGTTTCCATTCTAAATACTGTGGACTTGAATTTACCATTATACTTATGAATAGTAATGGCTAAATAATTCATACAATGGTACTGGATATTATAAGTAAATTTCAAAACATTTGTCGTATTAGAAATATAACTAGAATTCCAAGAATTTCTCTTCAGAATCATTCCATATCAAACAGATATCATCCAAATAAAGCTTGTATAATTTCCAACACCCAACATATTTGGAGTTGAAAATATATTTGTTCTCCCATACAGAATGTATAATGTTGGCATGCCACACCTTTCGCTGTTCTGAAAAATTCACCCTCAAAGTGAATAAAATTGTTATTAAGCACTAAATCAATAAGACTTAAACACACGTGGAAATCAGTGTTGGTTAGTCCACCTATAGACACCATAGCTTCTTCTAACCAAAGCATTCCCAACTTATGAGGGATGGAAGAGAACAGATCCACTGTGTCTACTGTAATGAATATAGCTTGTTCATCATACAATTCGTGTTTAATCTGTCCGAGTAGACCCCAAGAGTCTTTTAGGGTATCTAAGCATCCCATAGATAAAGATTGTAGTTTAATATCCAAAAACCTGGCCAGTGGTGCAGTGACTGACCCCTCTGCCACAACTATAAGTCTCAAAGACAGGTCCACCAGATTCTTGTGTACTTTAGGGATACCAAATATCGTAGGATTCTTCGGTCTGTCATTATGGAGAAACTTAAATAAACTTAAATCAATAGACCCCTCAAACAATAAATCATTCAGTACTAAAATAATTGTTTTATAAGAAAAAATTGATTACATTTAATGAAACCCTAGTATATTTGCTATGGTCTTCCAAAATTTCCATAACCTTAGACTCGTAGATTAATATATCCATAAAGATGGTACCCCCTCCTTTGTCAGGGGGCCATCACTCTAAGATTGCAGTCATTCCTAATGTCATTTAACAATTGTCTCTCTTCATTGGTCAGGTTAGGATATACCTTGTTAGGAATAGTCTTTCTAATTTCTGACTCTAGTAAATTCTCAAAGTTTTTTAACTGGGGGTATAATGGTGGGTTATATTTACTAAATACCTATGAACCTATACTGTATTACCGATCTGATGACATTTGTCTTCTGTGCTGACATTCAGTCCTGTGCTCTGATGTTGATGGGTTGATTATAGATATGTACCCATAGGTGTGTACTATGGGTCCCCTTCAGATTGTCAAAACCCCATATAATCAAAGACTGGATCATTGGAAATAGAATATCGAAAACCCATTTCAGTGAACCACCACAGCAACAAAGATCTTCACAGGCTAAGTAACCTGTTGGCCAACAAGGTGAACTTTGCCCTTTTCTCAACTGTAGTGAGATCTCTGAGTTGGTATATTTAGTTAGGAGTGTGTGGAGGGCACAGCCCACCACCTTGGTGGTTTAGGGATGGTGTGGTTTAGGTTTTGTTAATTTTTGGATGATCGGCTACTTACCCTGAGAAGATCATCATTGCTGTGGTGGTTTGCTGAAATGGGTTTTTAATATTGTTGTCTTGATGTTCCAGTCTTCAATTAGATGGGGTTTCAACAATCTGAAGTAGACCAATGTGCTACACAATAATGTAAGTGAAGCGTAAACATTTCCATGAAACACATTTCATTCTGTGACTCCACAGCCCTTAAAGCATCTGCTACATACACAAATTATTATTATATCCACAGTATAAATGGCAAAGTACAATATCTGTAAATTACCATTATAAGTAGCATGTCAACAGCACCAATGGATAAAAGTAATTCATACTAATATAGATAGTAACCCTGTTATCAGACACACAACTTTATTTCCATGCATCCATGAGAAAGATAATAGGGATGTGGCACAGTTATGACTTGCACAGGGTGTTGTGTGTGGGTGCAGGAGGCCAGGCTGACCAATAGGTTGGGCAAGCATGTGTGTGAGTCAGGAAGGGAAGCAGGTGAGATAGACCATGGAAATGTTGTGTGTGTGTGTGTGTGTGTGTGTGTGTGTGTGTGTGTGTGTGTGTGTGTGTGTGTGTGTCTGCAGGCGCCCTCAATGTGACAGTGGTGTGCGAGTGTCTGCATGAACACAGCCAACCTCAGTGCTAGCCCTATGTTTCTGTATGTTGGCCAGCTGTGAGGCATGCATGATAGAGCTGACAGTTCTTCGTCTCCTCCCCTGAACATGAGAACTTCTCTGCCAGGAGTTGCACTGGCACCTACATGCCCAAGGTCAGATGCTGTGCTATTACCTGTGGGTAACTGATATCTGCTGGCAAGTGTCCTCCACGGGAATGCTCAGGACCATGAACCCATGGTCTGCTACATCTTGGTGTGGACAACACAATCACCTCTGGAGCACTGGATGTACTGCCACTATGGCTGCATGATTGTTCATGGCCACGTTGACTCTCAGCAGATGTAGTTGCTGACCTATACCCATGAGACAAATGTTCAGCTCCAGTCAGATGTTCCATCCCAGACAGTGTTCATTCCAAGACAGATAGTGTGTGATCTGTCTCAGACCTACCTCTTTCCACTGTGTCAGTCATCTGATCCAGGGTATCAGCAACATGGTAGAGGCAGTTATGGATGTTAGACTGTGCTGCATCGATAACCCTGAGCATTTGTCGTGAGTTCTTTTCTGGAGGTGCCTGTACCTCCATGATGGCCCTAAACATATGTCGAGTGACACATGATGAGACATCTGTAAGAGGTGGTGGAGTGACAGCAGGCCTCCTATGAGCACCCATATCAATCTGCCTGTGTGGAACCTTGCCAACAGTTTAGCTATGGCCAGTGTTGACAGTTACTGAAGCCACAGTAGCCACACTTGCCTGTTCAATGCCCCCACCCTCCAACTGTCCAATATCTGTGGCCTCAGGGATGTCAACCTCTGTGTCTGATTCAGCCTCTGCAACCCCCAGCTGTGCCTCCATTTGGCCACTATCATCATCAGAGTCTGAAGAGACAATGACATCAGGTGGTGTAGGGGACAAAGACCAATTTCCCTGGTCACCTGTGATAAAAAGGAAAAAGCAATACATTAATACCTGCATTACTATCCTCTGCAGTACTATAGTGCAATATATGTTAAGCTGTATACACCACTATCAGTATTACAGACTTGTATACTTAACCTCACATAGCAGGACATTATTTTCTAACACCAATCTGTAATTATTTGCAAGTAATGATTCAGTAAACAAGAATGTTATGACCAAAAAATAAATGATGTACACTGTGGACATTATGCAAAAATCTGCATAGTTGACAGTTATGGCAATCAGTAATGTCCTGACAATGCTTTCAAGTCAATCACTATGGTCATATCTACAAGACAGAGGTATTGGTCTAAACTGTGGACATTCAGAAAATATCTGTACAATTGACAATCATGCATACAGTACATCAATCCAGCCAGCAGGCCTGGGGTGACACTTTAGCTAATACACTGAAATATATCTACATCTCTGTAAAAACAGCTTTCTGCCTTCCAGCAGCAGGAGCATGGTCTCTTCCAATTCCTGATGGTCCTGAAAAATTTTGAGGGAGAGTTAATGGCAACAGCACCACATGTTACAGTATAACAGGGGTAATACATCAAAAATCTCACATATACATTAACTGCTATGTTAAAAGGTATGTGGGTGACAATCTACATGAGCTTAAAACTGCAGCAAACTTACATCCCCCTCAAAACACCTGCCACCCATGTAAAACTATATACACCTTGACATGATGAATGCAACAGTATTCTACTGCTGATCTAACTATCCATACCTGGACGCTCCTCTTGAGAGGAATGGATTACACCCACATCCACAACATATTGGCTGATGGATGCCTGGGAGCTGTCCTGTGTAGCAAGGTTTGCCAAGAATTCTCCTATGGCTGTGAAAGGAGATTCTGCTGCAGGCTCACCACCAGTGACCTGATGATCCCTGTCCACATCAGCTGCTTGTCTCCTAGCTGCATTAATCATATCCATGGCATGGTGTCGCACCTGCTGGTAGGTACAATTTTGATGACCCACAGCATTGATGTTATGCACCAGTTCATTCCACAGGGCTGCACGTTCTGACCTATTTGTCCTCCTTTGGGACAACATTACCTGGCAATGTTGTCACAATGCCTCAATGATGAGATCATTTTCCACCTCAGAAAATGGTGGCTTACAACGTGCATGCATAATATTTCCTGAAATATAAAGAAATGAGAACACATGTAAGGATCACATACATACAAGTAAACTATGTAGAGATACAGCAGTAAAGGAAATGTATCAGTAGTCACTGCTTGATTACACATTTCATATTCAACAGTGTGCCAAACATACAAAGGGTGTGACTGCAACTAGGATAGTAGCAATAGTGAAATATTCTTGTTTGTACCATGACAGATACATAGGCTCACACACCCAACACAGGACTCCATTGTACGGTGCCCCATAGCAGGAAGCCCCCCCCACCAAATAATAAGTTTAAACAATAGTGCTAACAAAATAGCAGTGTACTATTAAATCTGCTATCAAAGGAAGTAGCCAGGAGACCTGTGTACCTAGTTATCACACAGCATTATACCCTTGATGTACTCTACATTCTCTATACATGTAAAAGGGCTGGAGATCAATGCCATGTCATCAGTACAGTTCTAACAAAGGCTTACTAATGTAATCCCCATTCTCCATAAATACATTCAGACATACGCATCATGATGGAAACAAAATGGATACATACCTGATGAAGTACAATATTCCTCTGTTGAAAGATATTGCTATACAAGTAATGTGTCAACAAGTTAGGCATAAGAAGTAACTCTCATACACACTGGTTTGCCTAGCTTGAAGTTTGCCTTTTTACAATGGCTCCCATTATAGTTTCATAAGTACACAGGTTGATACTAGGCTATCGGCCCTAGGTCCTATACAAGCCTAGCCATAACAATTGCCTGGATATTCTTCCACAATATTTACTTCCCTGGACCCCTGTCTAGCAGGGTGACTGACATGATCCCCAGGGTGAATTTCCTATCTCCCATCCAATCATCAAGGTTCCTTTTGAAGAGGGCCAAGGAGGCGCCCTGCTTGACATGTATGGGCAGTCTATTCCAGAGTATGGGGAGTCTCTGGGTCAGGAACATATTCCTCCAGCATGTTTTGTTCATTGTGATGACAAGGTTTAGATCTCTGGAGCATGTGGCTCTGAGGGATTGAGATTTCTTTAAGTGGAGCATGTCCAACAGCTCAGGGTTTGACATGGCCTTCTATGTTAAGCAGAGATTGCCTCTGAGTAGACGATACGCCAAAGAGTATAGCTGGAGTTTTTTTAAATGGTCAGCATATGGCATCTGCTTTAGGCCTGTGGTTCTTTTAGTGAGGTATTTCTGTGGCCTTTCCATCTGTTGCAGATGTCTTGTGAGGTACATACCAAATGGGGCATTATACTCTATAATGGGTCTAATGAGGGATGAGTACAGTGGGACAATGACCTCCTTTTTTCTGGATGAAAAGTGCTTAGTGATGATGTGTGCCACATAGAAGGATTTTCTGACTGTTGTGGTGATGTGGTTATCGAAGGTGAGACCACTGTCCACCTGTGTCCCTAATTCTCTCATCACACTTTCAGTGTTTAGTGTACTGCCACCTATGTGGTAATTCATGGGTACATGCTTTTTCCCAAAGGGGATAACTATACATTTCTTGGCATTAAGCTTGAGCCCATGGCTCTGGCACCAAGCATCTCTTTCTGTAAGGCCCTTTTGTATAATATCCACATCATATGAGGATTCAATAATGGCTCCCAGTTTGTAGTCATCTGCAAATTTTGTTAGCCAGAGCCACTTAGTATTGGCCAGCACTTCAAAGAAGTAAATGCTAAACAAGAGTGGTCTCTGGACTGAACCCTGAGGTACTCCACTTGTCACTTGTCTGGAGCTGTATTTGGAGTCAGCTATTTTTACAGTCTGGGTTCTGCCAGTAAGCCAGTTGGTAACCCATTGAGTGACGTAAGGATTTATGCCCAGCTTAGTAGGTTTATCTATGATTCCAGAGTGACGGATGGTGTCAAAGGCCTTGGCAAGGTCCAGATAGGCTGTGTGGACTGCCTTTACCCTTGTCCACAGCTCTGGAGACTGATTTGAAGAAGTCAGTCAGGTTCAGGAGACAAGATTGGCCCTTCACAAACCCAAACTGGGTGGGGTCCAGGGTTTGAAAGTTGCCAGTGTCTTTGTTTATAAGTTCCATGATAATGCATTCCATGCCCTTGCAGATCAGGCTTGTCAGACTGATGGGATGGCAGTTCCCGGGATCCAAGGTGCATCCCCCCTTGTGGAGTGGGATAACTGTAGCTGTGTGCTACTCAGTGGGCATGAAGCCTGAGGTGAGGCTGTGATTAAACTGACACATAGGTGAGGTGGCAGCTCATTTTGTAGTCCATGTAGTACACAGCCCGGGATGACATCTGGTCCCTTGGATGCTGTATTCTTATCTTTGGAGAGTGCAGTTTCTACCTGTGTGGCCATGATTAATGGAATTTGGCAATCTTTTGGTATTGAGATGGGCCCTTTAGGGGGTGAGAGGGAGGTGAAGTTGGCACAAAATCGATTTGCCAGAATATTGGCAATATCCTTGGGATCAGTATATTTAATGCCATTCAGTTGTAGCTCAGAGCTGATCTGAGCATTGCCATTTAGATTCTTGACATAACTATAGAATGCCTTGTGGTTGTCTTTGGAATCTTTGGCAATTTTATTTTTGTAACTAGCTTTTGAGGATTTTATGAGGGATCTCAGCTTCTTACTGAGGCTGGTAAGGGAGATTTTTGCATCCAGGGATTTTCCTCTTTTCTGCAACAGTTTCTTCCTTCTGTTGTATAGTTTGTTTATGGCAGGGGAACACCAGATTAGCTTCTTTTTTTGGAGGAGAGCATCTTGGTTCTATTTGGGATGGCATGATTCATGCATGAGTGGATGTGCTCGTACAGTGCCTTAGTGTAGGATTCAGCAGTCGAACTTTCAGACCATGTCTGCATGGGTGCCATGAAGTTTGTCACTTCTGACTTGAGTAGCATAAAGTTGGCTTTAGAGAAGTTTTTTATGGAGGTTTCCTTACTGAGGGGTGGGGGTGGGATGTGGATGTTAAGGGTTATTTGCTTATTGTCAGACCTGACCAATGAGGGGGTGACCACTGATGTGGAGCATATATCTCCCATGTTGGCAATGACCAGGTCTAGGACATTGGAGCCCCTGGTGGGACAATAGATTAGTTGATCCAGGGCATTGAAATTTATGAACTCCAAGAACCATTGGGAAAAGGTGTTGGTACTTGAGTAGTTTTCCCAGTTAATGGGAGGGTAGTTGAAATCACCCAGTATTAGGGTGTTTGGTTATATCTTAATATTTTTCAGTATGTTTAGAAAGGTGTAGTGATAATCTTGGGTAATGGTGGGGGATCTGTAGCAAGCTACAGTTTGGATTGCAGTCTTACCTAGTGTTAGTTGTACCTGGAAAATTTCAGATGCATTGTGTTGGGCAATTAGCAGTTGATTGAATCTAAAGCAATCTGTGGTTCAGAAATGCTAAATGCAGCCTACACAGCTGATTTTTATTATAATCAGCCAATCCCATGCAACTACTCAACAAGATATAAGACCTCAATGTGGATTCCATCCCCTTTCCTCATATGTTGAAGTAAACATTAGTGGGGTAAAAATACAACATCAGCAAAGAGAGGAATGTTTGTAGCAGCTATGTTTTGCATACAGATGTGTGTGCTATAGGCTGAAGCTGCTGCTGCTGTTGCTGGCAATAGGCATAGATAGAGAGGCTGAAGATTTTGCAGGACAACAACGCAGAAGAGTAACTGTGGGACCTGTGACAGCCTTGATGAACAGCCAGAGCAGATTGAGGAAACTCATCCTAATGAAAATTAAGGTATATGTTTAAGGTAAGTATGTTAGCCAAAAGTATAATTAATAGAGCAAAAGGCAACATGTTTGGTGTGTCCTAGAACAAGGTATGGGGTACATTAACCATTATATCAACAACTTGAATAACTGCCAAGTCATGTGCTATGTCATGGAGGTCATCTGGAATGTGTGTGCTGGCAACTCTTGCTTCTAGCATGACCTCCATATTTCTATGTTACTTGTACAGCTGTGGTTGTCTGTACTATCATTGGCAAATCATTGTGGACTGCAGTCTGATATTACTGGACCACATTTGACTTGCATACTTCAAATTCCTCTGGGAATTCATGTTAATACATAATCTGACATTCTGGGTACTTTCTAGGTTTGTAATAGCAATAGTTAAAATGTGTTCCTATCTGTAGGCCTTTGACTTCCATTATTTAGAAGGGACATTCCACCTGTACTGCACTGGGTGGATAAATAGGTGATGAGACAGTCATACATATCACAATTTATAATGGTGATGTACACATTCATGTATTTTAAATGCTATACACAGATCTATTTGAGCACAGGACCATATGCACCAAAAATAAATGTTTTCAATGCATTTAACAGATTGAGCTACAGAGTCAGTGATATAACAGTTGTATTTTACATGTACAGATAATTGCACACTTAACTGCTGTTACATACCTCACTTACATCTATTAGTATATGTACGGGTTTATAGTGATGTGTTTTATTACCAGACTCCCAGTTAAATTCCTATTTTTACATTAATCTTTTAGCAGATTTGCTGTACGATGCAGCACAATGCAAAGTATTGCATAAACATGCTTCATGATAAGAAAGTGATAATTACTATGTTTTGCTTAAAGCACCTGTGCTAATTAACTGGCTGTGTGACTTCATGGGTTGATGCACTATTATTCAAGTTAGATGGTACTAGGTTCAAAATAGGGCATAGGTGAACATTTTGAATGTGATTATTATGCTTTCACATACATTTAATAATATAACACCATTTAGCTTAGCTGAGTGATGCTGTGCATAGTAGTGCATTGTGCAATCATTCCTTAAAGAAAAGAAAATTGAGGAGATAGGAAAGTGGTGAAATGGGGTGCAAGCAGGGGGAAAACATAGTGAAAGGCAGGCAGGAATGTGCAGGAATGATGTAGGAAAGAACTATAGCTATTAATTTCTTCCACAGCAACAATTGTGCACTTGCAAAGATTTTTAGCTGAATTTGTACTGTCACTCCCAGAGACAGGGGTGATGACAACATAAGTGCATTGGTAAGCCAACTGGACCAAATTAAGTGTGTCCAGTGGAAATGTGTGTGATATGGAGAGCTATGTATGGGACGAAAATTTTTGATTTTGGGACAGGTGATTTTTTTTTTGTTTTTAAGGAGAGAGTAGAATATTGAGGAAGGGACATGGATATGTGTGCGGAAGGTAAGTTTGGAAGGTGAGGAAGCATTTGCAGACAGACAAGGCATACAAGACAGTTGGTGAAGGACACAAGAGGGGGGTGAACACCCTTGTTGGGTAGGGGGTGGGAGGGTGGGGTAAGCCAGGTCCCAAGGATATCAGACACAGTAACAGTGTGACTCAAGTCCACACCCATGGGACTGTCAGCACTGCACCTTCACTGTTCCTGTGGAGGCAGTGGCCAACATCTGTGCCCACCAGGATGGACAGTATGCGCTCCATCCAACATAGGCATGCACCAACAGTCTTCTGCACAAGCCTACACACCATACCTGCCATTTGTTCATGGGTGACATAGGCATCCCCTCTGCTTCCACTCCCAGAAGGTGGCACACTCCTGGCCTGTGGGGCATAACTACATGAAGGAACAGGTAGTGCAGAAGCAGCAGGGCAGTTCTCCCAGGCTGAGGTCCAGACTTGCTAGGCCCTGGTGCATCAGACGGGGGGGGGGGCAAGGTAGTGGATCACCTGGAACAGGCTTACCTTATTGCTCTGTGGTAAATAAAATAGAAACATAAAGGAAAAATAAGCATAACCCAAGCAAATGTAATAAATAACAGAAAAGAAAATAATGAGTAGTGGTAACAAATTGAAAAATAATATAATGTGAAACACAACAATAAATAATGTAAATGAAAGTTAATTTAATGGCAAAACAATATTAAATTATACATAAGGACAACATAACAGGTAATAAATAATATGGTAATAGCAAATGATAATAATAAATATATTGATTAAATAAATAAAAGAAAAGAAGGAGTGGAGTGGGAGAAGAAAGCAGAATGTTAGTAACTTCACAGGTACTATAACTAAACATACTACAAATAAGTACTTTTAGATATGTTAGATATTTACTCGTAACACCACTGACTGCAATGACATTTATTATTTGAAATATTACCCTGTTCCGTACACACACACACATACACACACACACACACACACACACACACACACACACACACACACACACACACACACACACACACACACACACACACACACACACACACACACACACACTATAGTTCAGATCATATTGCATCCAGCAATCATTCAGTGTTGATTATATTGGATATATGATGTTCCACTTACATAGCTCTCAGCCTCTTAGCATGGGACATTATGAGCCAAGCCATACATAATGGTGGTACAAAGGCACAACAAAGGACATTCATACATAGTGTGCTCTTACAATAGTAGAAAGGTGTTCATATAACAGATTTGCCAGTAAAATGCATTTCAAGAGATGTCTAATATGTGCAATTCAGAGGACTGACAACATTTTTTCCTGATATTGATCCTCACCAATGTGGCAGAGATTGGCAAGTAAAACAAGATCATGTACTAACAGACCAGACATATTGGGCAATATTCAGCACATTATGCAAAAATCATGACAATTGAAATGTATGTCCATGTACACTGATTACACTTGACAGCTGGAAAGTCATGGTACAAGTCTATGGGTGTGCAGAACACATGGAAGCATGGCTATGTTTTATTGATGAAATGCTAAAACAGTATTGAAGAAAGCACAATTTCTTAGTTGGCTGGTGTGGGATTAGAACCCACAAGCAATAGCTACAGTAATACTGAGCATTTTATTTGAAAGAATAAATTATCACAACACTGTCTCTTTATGCTTTATTGATTCATGCATTTTCAAATCTTGCATTTACACACATGGATAGCTGTCCAGGACTTCTGTTAACTTACATGTTTACCCTACTCAGTTATTGACTGCAATCTACAGCATATTTCTGACAATGAGCAGACAACAACATTGACTTTTAATCTGGGTATTTCACAACATTAACTAATGATTGGAAGCTATGCTACACAGTACTGCATGCTTACTTGCTTTAACTTGCTTTAACAGTTCTGATATGCACTGACATGTTAATGAAAGTGTATGATGTTCCAGGTATATCATACATGACTAAGACTGCAATACCTGTATTTATTTTATTTTACTATGCATTCATTTATTACTTTATTGCTTTTCTTTCATACGACGTGCTTGCCTCATCCTGGCCAAAAGTCTTGCAAGGGACCACTCATTGCAGGCATTATGCATACCAGTTTTGCACAGATTCACCTTATAAATGTTTAAATTACTAGAAAACATACTTACATATCTGTTGGGTGTTCCTCACCTGTGCCTCTTGGATCCAATAATCTAAAGTACCCCTCTTCCATAGATTGAGGTCATCATAATGGTGACAGCACTGCTCACTAGTGTGGGGGATACCAGTTGCACTGGTCAGGTCCCTGGCCAAATTATCCCAGGCCTCAGACTTGCATTCTGAGCCAAGATAGTTGTCTTGCAGTAAATGGGGTCCATGGTGCTGTACCAGGAGTCCAATAAAAATCCCAGACTCCTGAATACCCCAACGCTGTGCCCGAAAGTACACTCCTTCTCCCATGACAGCCATATCCACACTCAAGGTCAGGCTGTAAGGAATACTGAGTAATTTCTTCCTATTGCCTTTAACTAGGATGCATTCCCGCTATTGTGTGTCATATTGAAACATTCAAAAAACATGCCATGTTGATTAGCATCACACAAACTCCCACAACCCATATTTAAGCGAAGCTTAGCAACTTGCAAACATGGAAAGTCTATTATCCATGTCTAAGTGATGCTTAGCATCTTGAACCTTTTCTAAATAGAACAATAATTGAATTTAAAATGAACCAATGTTTCAGTGACCTGACACAGAATCACAGCAGTGCATATAAAACATATCACTGCGCAGGACTCAAACCCGGGATTTAGTACACTGTAGGTCATCACTCAACATATCTCACCACTAGAGTAGCGAAAGGCACTCATGTATCTTCAGATATACTGTGAAGGTACCACTGTAAGCATAGTGCAGTTTTTCTGCATGGGTTTGAACTGTGCTACTCACTGAGCAACTACAACAATTAAAAGCATCTGGCTTCTATTTTAAATGTCTGGTGTATGTCTAGTGTATGGGTGCACAGAGCTAAGCATAGCTAAATAATGCAGTGCATCATGCAAACAAGCACATACAAGTAAAAAAAAATTTAAATAAATCCAAATTAGTGAAATAAATTGTCTTGTACCCCTTTTGGTCAGGTAACAGGCTGACAGGTATGTGGGTGTGCTGTCGGTGTTAAACAGATTTAATATTCATGTTGTTCTGACCTCCCTTAGGCATGTCACACCATTAATATGCATGGCGTGCAGCAGAGGGAATATCGTGGCAGTGTACATGGATACGTTCCATGCAGGCTCCTTTATTGAATCTCATCTAATATCTTGATACAGACAGAGACAAAAAAAGCATTCATAAATATTAAATAATGTTTGCTAGTTTACAGAATATAACATTTAAAGTCAATGCTACATATTAAAAGTGACAGTAGAATAAAAAGTTCAGATTCCGTGCATGAAAATAATGCATCATAAATATTATGTGTCATTAAAGCCACAGGTTCAACTCCTATGCTATAAAGGGCAGACAAGTAAAGTTCCAGAATTAGATCAGTTCAACTCTAGTAATAAATTTGTATACTATATAAAGAAGCTTCATGTACTTGTATAAAGGACATACAAGTAAACTTCCAGATAAAGAAACTTCACATACTTGTATAAAAGACAGACAAGAAAACTTTCAGAGTCATATCAGTTCATATCTAGTAATAAATGTGTCTATGTAATTGGTTTAAGATTGTATATATTTCAGACAGAAATTGCAGTTTACCAAACACACCTGAGCACACAACAGCCAACTCAGCAAGTTGATTTAAAGACAGGACTGTGTACCATAAAACAGTATTGTAAAGATCAATTTAATATTCTTAGTGACCGTTTATACAGTTACAGTTCTTACTATTTATCCAAGAAAATTATAGACAATAATAGTAAATCATTGCAACATTCAGTAGTACTGAAAAGTTAAATGATGTCAGCTAAAGAAATGGCAATGTTAAGACAGTGGGTGGAGATTCACACAAAGAACAGTATGTTAGGACCTGAGGGTCATGAGAGTAAATTTAGGAAGTTCAACAGTTAAGATTAATTTTATAGAGGTGTAAAAATGCAAAAAAATGTTAAAATATTAATGCAGTGTTAAATAACTACTTTAGTTTCATTTGAGGTTATGACAGAAAAATAAAACAATGCCACTGATGAGGTTTCCATATCATTTAATAATAAAGTTCCAGCCTTTCCATTTCACTGTAGTATATTATCAGTTCAGTTGCAGACTTGTAAGAATGTATTTATTGGTAACATTAGTTTAGTTCATTATAGTACATTATCAGTTTGCTTATTTCATGAAGAAAAATGTAAATAAAGTTAGGAGAACAAGCAATGTATTTATTAGTAACATTAGTTTAGTTCACTACAGTACATTATCACTTTGCTTACATACTTAAAAAAAATATTAGCAGCATATGTTTATTTCATGCAGAAAAATGTAAAAGTCAGGGCAACAAGATAATGCTTTCAGTTTAGAATTGTTAAAGCTAGAAATGTTATTTTAAAGACCTGATATTGGTCTTTATTTTTTTTTTTTTTTTTTTGTGTTTACAAAAAATAATTTTCAGGATTGATTTTAAATACAGTCAAAAAAAAAAAAAGAAAAATACCAGTTGCCCAACCTTGCACAAGAAATGGAAAAGGGAAGGTTTGGAAGACCTAAAAGTAAGAGACACAGAAAAGGACACATATACATTAAAAACAGCTTCCAATACCTCAGCAGTCATTGGGATAATGCAGAGTACTGTCTAAACTTGTCAAGAGCTGTGGTGCCCAAACCAACTATCTACAGAAAATATATGTGTTACCAAAATTCTTTAAAGTTAAAATGTATGATTTAAAGCATATATGTAAATTTTCTCATATTTTTTAGACAGTTATATAATCATACTAGTTTTCAGTTTATGTTTTTACTGAAAAAAGATATCAATAGTTTAGTCTCTAGAATATAACATTACCAGATTCCAATTTTTTTTTTTTGGTTTTGTTTTTATCTGTGTTCAGGTAGCAGTGACAGAAAAGGTATTCCTTTAGTACTACTTTAGTTAGTTTCCAGATTATAACATTTATACACAGTTGTTTTAAACGTTCGGTGTGAATATGTATCACTCTAATGTAAATTTTGGTCAAAATTAAGAATATGACAATCACATTCAATTATGTGCTCAGTATAGTACATTTCAGTCAAATTTCAGAATATTACTTTAATACTCACTAATACATTTCTGCTTCACATTATTCAATCATTAGTTTTAAGAGTAATGTGACCAAATTATTTATAACAGGCTTATTAAGATAAGTTATCAAAAAAAAAGTAGTAATATTTATTTAATATACTCAAGGAATAGGGAAAGCTTCACAAACGAATGTAGACCAACCAAGAAAGAAATCCAGAAACACCTCGTAGAGACAATAATTCAACTGTGCGATGTAATAGTGAAAAACAGGTTTAATACCAACACGAATCCTTAACAGAACAACTTGATGACAGGCTGGCCTGGACAATTCCAGGCTTTTTTAAGTCAGAGCAAACAAAGCTAACTAAAAAACACAATGCTTAAATAGCTGGATCACATGCTGAATTTAATTGGTGCTAAGGACCAATTAAAAATTAATTAGAAAATATTTTGAAATATAGAAAAATTCAATCTTAATAAAACTCATTAAAAACGCATAATATTCAGTATAACACACACAATCCTAATGTTGTATACACTATGTAAAATGTAAATCATATAGTACATGGTATACAAATTGTGCATTTGCTAATGAATACTCCCTATCTACTTTAAAAACATCCAAAAACTTTATAAAAAATACAAAATACAAACTATAATCTAGATTATAGAGCTAGATTATAGTTTGTATTTTTTATAAAGTTTTTTACAATGTTTTTCAGCATTTGCTGGCAGCATATTTAAGCGTTATCAACAGTTTTTAACACATTTACTAAGCATGGTTGTGCTCTTTCCATATGTAAGCAGTTTAAATCTGTCTGTTTACAACTTTTTGATACACACTTTTGTTTTTATTTTTCCTTATATATTAGTTGTAGTCTTGGATGTTTTTAAAGTAGATAGGGAGTATTCATTAGCAAATGCACAATTTGTATACCATGTACTATATGATTTACATTTTACATAGTGTATACAACATTAGGATTGTTAAAATGTGTTATACTGAATATTATGCATTTTTAATGAGTTTTATTAAGATTGAATTTTTCTATATTCCAAATATTTTCTAATTAATTTTTAATTGGTCCTTAGCACCAATTAAATTCAGCATGTGATCCAGCTATTTAAGCATTGTGTTTTTTAGTTAGCTTTGTTTGCTCTGACTTGAAAAAGCCTGGAATTGTCCAGGCGAAAGCGCTTGTCATCAAGTTGTTCTGTTAAGGATTCGTGTTGGTATTAAACCTGTTTTTCACTATTACATCGCACAGTTGAATTATTGTCTCTACGAGGTGTTTCTGGATTTCTTTCTTGGTTGGTATACTCAAGGAATAACACAGCAGGCTTATTTTGTTAACTAATTTGTAGATTACAGTGCACTTTGCATAACTGCACATTAGACAGAAAGATAAAAAGACACTGACAGAGTATGCAAAAGTATAGATCTGAAAAATAGAAAACATTAATTTTAGTATAGGTACTTCTACTATTACAGTACATAAATATTTACAGGATATTTAAGACACAAATTTAAAAGGCAGACATCTAAACAGGTAAATTGGATTATTAGTAACAAATCTAGCTGAAAATTTACAGCCACAAGTTAATACAGTATATGGTGATTATAATGAAATCATAAAGTATCAACCTTCTCTGGCAAATTTAATTTTATTCTGCCTGCTGGTATGGAAAAATCTCCTTATTCAGAGCAGATTGATTAACGGTTATCTGGCATGGAACACTGGAGCCAATCAGCTGTGAGGAGGTGGCTTCATCCCAAATGGATGAATCCAGGCATAGGGACTGCTGATTTGTTATTTCTTTAACCAATGAGGACTGCAAGACATTTTTCAGTACAACAGGTGGGAGCATGAAATGGTAAAGAAGACTCAGGCAGAGGTTTCTAATTCATTGTTGAATGCTGAATATAGTTGAATAATTAAGTTAGGACCAGATTTGAAACCTGGTTTGAACAGTGCTGTAACTATCAAACCAGTTTTACTTAAAAAGCAAATGAAGTATTGTTGATATATGCTTGTCTATATGTCTTTTTGAGAAAATTATTCAAGAGTTTTTATTGGCTGGCTGTTATCATGTCTTATTTTGTACAATTTAAATTGAGAAGTTTTTTTGAATGGTTTTAACACTGAGGAAGGGTTTTTACCCGAAAGCTTTGTTTTGTATAATAAATTGGCTGTTGAATCTGAGTGTTTACTTTGTGTTTTACATTCTTACATTTTGCTTTGTATCCCACTGCATATCCTTTGTGGGCTTTCAGGCAGTTATATAACAGTGCTAATTTTCAGTTTATATTTTTATTGAAAAAAGGTATTAATAGTTTAGTCTCCAGAATATAACATTACCAGATTCCAATTTTTTTTGTTTTTATCTGTGTTCAAGTAACAGTGGCAGAAAAGGTATTCCTTTACTATTACTTTAGTTAATTTCTAGAGTATAACATTTATACACAGCTATTTTAAATGTTCAGTAGGAATATATATCACTCTAACATAAATTTTGGTCAAGATGAAGAATATGACATTCAGTCAAATTTCAGAATATTACTTTAATACTCACTAATACATTTCTACTTCACATTATTCAGTCATTAGTTTTAAGGGTAAAGTGGCAGAATTATTTGTAACAGGCTTATTACGTCATATATTTTTCACAGCATTATTCCATTACTGCATCATCCTTCACATTATTCAGTTATTAGTTAAGGGCAAAGTGACAGAATTATTTATAACAGGTTTATTAAAATAAGGTATCTAAAATAAGTAGTAATAGTTATTTAATATATACTCAAGGAATAACAGGGCAGGCTTAATTTGTTAACTAATTTACAGATTACAGTGCACTTTACATAATTGTACATTAGACAGAAAGTTAAAAAGGCACTGACAGAGTATACAAAGGTATAGATCTGAAATACAGAAAACATAAGTTTTAGTACTGTTACAGTACATAAATATTTACAGGATACTGAAGAGACATATTTAAAAGGCAGGCACCTAAAAAGGCAAATAGGATTATTAGTAATACATCTAGCTGAAAATTTACAGCCACAAATTAATATGGTATATGATAATTATAATTAAATCATAAAGTTAACAGGCTTCAATCCAAACAAACCATAAATGCTTAAGTGACAACTAGTGATAAAAATTGAAATTGCAAGTTTATTTATTTTACAGTATCTTACACAGTCTATATTAATATATTTATAAAGTAATTACAGAAGTAAAGTCCATTTCAGTAATTTCAGAAAATTGTTACAAAATAAATCCTACCTAAGTGCAGTTCGTAAAATAGATTTTGCATAGGCCTAAAAAATGTAAGGTTAGGCCTATGCCTTTGTTTCATATTTTATATTCTAAAGTAGCTACAGAATTAAGATACCTGTATGTGTGTTCAGGTATCTTCAGGAGGAGTTGTTAGGTTAGGTGTCTTTTAAAATACAGTATTCTCTTTGCATAAGTCCAGAAATGCAGCCATATTAAAGCTGGCTACACAGTTTGCATAACGTTTCAATAAATCAGTGAAAATAACTTTCAGTCAAGAATACTGATAAGAGCAGACTGTGCTGTACATTTCATTATAAACACATCTTGTTCGTATGCTATAAGGCTTGGGAAACCAAGGCTAAAGATATGTGGAGAACAGGGCTTTGGTATTATTATTAAGAAATACTTCAAATACAGTTAGTGAAGTCAACAAGTTAGTTTGGAATGACATACAGAAAATATTAAATAACCAGCATTCCAGAAAGGAAGTTAGTTTTTCGACTGCAGAACAGGCACTCAAGTTGGAGTACAGAAGTCAGGTTAAATATTCATACTATTGTGGAGGAAAGGACTGTTTCAGTTGATAATATCAAAACATACGTGCAGAAACTTTGGATATATTTATCAGCACTGTTACTGTTATCCAGCAGTCCAGAATTTCTACAGACTGTTATTGTTTATGAGCACTGTTATTAAAGACAGTATTCGGATACTGTTAACATATAATAAATCATTATTAACTGAACTACCATGTTTGCAGCATATGTTTTGTTAAAGTACAAAAGACTTGGCCCATAAAGGAGAGACTGGCACCTGTTCAGCACAAGATTTGGTAATTAACAAATAAAGACTTTCGTTCTAGTCTCATTTCAGTTGTTTCCAGTTAATTCCAGTCTACTACAGTTTTATCAATTCTTTCACACATTACTTTATCAAACTTCATAACAACATTAAAACGATTAATAATAAGTTAACTTGATAACAACTAAGAATAATGCAACATGCTATTCAAACTTGGAAGACCTATTGCAGCCATCTGCTTGTGAGCTTATTTACAGTTATGTCATGTGTGAGTTAGCACATGAACTTAGGAATGGGGCGAGGTATGCCCAGACTCACAGGGTTGCAAACCCTGCCATCAAGTTTTGAGCTTTAAAAGTGGTCTATAATATTACTTATAAACATTTATAGTACATAAAAAGCTCTGCTGGATCTAGAGTTGCCTACTTATTTTCTGTCCCTCAGTTTTAGAAAGTAATGCACTATTAAGTAATGTGTTACAGTAAAACCACTTTGACATTTTGGTCTTGCTTCTTTCAAGCAGACCCTTTGCAAATTAATGTTAACATTATCTGCACATTTATTTATTTACACACTGTTGAACAGCCTTTTTAGTAAATAATATTTATACCAGCTAGAGGCATTGACAAACTTTCCCCTTCTCTTTTCAATAAGTGCAACAGGATCTTTTGCATCGATCTGAGCTATCATCAACTCAGGCAGATGGGACCTTTGTTTGAGGTCTCATCCAAATAATGATCAATATGCTAGCAGACCAGTGAAAGCCCCTAATATAGAGGTCAAATATAGATGAACCTACAGCAGACTTGTGGGGAATCTGACTGAAAAAAAATATTGTTTAGAATAGTAAGGCAAGTCTAGCCAGGCTAAATAATCACACAATTAACCAGTTAAATCTGGAGAAACAAATGCTACTACTGAGCTGTCCAGAATGGTAGAGAAACTCCCTGACACAATGTCTTTTAATGCTCAGCCATAGTGCAAAATACAGAATGCTTTGTGTGATCTAGGAGTAACAATTTGCCAAATTTCCAGGATTTATTAGACAGATGGATCTGCAATTTATGAGATCTACTCTTTTCTTGTTCCCTTCTGTAAAGATGTCCATCTTGCATCTGGAATAAGCTTCAGCAGGGATCCTTCTAACCCTATTTCGCTAATCAGTTCCCTCAGAAGCCTACCCATTGATTTCATCACACATGTATAAAACTCAATAGGCAGACTAGTGCCTCTGGTTGTCTTATCTCTTCGTGCATTTTGCTCCTTATAAAATGTATCCTATTTGAATTTCTTTTTCCAAAAGCTTTCACACAACATGCTTCATTAGGTTTATCATTAAGTTTTAAACCTGATGAAGCATGTTGTGTGAAAGCTTTTGAGTCATTTGCTCTGAAGTTTATATATTAAATCTGTGAAATACCTGGAAGCTTTTTGAGCCATTCTTTCCACTGAGTTTTTTGGGATATTACTGTTCTTGCTCGGACTTTCAGCCTGCTTGAGCTACCAGTGGTTGTTTTCAATATGTCCTACATGGACCAACTCACAGCCCTGTTACTATACCTGGTATCGTACAGACTGCTAAGAGATGACCTGTGGCTGGCATATAAAGGATTCCCTGACCCAATACTGATGTGTTTACTGTATATCAGCAAGTTAAATGGCATCAGAAATAATTGGTGTAGGGGTATAAACCTCTTCTGTAACATCAAAAGAATGGTTTGAAGGGATAGGTTTATCTCAGAGAGGACACCACTGCTCTGCAACAGACCATGTAAAACAAAACCCACCCCTATCTATATTCAAGTGCAATTTGGATCTGTGGATAAGAAACAGAAAATTTGCCACAGGACTGCTTCTTGTACTAATACTGTACAGAAGCAGCTGCTAAATGCCTTATCCCATGCATGGGTCCCCTCAAATTATTTATGTTATAATCCCAGTTATTCTCACTAGGGGTAAATATAATTATTGACCATGGGATGGGTAAGGCTAACCTAATACCAAACGGGATAGGTTAATTCAATCATCAAAAGGGAAAGTGGCTAGGCTCAAAATGGTCCAAAAGGGCAGCTAGCCCAGTACTTATGTATGAATCTATGAATTTATGAAAAATGTAAACAGAAAAAGCTCTTAAAAGTTCACCAGCTGTATTCCCTCTCCCAAGGTCTGGAGAAACAAATGCTACTACTGAGTGTCTCCATAAAAATCATTGGAAAAATCTTCCCTTTTCCATTCTACTGCATATATCATTTTTCAAAAAACAATCAAAACATTTCCCTCCTTACATATTCCCCAGAACCTTACAGCATATCCCCAATAAGTAATGTGACATAAATAGCAAGGATACATTGAAAAAGCTGTGATGGACTAGCCACCCATCTAGGGCCAGATTTGTGCCTTACACTCACTGAATGTCTATACAGCCTTCAGCATCTACACAATCCTGAAGAGGATAAAGTGGTTCTAAGAAAATAAAGGAATATACCAAAAAAAAAATAGTAACAACTTTCATAACACTGCTAAAGGGACCATTGTAGTATTGAGGGAAGACAAGAAATGATACTTACAGAACTCATTTTGTACATATATAGTTAGTTTTCTTCAGGCTGCACAAGTGTTAATAGGATGAGGGATAATTATGTAATACTCTTCCACACATCCTCTGACATAGATAAGATCATGGGTACATAATAAGTGTAACTTCTTTCTATTTCATGTATCTGGCAAACTTCTAAATGATTCTATCCACCCACAAATGACAGCCCCCAGAGGAATGAATAACTGGCAATACCAATACGAAAAAGCAAAATGAAGCACCTTGTTAACACTCTGTGTAACTGATGCTTCCAATGTAAATCTATCTGAAATAACATGGATAAATTCCAACAAAAAATGAGTCTTTTCTGAGATGAAAGATGAATTGAAACTTTTTGATGTCTTAAAAGGACTCATAAAGGAAAGCAAAAGTTCTGACTCCATCCCCACTCATACCCCGAAAAGGAAAAAGTAAACAAGAGACTTCTTTGCTATTCCAGCTGCTATGTAGCAGACAAGACAGCTTAAACACAGTTGTCTCATCTGTGTCACACTCACAGTGTGGAATAAACACAACATAAAATGTGAAACCTTTTTCTTCATCTTTCCAGTTACCTGTCCAGTCAACTGAGAGGTGCTTTTCTGACGCCAGTATTCTGCTTAGCTTTGGTAAGAAGAATATTTTCTGCCAATCAGCTCTGTCTCACACAAAAGGGCAGAGCTCTTTGGAAAGTAGAATAACCTCTGCATATGAGCTAGGTTTGGATACTACAGTGCAGAACTACTTGGTAAGTACAATATAGGTTCATAGGTTCATAGGTTGGTACTGGGCTATCTGCCCGAAGGCATATATTAGCCCAGCCACATTGTGCGGTATTCACCACCCATTTAGTAGTTCCCTAGACCCTTGTACTAGCAGCTAGTACCCTTGGCCCCTATCTAGTAGTGCTGTTGGTGTAATCCCTGGTGTGAACTTTCTGTTACCCATCCACTCATCAAGGTTCCTCTTGAAGAGTGATAGTGAGGGGCTCTGTCTTATGTAGATCAGGACCCTGTTCCAAAGTAAGGGAAGTCTCTGTGAAGGGAATCTATCCCTCTAGCATGTTCTATTCATTGTTGTATTGAGGTTTATATCCCTAGAGCGTGTAGCTCGAGTAGATTTGGTTTTACTAAGATGGAGCATGTTCAACAATTCTGGGTTGGACATGGCTCTGTACGTTAGACAGAGATCGCCTCTGAGAAAGTGGTATGCAACAGAGAACAGTCTTAGATTTTTCAATCGTGCTGCATAGGGCAACTGTTTGAGGCCAGTAATCCTCTTGGTTAGGTACCTTTGTGGTCTCTCCAGCTGCTGGAGATGTCTAGCCAGGTACATTCCAATTGGTGCATTGTACTCAATAATAGGTCTGATGAGGGAAGAGTAGAGGGGCACCATTACATCCTTAGATCTTGATGTGAACTCTTTTGTGATCAGATGGGTCACATAGAAGGATTTTCTAACCACTTTGGCAACATGGTTATCAAAGGAAAGCTGACTATCTACTTGGGTCCCTAGATCCCTTATTTCTTCTTCAGATTTCAGGGGATATCAGATATCCTCTTCCTATCAGCAATGTCTGTACACTACAGGGCAGAGCTCCGTGGTAAGTACAATATCATCTGCCTATCAGATAGGTCCAGTAACTGTCAGCTAGGTCTGTACAGTGCAGAGCTCCTTGGTAAGTACAATATCCTCTTCCTATCAGCAATGTCTGTACAATACAGTGCAGAGCTCCTTGGTAAGTACAATATCCTCTGCCTATCAGATAGGTCTGTACACTACAGGGCAGAGTTCTATAATAAGTAGAATGTCCACTGAATATCAGCTATGTCTGAACACTGCAGGGGCAGAGCTCCTTAGTAAGTATAATATCCAATAACTGTCAGCTAGGTCTGTACACTACAGTGCAGAGCTGTTTGGTAAGTCAATATCCTCTTCCTATCAGCAATGTCTGTACACTGCAGCAAAGTACAAAAAACATTGCTAAGACATATATCCTCTGCCTATAAACTATATATGTATGCTACTGGCAGAGGTCCTTGGTAAGTAGAATATCCCCTGCTTATTAGGTCTAGACGCTACAGGGCAGAGCTACTTCATCAGTAAAATATCCTCTACCTATCAGCTATATCTGTACTCTACAAGACAGAGCTCCTTGGTAAGTCAAATATCCCCTGCCTATCAGCTAAGTCTGTACACTACAAGGCAGAGCTCCTTGGTAAGCAAAATATCCCCTGCCTATCATTTAGGTCTGTACATTACAAAGCAGAGCTCCTTTATCAGGAGAATATCCTCTGCCTGTCAGCATGTTCTGTACACTACTGAGCAGAGTTCCTTAATAAGTAGAATATCCCCTACTCATCAGCTAGGTCTGTAGACCACATGGCAGATATCCTTGGTAAATAGAACATACCCTGCCTATCAGCTACATCGGTACACTACAGGGCAGAGTTCCTTGGTAGGTAAAATATCCCTTTCATATCTGCTATGTCTGTACACTGTAGTGCAGAACACCTTGTTAAGTGCAATATCCCCTGCCTGTTAGCTTGATTCATACACTACACTGCAGAGCTCCTTGGTAAGGATAATAGCCACTGACTATCAGCTATGTCTGTACACTACTGGGCAAAGTTCCTTGGTAAGCTGAGTATCCCCTGTCTATCAGCTAGGTCAGTACACTATAGGGCAGAATTCCTTGGTAAGTAGCATATCCCCTGCCTATTGGCTAGGTCTGTACACTGCAGTGCAGAACTCCTTGTAAGTAGAATATCTTCTGCCTATCAACTTGGCCTGTACACTACAGTGCAGAGCTCCTGGATGAAAAGAATATCATTTTACTATCCACTGGGTCTGTAGACTACAGGGAAAAGCTCCTTGGTAGTTATAAAATCCCCTGCTTATCAGCTAGCTCTATATACTACACTGCAGAGCTCCTGGGTAAGTAGAATCAGCTTCTTGTCAGCTGTGTCTGTACACTATAGTGCAGAACTCCTTGTTAAGTATAATGTCCATAGTCTTTCAGCTAGGTCTGTACAGTAGAGGGCATAGCTCCTTGGTAAGTTGAATGTCCTCTTCCTATTAGTAGGTCTGTACACTACAGTGCAGAGGTCTCTGGTAAGTAGAATATCCCCAGGCTGTTGGCCGTCTATCTTCCATGCCAGAGGACCTGGGACTCTGCCACAAAACAGAGGAGGTTGTCTGCTCAGAGTGGAGGCAAAGACATCTACTTGAGGAGTACCCCACTGGTGAACAATGTCCAGAAACACATCCCTGTGAAGCATCCATTTGTGGGAGTGAGTAAAGGACCTGCTCAGATTGACAGCCACAACATTCTGCTCTGAAGGAATATAAACTGCCTGAAAAGTCACTTGATATTGGATAGCCAGATCCCATACCAGAAGTGCCAGCAAGCAAAGATGGTAAGATCTCGTACCCTCCTGTTTGTTGATATACCACACTACAGGGCAGAGCTCCTTGGTAAATATCACCTCTGCTTATTGGTTAGGTCTGTACACTGGAGGGCAGAGCTCCTTGGTAAGTATCACCTCTGCTTATTGGTTAAGTCTGTACACTATAGGGCAGAGCTCCTTGGGAAGTAGGATATCCCCTGCATATTGGCTAGATCTTTACATTACAGGGCAGAGAACCTTGATACGTACAACATCCCCCACCTATCAGTCAGGTCTTTTTACTACAGGGCAGAGCCACATCATAATTAGAATGTCCCCTACCTATCAGCTAGGTCTGCACAGTACAGGGCAGAGCTCCTTGGAAAGTATAATATCCCCCTGTCTATCAGCTAGGTTTGTACACTACATGCCAAAACTCCATCATAAGTAGAATCATCCCTGGCTATCAGCTATGTCTGTACACTACAGGGTATAGCTCCTTGATAATGTAGACTATCCCCTGCCTATTGGCTAGGTCTGTGCACTACAGGGCAGAGCTTCTTTGTAAGCAGAATATAATGGACAGATGCAGCTCCTAAATGCTTTATTCCGTAAACATTTCCCCTCAAACTATCTATGGTATTATCCCATTTATTCACATTATGGGTAATATATAATTACTGACCATGAGACTGGCAAGGCCACTCTATAACAAAATGGGATTGGATATTTCAAGTACAGTAGGGGAAATTGTCTAGGCTTAAAATGGCCTGCAAGGGTAGCTAGCTAGTATTTGACTATAAACCTTTTACTAAATGCATCAATACAGTGTGAACTTTATTTGAAAAGGGAAAGTCAAAAATGTTTATGTGGATATATGTTCCGCTAAGATTGGGGGGGGGTCCCTAATAATAATGTATGAAAGGCATTTTTCCAAGGCAAAATGCATTGTCTTTTGGCCTGTTAGTTTATAATAACTAATGAAAACTTAGTAATCCTTTTTATCTAACACACCTGATAAGCATGGGGATTGGTATTCAGGTAGGAAGCTATCACCATACAAAGGACAGCAAATTTATTTATTTTATTTGACATTTGTTAACCAGGTTGCTCTGGCTGGGTAGTGACCCCTTTTCAGTGGATACCTGAGGAGAAAAGCTCCACAACAAAACAGCAGATAAAAACTAGTAGAGGATAAACAATTAAAAGATTGCTTAATATGATTAAAAAATAACATTTATAAAGTTACTAACAGGATAATCAAAAATATATATATGAGCACACCAAGATTTTTTTTTCAGAAGAGACAAATAACTAAATATGTTGCACATCATACATTCTAGCCAATGGTATGACAGATGGAGAGCTGCCTATATAAGGTGTATAATAGTGCAGGAAGAAAATACTATGATAATAGGAGTAGTAATTCAACAAGGAAGATAGGTGCAGTGAGAGGTTGGATAGAAAGTAGCTGCAGGAAGAAAAAAAAAGTCAGGAAAAAAGTATTGAGATGCTGCCAATAGCAGGTCAGCAAAGAAGAGAGGTGCAGTGAGAGGTTTGATAAAAGTAGCAACAGGAAAAAAGACACAAGTTAATTAGGGGAAATAAGCACCTATGTAGGAGCTATGCAAAAGGGTAGGATAGTACAAGTAGGTAAGACAACAGTTTGCATTATTATAGCCAGTTTTATTGTATAGATGTTGCAGTTATGAGAGGGTGAATGGTAAGCAGACTGCATAACAAGTAGAAAAAATATTTTATGTTGGGCCATTGGAAGGACATAACCATGACTTGCAGTAAGTATCTTTAAGAACTATTTTGAAATAGCTGAAATTAGTGATAGATCTGGCATGTAGTGGTAGCCTATTCCAGGCTTTTGAGATGGAGTGTCTGTAGAGTAGTTTGCCAATATTTTTATTAGGCTTATAGATTTGTAATAGATTCTGTTGAGAGCTACAGAGAGAATGGATGGGAGTATAAGGCTGGATAAGAGAACAGAGAGAGGGGCAGAAAGATGGATCATGTAGGACTGAGTGAGATGTGAGAATCTGGGTAAACAGAATTTGGCACTGAAATTCAATCTATTGCAGGTTTTTTAGGGCTATACAGTGATGAGTGTGATAGGGTAGATTAGTAGCAAATCTAGCAATTTTGTTATAGGTAAGTTCAAGTTTAGTCAGGAGATTGGATTGAAGATTTGTAAGTATGGGGGCTGCATAGAGTAATGTGGGGAGTAGGAAGGCTTGAGCAAGGGAGAGTCTGGAGGATTGAGAGAAATATTTTCTATGCCTGTATAGGAGTCCAAGTTTTTGATGAGTGTTTTTTATGCACTGCTGAATATAGAGATCAAACTTTAGCTGGTCATCGATTATGATATCAAGGAGTTTGGTGTGAGATTCAGTGGAGATAATGGTGTTGTTGAGTGAGGAGACAGAGAAGGTAGTCTTGTGATGTTGGAGGGTAGTAGGGAGAAATAACAGAAGTTTAGCCTTCTTAGAAGATTAAGTACTAGCTGGTTAGAGTTAAGCCATCTTTCAACTGAGTGAAGGGACTGTTGGATGAGGGTATGACGGTGAGTAATGTTATCAGAGTCGGAAATGGTTGTGGAATCATCTGCGTATTGAATAATGGTAGAGAGATGACAGGGGGTGTGAAGGTCATTAATAAAGACATTGAAAAGTAGGGGTTCAAGGATGGATCCTTGGGGAAACTCACTTTGGACGGGAAGGAAGGGAGAGAAATTGGATTGCCATTTAACAGCCTGGAATCTGTTTGAGAGGTAGCTAGAAAACCAGGATAAAGAAGAGCTAGACAGGTGTAGAGATGCTAGTTTGGAAAGTAGTAGTTTATGGGAAACAGTGTCAAAGGCTTTGGATAAATTGAGAAATAGGCAGGAAATTAGTTTATTACTGTCACAGGATAGTGTGATGTATTTATGAAGGAAAGAAGAGCAGTGGCAGTACTGTGTTTTGGGTGGAAGCCATGCTGAGAGGGGGTAAGAAGTTTTTCTTGGAAGAGATAATCAAGGAGCTGTTAGTGGATACATTATTTCATTATTTTAGACAGGGGTAATAGAATGGTAATGGGTCTGAAATTAGTGTTACTGCCTTATGAAGTGATATGACATAGATATTTTTCCAGATATTAGGCACAGAGTTTTCCTGAATGGATCAGTTAATTAATATGGAGATGGTTAAAGCAATAGAATTACCAGCTATGTTTAGGAATTGAGGGGTTAAGTTATCCACTGATGGAGAACAAGTTTTATGTTCAGATAAAAGGAATTTTATATAAGTTAAGGAGATGGGCTTGAGTGAAAAGATGGTAGAGTGGGAGAAAGTAGGGGGTGCAGGGTCACAGATGTTACTGTTTCTGGTCAGGGTCTGAATGGAGTCAGTGAAGTAGTTATTGAAAAAAGTACAGGGTCTGTGGGAGAGATATTAGGGCAGGGGTTAGGGGGAAATGGGCATCAAGGATGTAGTAGTTTGTCAACAGATTGCCAGAATTTTTTTTGGGGGGGTTAGAGTGTGGATTCCCAAGTGGTTTATGGAAAAGGGTTTGTTTATCAAGGGTAACTTTTTTGGCTAAGTTTTGGAGCTCTCTGTAAGTTTGAAGATCAGTGGAGGATTTGGATTGCTTACATTTTTTCCATGCTCTATCTCTCTGATTCATGATTGTTCGAGTGGCTTGTGTGAGCCAGAGGGCAAAGTGGGTTTTGATTCTGACTTTCCTGATGAGGGCCAGGGAGTTAAGTGTTTCTAGAATGATGTTGTTAAAGGATAGGACAGCTTCATCTAGTAGGAGATTGTACAGAAAAGACTAGCTGATTGAGAAGAGTAGATGGTTGAAAGTATCTGGGTTAAAGCTAGAGAGTTTTCTACAGTCTTTGTAAAGATGGAGTTTAATGAGATGGGGAGAATGTCTAAGAATTGAGGTAGGATGGTGGTCACTAAGGGCATCAGACAGGGTAGAGGGGTTGTGATAAAGATTAGGGTTGGAGTTGAGGACCCAGTCGAGAGTGTGGCCAGTGTTGGTGTGTTTGTTGAAATGAGGTGGATTTGTGATTAACTAAGACAATCCAAAGAGGTCATTGGAGGTGTTTGGAGAGTCAATATTACGGGTATTTCAATCAATATTTACATCACCCATGATGATGGTTTCATGAGAGATGTTTTGAGAAATCCAAGAGAAACAGTTTTCCAGAATAGGAATGTTATTGCCTGGGGGGATGTAGATGGAGACTATGGCTAGCTTTTTATGTGTGTTTATATGACAATTAGCAATGGGAATTTTTGCTGGGTGAAAGTCTGAGGTGGTAATTAAGATAGGGGAGAGGATGAGGTGATTAGAGAAGAGGACAGCAACACCTCCACCGTTTTTGGGGTGATCATGCCTGAGGATTTAAAGCCAGGTGGCAGTATTTATTTCAGTGTTGGCTATATGAGGCTTAAGCCAGGTTTCAGAGAGTCATAGAATATCAAGGGTGTGTATGGACATCCAAGGAGTGAAGAGAGAGACTTTGGTTAAGGCACTTTGGATAATCAGATAAAAATGATAGAGTTTTGCTAGGAGAGTAAGAGAGCAGCTGGGAAGAGGAATTAAGGGTTATGGAGGTGTGAGGGGTGAGTAGGAGCAGAGGAAGCAAGGGTTGGACCAGGGTTTGGATGTATATCACCTGATAGCAGCAGTTTTAAGATAAGTATTCTAAGAGAGGTGATATAGTGGAATTGTAGTTGGTGTTTAGTTTTAGTTTTAAGTGGCAATGGAGAAAGAGAGATAATCTTGAATGTATGTGTGACAGTGTAAGAAAGAGTAAAGAGAGATGGGGCTATGGTATAGGAATGAGTGGGGGAGGAAGTAGCTAGTGTAGAGGTAACAGTAGAACGATGAATCAAGGAAGGAGGGGTGAAGGTAGGACGTTAAAGTAGAGGTGAGAAAAAGAGTAGGTGTTGCATAGATAATAAGCAGGAGACTGACTGGAAATTATGACTTTAGGAAAGACATGGTGTAGCAAATGTGGGGAAAGTGTAGAATGTTTTGAGTACAAAATGATTAGCTGTTGAGGGGGTGTAGAAGGGTAGAAGTATAAAGTAGAGAGGATTAATTGAAGAGAGGGAAAAGGAAAATAATTGGACAGAGAAGGAGACAGGCTAAGAGTTAGAAGGGGGTGTGGTTATAAATGCAGGAGAGAGATGATTTAAGAGTGTAGGAGGATATTCAGAGGTGTGGTGGGGTGCAGTTGGAAAGGGGGAAGTATAAATCAACTGAAAGAGGGGATGGGTGGGAATGGGAGTAGATTAACATACATAGCTGCAAACAAATGATTTTGTCTCAGGGTTTAACGGGGAAGACTTTCTTCTTTGTCTTATGAACCTCTGGCTGTTTTATTGAGTTAGTCTCATACAAATTTACATTTGTTTTATGTACGTAAAAAGCAGATAAGTCAAACCATAACTTAGTATTTGTGGTGGCCTCCTTTTCTTACATAGCTTTATACAGTTCTAAAGAAAGTACCAAAATTTATATGGACCTTGGTGGTAACCGCACTTTTTCCTTGAATTATAAGGCAACCTTTGTCTAAGGTAACACATGTAGTTTTTTTTGGTTTCCATTTCTGTGACCTCAAGCTGTCATTGAGAAGCCATAGATATTTCTGGCAATTCATGTTAAAAGGTGATTGGGAGAGGTGGGCAGGAAAGGGAAGGAAAGGGATGTTATTTATGGAAGGTTATAATGATATATAGTCCAACCACAACATATGTAGCTGCAAACATTCCTCCCTCCTGCGGATCTTAAAAGAGGTAAATAAACCTCCTCCAGCGAAGTCTATACATAACCTTCAAATAAAATAAAGGTAGAGCCAGATTCGAAGGAACTTCCCAAACAAGATGAAAAGTATATAAAAACGATTTTTATTTAGCACTTTCATCCTCACATAAATAGGACTTCATCAGAATCCTTTTTTATACTTTACATCTTGTTTGGGAAGTTCCTTCGACTCTGGCTCTAGCGTTATTTTATTTGAAGGTTCGGTTTTACCATAACACTACATTTGTATTTTTATTCCTAGCCTATACGTAAGGTTACTGTACATAGTTATATGAATATTGTTGTTGACTGTTTGTTAATGCTTTTATAATTTGGATAGTCGCTAGGTCAATTAGATATTGCAAGTTCTACTGTGGGTTAATGTGTTTGCTAGCTACATGTGACCACTATTTCTAAAATGTTTGGTAGCATCAAACAAGTCCAAAGCCCAGAATAGGAGACAAAAATAGACTGGTCTGATGTTCCAAGATGATTAAGGCATAGTTTCCTACTATTCCCCAAGCAGCAGGGATTGGAGATAAGGCTGAGACATCTGTTCATAAATTAAAATAGTCAACATTCTATCATGGAACTTCAACAGCCCAGTGACCCTGCATAATAGGGGAACTCCTTGGGTAACAGAGGCTCTGTTAAAGGGCATAGAGTGTAGGTGCATCATGATTAAGAGCTGTAGCATAATCATATTAAATGCTTATCTCCCACCAGGCAACACAGTGGACTCATTTATAGTGACTTTTAGAGAATGAATAGCCTTTCAGGATGGAATTAATATGTGTGGAAAAGGCTGGAACACAGACACTGGCAGCTATGAAACACATGCAGGCCAAGAAGGCTCTGGTTTCCAATTCTGGGTAAGTTTCTTAGGGAGAGCTTCTCATTGACAGGACTGGAGCAATCCTACAATCTTAGCATTCTAAATGGAAGTTATAACCTAATGAACAAGACTGCAATGATGGAACTGTCCTCAACTATATGGAGTGTATTAGGGAGTTTGATGGTGAAATTGCACTATGGCCCTATTCTTTTATCCACTAATCCTAGGTTTTGATCATTGGGGAGATAGTAGTAACCAACTCTATTTTCCAAGGATAGGGGGGAATTACATATGTAATTGTGTAATAACGCGCATCTCCAGAACAATGTTAAGAAGCTGATGTTATGCATTAACATGCTGGTTATAATATCCTGCTTCATATACTATTTTATTTTATTTATTTTTATTTATTTGTCCTTTGATAACTGGGAAAGTCCGGCTGAGGCAATGGTACATTTTCTACAGAGGTCTGGGGAGAAAAGCTCCACAACAGATTCAAAACATTTAAACAGAGGTTGAATATTTATATACAATGATGGATCGGTTTTGTGCACTGGGCAGTGCCGGTTAGCTACGGTTAAATTATTCCCGACTCCACTAAGTCTCCTCTTCAGTTTTTCCCTTGAAACTAGTCTAACTCTCAACCTAAGCACTCAAAAAGCATCTTACAGCCCAGCACTTGCTCAGACCTAATAGCAAGCACTAATATATCCTGACACTGATTGCCCAGCAGGGCAAGGCTCTTTATTCACCTCTCACCAACCAAGTGATTAAGCAGCTCACCCTACTATTCAGGCATGACCAAAGGGCAACTTCAGGTGCACTCTCCAGTCCAGCTGGTGAATCTGGGTATCCTGAGGCAATGTTACAACTGCCTCATGTACACAGACAACTCTCTCCTCCTACCACAAAACACTAACATATGCAAGAGATGCAATTATACAGCCAAACTGATAAGCAAAGTTCTTCATTAGCACTCTTCAAGAAAAATCTTGATGAGTGGATGGGAAATAGGAAATACACCCCGGAGATCACTTCTGTGTCTCTGCACGACAGTGGCACAGGAAAATAACTTTCTTGGGTGGAAAGGCTTACGTAGGCCCTTGGACCGATAGCCTAGTACCTACCTATGAACCTATGAACCTATGAACTGGAAGCTAAGCTGTCTGCACCCAAGATTGGAACAGACAGTCAAGAGGAGAAGGTCAACACTTGCACCACAATTCCAGCCACACACAGACCTACTAAAACAGCACTGGCAAAAAATACACATAAGTACACAAAATCATACTTGGAAGCTCTAAATAAAAACTGGCAAAACCATCAGAAACCTCCAAAGAAGACACCCAAACAACCTGCACTTCCTGTCACAAACCAGACAACACATAAAATACAAAATCAGTGTGTCACGCAATCACAGCCCTTAAGGCGAAATAATATACCTAACACACTAGTAATAGGTGACTCTATAGTCAGGCACAGTGATGTCCCACTCACTAGGCTGGACAAGCAGAAGGTTACTGTTAGCTGCCTGTCAGGAGACAGAATCCACCACATAACACAAGCACTCAGGTCACTCCAGAACAAGTACAAATATGACTATGTCATTGTTCATGTTGGTGTGAATGATCTGAGATGTACCTCCTTGGACTACATGAAAAGAGGCATGGAAGATATCTCTGATCATGTAGCCCAGGCTGATATGACCCTGACCCTGAGTAGCATCCTACTCTCACCAAGAATGATACCTCAGTATAAAGAAAAATGATCAATTTCAACAACTGGCTATGCTTCTGGTGTCATTCAAAGGGGATCCAGTGTCTGTCAGCCGGGGATGACATGCTCGACAAGCCGCATTGCTTTGCAAGAGACGGCTCGCACCTCTCACCCCTAGGCTTTCGAATACTGGCCAAGGCTCTTGCTGCCTCCATAGTGCCTTTTTTAGGCAAGGCTCAAAAGTTAAACCCATGTCTGTAAACAGCACAATTAACAAAAAACTGAGGGTTATGCTACTCAACACCAGGAGTTTAAATCTCAAAATATATGATCATATGGACTGTAAATGGTTTGGAATATTTCTTCAAAAGCCCCTATTATTTCATTATCTGAGCTATAGGTTTTGTCTTTATATTTTATTTCTTGTATTTTACATGTAGGGTTCCTGACATTTATAAGTCTTGCTAACATTTTGGAAGGGGTCTGAGCCCATTCTGCATATTTGTGTAGCATTCTTAGTTCTGTGAATGTATATTGTTGCATTATGATCTCATTTAATTGTTTTTGTATACTTGCCATTTGTTTCTCAAGAATAGCAGTGTGATTTCTTTGTAATTCTAGTTCAGTTTGTCTTAGTTTACCTTCTAGGTTACTTATATTTTCTCTTTTTTGCTTTTTGTAAAATGATGCTTTTTGAATAAGGGTACCTCTCATTGTGGCTTTAAAGGCTGACCATTGAATATCCAGAGGAGTATCATTTTCTGCAAGGTTTTCATTTAATTGAATTAGATAGTTTATAATTTCTTGCTCCACTCCTTTAATTTTCAGCAGGTTTGAGTTTAAAGTCCAGTTTGAAGTATCGAGGGTGGTAATTCCAGTTTTAGTTTGTGTTATTGTTATATTTATTTTTGAGTGATCTGACAATGATCTAGGTTCTGAGTTATACTGTACTTCATACGTAGCAATGCTTTGAGAAATTAAAAAGATGTCAATTCTTGACCAGGCCTAATGGTATGGGAAGAATTATGTGTGTCTGTTACTAAGACTGTTTGTGTTGTTAAGTTCTAAGGGAGCTATAAAGTTGAAGTCTTCAATTAATTCTGACAGAAAAGTTGTGGCTTGAGGCGATTGAGTATTATTTTTATTTGATATATCTTTGGATGGATTTATTGTTATGTTCCAATCTCCACCAATTATAAACAAATGGTCTGGGTGCTTTAGTAATAAGTTATATATTTCAATTAGAAAATCCCGCTGATAGTTGCAAGAGCAATATGCATTAGAGAGTAATAAAGTTTTTTTGTATGTTGTGTGTGAGCAAGTGAAATAGCATCATCTACCTTTTGTATCAATACTATATTTATTGATGTTTCCTTTAAAATATTTTTAACTATTATAGCTGTCCGTCATGATGAGGTACTGTCCCCTGCTGCTATTATTTGTTGAATCCATTTAGCATTTTTTTTCTGTGTCCTTGTCCCATTGTTCCATAGTCAAATGAGTTTCCTGCAAAAAGGTTATATCTGACTTCAATTGTATATGAGGTGCATAATTAACCTTTTTTTAATGTCCTGCAAGCCATTTATATTCCATGAGGCTATGCTAATCATCTCAGTTGATAATTACTTTGAAAGCCTTGTAACTGATTTATCTGTGAGTGCTATAAGGGGAGTAATCGGTAAAGCATTGTGAATATTGATTGATGTGTGTTGAAAAATAATAACATGAGAAGAGTTGGTGACATAACGTTCTTTCAGAAATTCCCTAGGGCCTAAGCACTTTTATTTATTTATTTTTATTTAACATTTGTTGACTGGGAAAGTCCAACTAGGTTCCACAGAGTCTGTTTTCATTTTTTCTGAGATGTGTGCCTCCTAGCTGGCAGCCATCTTGGAATCACCTAATGTAACAAACCTTAACCTTTCCACCAGTCAAATGTATTACCCATATGCTATAGCAAAACTGTGGAATGTTCCCCCTCCTTCAATTGGGTCTACTATCAATCTTGAATGTTTTAAGACTTTGCTGAAACAACACCTGTTCTCTTATTGGCTATGTACACGTCCCAGCACTGACTATAAAAAAAAATATTCCTAGCCTTCCTATTTTTTCCTCCCCATATCACTCACAGCTCAGACTCCTCATATATACATTCAGTGCTTCCAACTTACCATGTCCAACATGTGCCACCAAGCTACACATAATCTACTATATCACTTACCTACCATATCTTCTATTCAATCTTGATGCCTATATAACAATAGCTCTAAAGTTATACCTTACTCTCAGAATCTTTAATCTGCGACTCTCCATCTTTGCCACTCTACTGCAAAACTGCAATGCTGTATTTTTCACAGATTCGCTATTATCAAATGTTATCAATTGTATTCTTGTCTGATTTACATGCTAAAAATGTAACATCTGTATAACTAGTATTATCTATTTTATTGTATCACCTTTTCTGTAATGTAGTGCTGTGTACCATCTCTGCGATTTTTGTATTTTGATTCTGTAGCTTTATCATGTTGGCCCAGTAGACCTCCCAGTAAACAAATGCAAATAAATAAATAAAATAAACTAATACATAGTTATTAAAATAGTAACTATATTTCTAATAATATATTGAGGTGAAAAATTATTAATAGAGTATTCTGCTGCCAAAAACAGAGTAATAGAATGAGACGAAGAGGGGTAATGAGCAGGAGGGAAAATTAAGGACATGGAAGAGAATGTTATGGTAAGACACAAGAGAAGAAAATAAATAGTAGTAAGTGTTGACTGAAGTGGTAGAAGAGCATACATTAGTAGCATTGTGTCATTAATGTGAGAGCTTCTTTTGATGTTCGGCCATTACTACCTGCTAAGATATGGAGGTGTTAGTGAATTTAAAGTGAGGAAGTCAAAGTCATAGCGAGTAGGTAGTCAGGCATCTATTTTGAGGGTTGTGCATGTGTGGTGCCAGATATCAGATAAATATGTTTTTAGACTGGTCTTGAGATTGTAAAGGTTGCTAGTATATTTAAGGGATAAGGGGATAGAGTTCCCGGAGTGGGTTACATAGCTGGTACAGAGAGAGGTTACTATTGACAGGTGTAGTTTGTTGGTAGTAAGGAACATTTTGTTTTCAGATCAAAATGGCCTAGCAGGGGTGTATGTGTGCAATAAGTCTAGTAGGGCTTTGCTTTGTTCTAGTTTGTAAATTAATTTGTAGACTAGGAGTCATTGTGTGTAAATGAATTGCTGTTTTAAAACTAATCAGTGATGGGCTCTGTTTGATGAGTTAGTGGCAAATTTTGCTCTTTTATAGTAGCCCTGGTTTGGTTTATTTTGGATGGAAGCTTGAAGGTTAAAGGAGCATTCCACCCTCGCATACATGAAAACTCAACAGTGAGTTTTATTTTAACCTTACAAATTCATCCTTGGCATGAGTAGTTCCCTAACCACATTTAAGTATTCTTAATTTCTCAACTTTGGTAGCATAGGGCTGGAAAGCCAATCCCCCATTGATTCTTCCTGCAGTGTATCAAAAAAAAGCCTTTGCCCATTCTAATTTAATCAGTTATGCCCCCCCCCACTCTTTCACTCGCAGATTCTCAGCAATTACAAAGTGGCAAGTTGAGCAAATGTTCACACTCTATCGCTCTATTTCTGGTCATGAAACAATCTCTTGTAATCTGCTTTTTTGTTAAGTGATTGAAGTACTATTGCTCTTGAAAACTTTGAAGCTTAACAGAATATTAGGTTTTGCATTAGCATGACTTTTCTGAATAGTATGAAGTCTGAAACTCAAATGTCTGTCATTATTTTCTAACCATAATCTTTAATGATGTTTTACTAACGTGCCAGAAAAAGACAATTTTTTGAAGAACCACCAAAAGTATGAGGTAAAACAGCTGGTCATTCTGAGAAAATACTTACAGTTGTAAGGTATGCTTTTAGGGTGCAATTAATCAATGGCAAGTTAGCTAAAATCATTACAAGACAGTGTATGCATGTATGTACATGTACGAGTGGGTTTATGTGTGAGTGAATGTGTGTATGAAAGAAGAAATGGTGTGACACCAATCTCGTGTGAGTGAATGCATGCATGAAAGCAGAATGTATGTGTGTGCGAAAGCACAACAGACTGTCTGTGTGTGTGTGTGTGTGTGTGTGTGTGTGTGTGTGTGTGTGTGTGTGTGTGTGTGTGTGTCTGAAAGAGAGAGAGAGACAGAGAGTGAATGGAGAGAGCAATCCCTGGCAGCAGCAGCAGTAGATAATGTAACTGTCAAAGTCTTAGAGCAAGAAATCTGAACAAAGCCATAAATAAAAATGGGAAAAGGCCCAAAAAATAGGGACACTTCCTTTAAATAGTGCTCTTGCAAACTTAAAGTTGATAGAATAACAAGTTTTGCATTAACTCTGATTTTGTGAAGAGTATGAAGTCAGAAACTCAAATGTCTGTCAGTTGTCACAAACTTTCTAAAGGGTAGGAAGTTTGAAACTCAAATGTCTGTCATTATTTTCTAACTAATGCCACTGATATATAAATATAGAAACTTGCCCAAAAGAGCAAAAACACTAAAAACAACAAAAAAATAAAAAAATAATAAAAAATGCAACCACACTGGTGCGACCACAATCAGAATACAGGAGAAACTTTAATAAAAATCCACCAAGTGCTTTCACCCTGCACACTCAGGGCTTCATCAGAGTAACGTGACTTCCATAAAGCATTCTTTAAGTACAGGAAATAACATCACATAATAACAATCAGTTAATTAATTCCCTAATAATACAATTTCCTCTAAATTGTTTAGTTAAAAACCTCTAGCTATCAATACTGTGTAATACAAAATTGTTACTATGTAACTAACACTTATCTCTACATAAAGCATAAAACTCATCCAGTTTATACCATTGATGACATAAAAACGTAGAATAAACATTTAAATAAAAAATATGTTTTATTTGCAAAATAAGTACAATCAAATCTGTGCTGACTTTAAGTTTAAAACTGAACTTATTGAAACATTGTCAGACAGACAGATCTACCATGTCGAAATGTAACATGTGTAGAACTTGTAAATACATTAATTTGGGTCCATATGTGGCGTTAGATGGTTACCACCGTACTATCCCATGTCCTGGTCATTGTAACTGTAACACCAAGATGGTAGTATATGTGGCTATGTGTATGTCCTGCTCACCCTTCTATGTGGATAAAACCAATAAAAAACTAACGGAAAGAATTTTGGAGCATATTAGGAACATCAACAAGAAAAAGAAAGAAAGTGCACTGTACAACCATTCTTTGAGGTGTGTTAGCTTTAATATGCTTCTATTTTTTATAATAGAGAGAGTGATTGACCATGGAAGAGGTGGGGATTTGAAATTCTATTTGGAAAAAATAGAAATGGAGTGGCAACTCAGGACTAATGCCACAATATTTCCTGGAATCAATGACAATGTTTCATTAAGTTCAGTTTAAAAATTAAAGGCAGCACAGATATGATTGTACTGATTTTTCAGATAAAACATATTTTTATATAAATGTTGAGTCTACATTTTTATGTCATCAATGTTATAAACTGGATGAGTTTTTTTGTTTTAAGTAGAGGCAAGTGTTAGTTGCACAGTAACAATTTTGTATTGGACAGTATTTATAGTTAGAGGTTTTTAACTAAGCAATTTAGAGGAAATTGTATTATTAGGGAATTAATTAACTGATTGTTATTATGTGACATTATTTCCTGTATTTAAAGAATGGTTTATGGAAGTCAACTTACTCTGATGAAGCCCTGAGTGTGCAGGGTGAAAGCACTTGGTGGATTTTTATTAAGTTTCTCCTGTATTCTGATTGTGGTCGCACCAGTGTGGTGGCATTTTTATTATCTTTTTTTGTTGTTGTTTTTAATGCCACTGATATTCCAGAAAATCACAATTTTATGAAAAACAGACCAAAGATGTGAGGCAAAAATCTGGACATTCTGTAAACCTCTGTACAGTTGAGAGGTATGGCCATCCTCATAGTAAAATCTGCAATATCTACTCATTTGTAAGTAGTCCACTGCATGACATAAAGCTCTGATCATCCAAGCTCGGGGAGTGAAGCAGTCCAAGCCATGGCAATGCCAACACCTTCTGGAGAGAAAGAGATGACATGCATCTAGAGGCTGTGGGACTTGCCTATCCATGCACTAGTCTCCATGATGTGTGTGGGGGCATTCCCATGGTGAAAGGGACAGCAGGCGCTCACATCAGCTACCAGGGAATTGGTTAGGCCAAAAAATAAAATAGTCACCAAGGCTACCATGATGCAGGCAGCCATCATGGCTGCCTACATCATAGGTTCATAGGTTCATAAGTGTGTACTAGGCTAATAGCTCTGGAGCCTTTACAAGCCTAGGCCATAGGATTACCCTGGCATCCTGCTACCTAACCTTAGTTTCCAGTGTCTCTGTCGAGTAGAGCCACTGGAGTGATCCCTGGGGTAAATTTTCTATTTCCCATCGACTCATCAAGATTTCTCTTGAAGAGAGCCAGTGAGGTGCTCTGTTTGATATGTATGGGAAGTCTATTCCATAGCATGGGCAGCCTCTGGGTTATGAACCTGTTCCTCCAGCACATTCTGTTGATTGTGGTAATGAGGTTGAGGTCTCTGGATCATGTGGTGTGGAGGGAATGGGATTTTTTTAGAAGTAGCATTTCTAACAGAGCTGGGTCAGACATGGCTTTGTAAGTCAAGCAGAGATTGCCTCTAAGTAGGCGATATGAGACAGAGAATATATGGAGTTTTTTTAGTCTGTCCATATAGGACAAGTGTTTAAGGCCTAGGATCCTCCTTGTGAGGTCCTTTTGTGGCCTCTCCAGTTGTTGCAGGTGTCTAGTGAAATACATGCCAAATGGGGCATTGTACTCGATGACTGGCCTAATGAGGGGAGAGTAGAGGGAGACAATGACCTCTTTCTTCCTGGATGCGAAACCCTTAGTAATGAGATGTGCTACATAGAAGGACTTTCTGACTGCAGTGGCAGTGTGGTGGTCAAGAGAGGTTGCTGTCAACCTGTGTTCCCAGATCTCTTATAATGCTTTCTGTGTTCAGTGGACTACCATTGATGTGGTAGTTCATGGAAACTGGGTTTTTCCCAAAGGGGATGAAGACGCATTTTTTTGGCATTGAGCGAGTCCCTTTGTGTTGGACTGGACTTCTGAGAAGCAGATACCAAACAGAAGAGGACCCAGGACCATTCTCTGCGGGACTCCACTCGTGACTGGTCAGCAGTCTAACTTTTTGTCTCAGCTACTTTTTCTGGGTTCTAGCTGTGAGCCAGTTGCCCCACACACCACCTAGCTAGCTTGGCTTGATGTTGATGTTTTAATTATTGAGTTTTCCTTCCTGAGGGAATGGTATCAAAGGCCTTGGCGAGATCAAGGTAGGCTGTATGAATCACATTGCCTTTATACACAGCTCTGGTGACTGACTCGTTGAGCAGGCATGATCTATGCTCTATATCCTTGTTTATTAGGTCCATGATGATGCATTCCATAGCTTTGCATATCAGACTTATAGTTCCCAGGGTCTGTAGTGGGATGACTATAGCAGTGCGCTGTGATTGAACAGGGCACACAGGTGAGTTCCCAGTTCACTCTGTAGTTCATGTAGAACACAGCCAGAGATATTGTCAGGTTGACAGTGCTGTTTTAACCTGCTACCAATCTACTGGTATTGTGATTGGTCCTTGGGGGGGGTAAAGTTGGCACTGAATCTGTCAGCCAGTATATTGGCAATATCTGCTGGCTTGGTATAGGAAGTAACATTGTACTGTAGCTAAAAGCAAATCTGGGTATTGCCGTGGAGATTCTTTACATAACTATAGAAGGCCTTGTGGTTGTCTTTACTATCTGCTGCAATTCTGTTTTCATAGCTAGCTTTAGAGGATTTGATGAGGGATTTCAACTTTTTGTTGAGGCTAATAAGGGAGTTTTTCCAGTCCTGAGACTTCACCTTATTCTGCATCAGTTTCCTCCTTCTCTTGTAGAGTTTGTTTATGGCAGAGGACCACCAGATTGGCTTCCATCCATGCATTTGTGTATGTGTTCGTACAGTGCATTGGTGTATGATTAGGTGGCCATGCAACTATTCTCCATTTGCATGGGTGCAGTGAAGTTAACCACCTCTGTTTTTAGGAGCCCAAAGTTAGCTTTGGAGAAGTTTTTCATGGTGGTTACCTTTGCGTGGAGGGGGGGGGGTGGATTTCCAAGGTGATTTGTTTGTGGTCAGATCTAACCAGGGAGGAGTTGACTACTGGTGTAGAGCAACAGTCACCCATGCTAGTTATGACCAGGTCAAGGATGTTGCTACCTCTAGTGGGGTTAAGAACAAGTTGGCCCAAGGCATTGGAATTAATGAATTCCAGGAAACATTGGGCAAGTGTATTGTTACATGAATATTTTTCCCAGATAGTGGAGGAGTAGTTGAAGTAGCCCAGTATGAGTGTTTTAGGTTGGACCCTAATATTCTCCAGGGTGCTTAGGAATGTGGAGTGAGTGTCTTGGGACATGGTTGGGGACCTATAACAGGCTACGACCTGAATCGCTGTCTTACCCAATATTAGCTGCACCTGAAGCATCTCTGATGGGTTATGTTGGGCTACCAATCTGGAGGTGTGCACATCCTTTATGAATATGGAAACACCACCACCTTTGGAGTTTCTGTCCAAGTTCTTGGGCCGAAAGATGTGGAAGGAGTTATAGCCTAGTAGTGCAGGGGTGATTTCTGCTGCCTTGAACCAGGTCTCTGTTATAGCACAAATGTCAATGTTCTTCATTTTAAGGAGTGCTTCGAGTGAGTGCATTTTGAGATTTAGACTTCTGGCATTGAGCAGCATGACCCTCAGATTGCATTTGTCTGTAGCTGTTATGGTGGTAATTTGGTCTTTGGTGCACCACCTAAAAAAGAGCCTTGGCCAGTATCCGGAAGCCCATGGGTGACAGATGCAGGCCATCTCTGCCAAAGCATCGAGGTCTGTCAATCATGTCATCCCAGACAGACAGATACTGGATCCCCTTAGAATGACACCAGAAACTTAGCCAATTGTTGAAATCAATCATTTTCTGCTTGTACTGTGGTATCATTCTGGGTGATGATAGGATGCTGCTCAGGGCTAGAGTCGTACCCGCCAGGGCTACATAATCCAAGAGCTCCTCCATGTCTTTTTTCATGTGGTCCAGGGAGGTTCATCTCAGGTCATTCACACCCACATGTACAATGACAGAGTCATATTTGTACCTGTTGTTGAGGGACCTGAGTGCGAGCGTTATACGGTGGATCCTGGTATCTGACAGGCAGCTGACTGTTACTTTCTCCTTATTCAACCTAGTGAGTGGGACATCAGTGTGCCTCATTATTGAGTCACCTATGACTAGTGTGTTGGGCATGCTGTTTTGCCTTATGGGGCTTTGGTTGAGTTGCACACTGTTTAGGAGAGTTATGTGTCTTGTGATTAGTGTTGTGTTGTGGTGGTCAAGTGCATTTCTGTCTTGGAGGTCTCTGCTGTTTGGGTAGATTTTTATTAAGAGCCTACACAAAGGTGGGTGTGTGGTTTGTGTTTTTATGTGAAGGCAGTGCTGGTGTGTGTTCTCGAGGGCTATTTGTTCCATTTGGTGTGGTGCAAGTGCTGACCTTCTCCTCTTGACCAGCTATTCCGGTCTTGGCTGGAGAGTGCATGGCTTCCAATTTGAATATATAAGTGCATCTCTTGCAAGTCTGAGTGTTGAGAGGTAAGAGGAGAGGGTTGTCGGTGTACATGAGGCAGTTGCTACATTGCCTCAGGATGCCCAAGTTCACTAGGTTAACAGGAGAAAGCACAGGGAACTGACTTTTAGACATGCCTGGAGGGGTGGGCATTATTAATAAGTACTGGAGCTGCTTCCTTGTAGAATGTTTAGTGGTAGTAGCACTTTTGTGTGCTACAATAATTGCTACAAGAAGTCTGGTATGGTAAAGGGTTAGACTAATAAGCTAGTAAAAGTGCAGGAGAGGAGAGAACTAGCAGATCTAAGGGAAAATTTGAAGAACAGAGTCTGGCACCTCTCAGAAGCTTACAAACAGTCCTGGATACAGAAAATCTGTATCTGGACTAGACTAGTTACAGGAATGGTGGAAAACAAGTGCAACGCAGGCATTTAGACAGAAAGTTGAAAGAGATGAAAAAACTGTCCAAACAGCCAATAAACTACAAATTATGGGCCTGAAATCACTCATCTTGTGGTAGATAGGCTACCTAGTGCTTACCACTCCCACTGATAAGCTAGAAGGCTTCCCTATAACACATAAAGGCTTGGGGGGCTCAGAAGCTTACATACAGTCCTGGATACAGCAAATCCTTATCTGGACTAGACTAGTTACAGGAAAGGCAGGAAAAGTGCAAACGTGGGCTTTTAGACCAGAAAGTTGAAGGAGATAGAAAAAACTGCCCAAACAGCCAATAAACTACAATTTCTGGGCCAGAAACTGCTCCTCTTGTGGTAGATAGGCTACCTAGTGCTTACCACTCCCACTGACAAGCTAGAAGGCTTCTCTCCGACACAGAGAGGCTTGGAGGGCTCAGAAGCTTACAAACAGTCTTGGATACATCAAATCTGTGTCTGGACTAGACTAGTTATAGGAAAGGTGGGAAACAAGTGCAAATGCAGGCTTTTAAACCAGAAAGTTGAAGGTGATGGAAAAAAGTGCTCAAACAGCCAATAAGCTGCAATTTCTGGGCCAGAAACCACTCCCCTTGTGGTAGATAGGCTACCTAGTGTTTACTCCTCCCACTGATAAGTTAGAAGGCTTCCCTCAACACAGAAAGGCTTGGGGGGGCTCAGAAGCTTACATATAGTCCTGGATACATCACATTTGTATCTGGACTAGACTAGTTATAGGAAAGGTGGGAAACAAGTGGTATGGCTCTTGCCTGATGAGGAGGAATAAATGGACAGTAGTGTCAGTGGCTTGATGGTCAACTGATATAGAGGACATAAAACAAATATATGCTAGTAGCTGAGATTGTCTTGCAGTCATAGGGGAAAAACTAATGAAGATCAAATGTGTGTCACTATGGCTTTAAGTCTTCATTTTCCAAATGAGAAAAGTGCCTCTCTAAATGGGTAACAAGTGGGTAAAATATATACCAGTTGCAAACAACTTAATCAGATACAGTGCAGTCAAACAGTTTTGATTTGTGCCTGTAATTTGTTTCATTCATGAAACAATATGATTCAGTATCATATACCTTGGATTTTTGCATGGAATTTTCATAAAGCAGAATGTGGTACTGCTTTTTGAAATGAGGAATAGTTGGGAGAAAAATATATAACATTTTTGATAAGAAGGGGCTAAATGCATATGTGACTAGAGCAGAATAAACATTTTACACCAAGCGCTTTTTACATTTGCCAATACTTCTCTGGGGGGATGTGAGAGGGGGAAGGTAAACTTGAAATATTTTGTATTATTGGATAGTTTTACCTCAACTTAAAGAAGTTACCAAGTGACTGCACCAGTCTGCATATATAACAAGTAGTGTCATAGATTCATGCTAGGCAGTTGATTGGATATAGTCTGGATGTATAAGAAATAGTGTTGTAGATTCATGCTAGGCAGTTGATTGGATAGATCATTTGAAACCTAGTCACTATTATCTCCATTGCATGCTAACCAATTACATAAGGAATTGTGAGGCCAGACCCAGGGTGTATTTATTGTTACCCATCCATTTAAAGAGGGTTAGGAAGCAATGTTGATTAACATGATGAGTAAGTCTGTTCTGAATGAGATGCATTATTTTGTAGAGGAATATATCCCACCAGCAGCTACTATTTATTTTGTGGTGAAACTTAAAATCTTTGGAGTGGCTGCTTGTGGTATTGCAGGTTTTGGCATCATCATGTAGAAGGTTGCACAGGACAGGGATGTTTGAGGCCTTATAGGCTTTTCAGAGGTTAACTCATAGTAGTATGCAGGACAGGGTTGTTTTATACCTTGCAGACTATACCCAGATTACAGAATAGGAGTCTGCAAAAGATGGAAAAAAAAGAGTTTTAAGATATTCTGTGCATAGATTATGGAATTTAGGACTTTGATTTTCTTGTTAAGAAAATGCTGGGGACTCTCTAGTAGGATATGTCTAGAGAGGTGCATGCCAAATGGAGCACTGTATTCTAAAGTGGGCCAAATGATGGAAGAGTATAGAGTTCTAACATCCTTGCACCTACATGGTATGCCTTTGATGATCAGCTGGATTAGGTCAAATAATTCTCTAGTGACTGTGGATACACGATGGCTGGAGAGTTCACTACATGCAAACGTGTCAAGGCCACTAATAATTGTATCAGTTTTGAAGGGTACCATTTATGTGACAGGTGCATGGATACTCCTGTGTTCTGAATGATGTAGTATTACACTCTCTCGTATTTAACTTTGATTTGTGTTGTTCTTGTATGTATGTGCCATTTGTTTGTATGTCTGTCTTTCCTGTAGAATATAGGAATTAGCAAGGGAGTTGAAAGCTCAAAGTTTGCAAGTATATGCAACTTGGTCAGCCACATCCCTCTGCCATCAACTTTGAAATCTGTGAAGAGTGGCCCTGATACCAAGCCCCAAGGACCCTACTAGAGATATGTCCGCTCTCTGTAATACTTCACTTGACTGTGTGTGAGCATAATCCCTGCTGGAGTTGAGCAGTAATCTATGAGGTAAAAAGTGAACCTATTCTCGGACTATGCGCTAGTCTGGCTTTCACAAAATTAAACACTGGTGCTCTTTTGTGAGTGTCACTAACAAAGCTCTACAGAACTTATTGATAGGTACCTGTAGGGCTGACTGCCTTCATGAAAAGGCTGTTGCAGACAAGCTAAGATGATATTATGTTTGAGGGAGAAGGACTTGTTTGGCACTAATTGCTCAAGCTTCAGGAGGACTGAGGAGCATGGGAACACCTCCCAATAACTTATTTAGTTGTCATGCTGTTAAGTGAGTAACTGTGCATTTAGAATATCAGCATTGAAATCAGATTGCCGCCAAAGACTTAAAGTAATCACACTTTCATTGGTGGAGCAATCAGAGTATGATGCACACCACTCACCTGTTTAGAGTTGTTGATGATCAGCTGTTTTTTAACCAGCACATATGTCAGGTAAGTCATTACACAAGTTCTCTTTGATGTCTGACATACTAACTGGTCAATACCAGATACCTTGCATTGTGCAGATGATTTAGTTATTCACACTATGCAGTTATTAAGGAGATAATAAAACGTATGAATCCCAAGTACCAAGGAAAGAGCACTGAATTAGACCTATAGCAAGTGAAAAGTGCACTTGCCATTTCAACCTTGAAGGATCTAGCCGGTTAATCATCATTAAAACACAGGATGAAGTCTTTTATAAAGCCATTCAGGGGACAGTGTTAAATGCTTTTTTCAAACCAATCAACATCCTACTGATAAATAGCCCACAATCTGTACTGGTATAAACAGTAAAACATCAGTAAAGATGCCATTGTCATTCCTAATGAATACCAATAAATATTCTATAACTAAAATGTTTAGAAGTATAACTAGAAAAGCGAAGTATCTATCAAATTGTCTTGGTAAGTAGGTGTTGTGTTCCAGGGGAGATGTGTCACTCTCACTTGCTTCCAGGTTTTTGTAAAGGTGAATGTGACAGTGATAGAATGAAAATGTGGGTTAGGAGAATAGAAATGTAGCTGAAGGCCAGCTTGAGCTACTTAACATGCATATACCAGACAGTTTCCTTTACACTTTTGGTGCCATTATCAGGAGCTTGCTTGTTCACCATTTAAAGTTTTACATTCTTTGGTGCTTATGTCATGGCTGAGTGTTGACAGCTGGAATTTTGGCGGCTTCATTTAGAGGAGACTGTATAAGTTATTAACTAGCCTCAGACCCTCTTTGTTAATGTTGATGGGTTGCTATTCTAAATCAATACTTCTTTAGCACTGGTATGCATTGTAGCTGCCATTTTAGTGATATGTACAAAAACCTTGCACCTGATAGAATGATTGGACTGATTTTACACCAGCCCACCTTAGCTGGGTAATCAGCTTAGGCATCTATCCCCTTTTGCCAATTTTGTGTTTAAGGTCAGGGAGTCACATCAACAGTGACCATCACCTAGAACCAATGTTCACACCGTCAGTTAGCTAGTCAGTATGTCACAAATATTTTGCCATCTTTTAATGAGCTAATAACACTGATGTAGGATTATTCAGAGTAAGTGAGGGTCTAATCTAATGAAGCAATGGTGTTATCTCTCTCTGTGCTGTCATATCAGGCTACCAGACAACTTTAATGATGTAGCAACAGTCATCCCAGGTCTAGCTTCTATACAGAAAGGGGAAGATGCTCCTACATTTGGCTTTCTTATGTAGCAGTACTTAAAGTAAAAGGGGAGTAACAATAATTTAAATGTACTGTTGAGTAAATTCCCAGTTCTTTTCAAGTTGGCAAAGTTGACAGAGTTCTAATGTTAATTACAAACTAAGGATATAAATATACTAATTTATTGTCTATCACTTTCATGTTAGGGTAGTATGTTCAACAGAGGCACACTGAAGGAGGGTTTTAAGACTCTCAAAACTCTCAAAAAAAGGATTTCTGTGTGTGTGTGTGTGTGTGTGTGTGTGTGTGTGTGTGTGTGTGTGTGTGTGTGTGTGTGTGTGTGTGTGTGTGAAAGAGAAAGAAAGCTTAGCTACCTTGAATAAGTTCATTCATTGGGTTAGTAGGTTATATACCCACCTAGAAATGTTAGGGATTATTTCATGTTGGTTGGTTCATGTGTGTGTGTGTGTGTGTGTGTGTGTGTGTGTGGGGGGGGGGGGGGGTAGGCTAGAATTTGAACACAAAGGGTCCTAAACATTCTACCTATGTTAAGGGAAGGATCTGGAATGTACTGGTTATTTTCACTACTAAATCAGTGGATTTCCTTAGTTCTATAGGTCTTCAAGGTAATAGTAGAAACTGGCACATTCTAACCTTAGTTCTATAGGCTGTGAGTTAACCTTAGAAACTGGCACATTCTTCTGTTATATTAGACACTGGCACATTCTTACCTAAGTTCTATAGGCTCTGAGGTAATATTAGAAACTGACACATTCTAACCCTAGTTCTATAGGGTCTGATGTAATATTAAAATATGGCACATTCTTACCATAGTTCTATAGACTCCACTGTAACGTTAGAAATTGGCACATTCTTACCTTAGTTTTATAGGCTCCAAGCTAATATTAGAAACTGGCACATTCATTTAAATATATTGCAGTTACAGAAGCCATGATTATCTTCCATCTTCTTTAACAGAACACACAAGGAATAAAAAATGGTTGCTAACTATATGGCAAAATCTTGGGGAGTACAGCAGATGAAGAAAATAATATATTATTTTTAAAGCATTTTCTTCCTTTCTGTGTGTCCTGCGTACATCCATTATCTGTAAACATATGGGTGAAAGTGACGAAGTTATTTTGGAGGCCATTTAAGCAAGTAGATTAAATCCAATTAAGGGTGTGTTGCACTTTTGTCAGTGGAGAGGGACTAGACAAAGTCAGTCTTACATATTTTTCCCATTAATCTTTGGAGAAAGAGGCTAGTAAAGTTATAGGAAATGAAATGACTTCAAATATCAGCAGAGACAGATGGGACAAACTGAACAATGAGAAAAGGAAGAAAAGAAATGTATTTGATGATGAAGGCTGGCTGAAAGATGCATAGCTTAAAATGAAGTGGCGGATAGCAAGTGCAATGAATTAAGAGAGGATGGGGAAAATATGTACTAGGCTATTAGAACCAGTTTTACAAGGTTCACTCATGACATAGGCAGAGCAAAAATATAAGAACATTTATTGCTTAATACAGAAAACAATCTCCCCTTATAACAGAGATATAATTATGTGTACATGAACAATTTCAGTTAAGAGGAATTTGAACTATGAACAAGAATAAGATAGATAGTCCAGTAGGAATAAATATATAGGACAGGAGAAGACAATTTGTTGCTTAATGTTATAGGTATTCTTTATCAAAACCACCAAATAAATGGAGGAAGAATGCCCTAACAGCGCAACCAAAACCAAAATAGAAACAAATTGGGCACCGTACAGAAGGATAACCCAAAAAAGTGTAAAATCCACAAACACATTTATTTCACACGAGTCACTTTATTTAACATGAGTGGTGTACTATTAGGATTGACTCGTGTGAAATAAAGGTTTTTGTGGATTTTACACTTTTTTGGATTATCCTTCTGTATGGTGCCAATTTGTTTCTATTCTTTATCAAAAGTTTGCAGAAAATATGGCACTCAGTGTGATATATGGCACTCAATAATGAGTTCCCAACACTTCAAAAACTAAAGTGGAAATCATCTACAATAACAGCAAATCTAACCCACTGTTACATTTTTAATTTGTTTTGCATGTGTCCGCCCCACCTCCCACATCTCTGCTGCTACTTATGTGTATATATTTATATATATATATATATATATATATATATATATATATATATATAGATATCAGGATACATTTCTATTAAGACCACTTAATTTTACTTTTAGTTTTGTAGAAAAGTTTGATTATCATTCCACCAACATTGTCTACTTAGGAGTGTGCTCTTCTTGTGGTGCCTTTTATTTGGGGAAAACCACTAGAAGACTCAGTGACAGGATCAAAGAATATTTTCAAGCTATTAGAAAAGGTGACTTTAAAAATGCTCTAGCCAAGCACATTAAAGTCAGCACTCAATGCTCCATTTTTAAATTCATTGTGATTGAAAACGTTTCCATCATTTTTGCTGAGTGTAATCCATTACTGGAAGTAAAGGAACTCAAATGGCAAGTGAGACTTGTGGCAGACACGCCCACTGGACTAAATGGACATTTAAATGTAAATAGCATTCTTAGATGGAATAGATAATGGATGATGTCATTAATATGGTAATTAGCCTTGCCATACAGTGATACTAATGCTTGGTTGTGTTCCATATTTCTGATGAAGTTTGACGTGAAATATTTTATGAATGAAAGCGTTCAAATTCCAGTTATGTCATTAGTGATTGCATATTAAAGCTGTTTGTCTTATTCTGAACATAGTTCTTCCATTTTTCAAAGGTATTTTTTATTGTATTTAGTTTCATATTACTGGCTTTGGATAGTGGTTTAGTTCTTTGTTTTATATATTTAAGTGTGTGTGTGTGTGTGTGTGTGTGTGTGTGTGTGTGTGTGTGTGTGTGTGTGTGTGTGTGTCTATATATATATATATATATACTAACTTTGAGATGAGTGCACCTTGCATCTCAAAGTTAGGGGAGCAGCTGGAGGTACTGCACTCTCATAATTGACATAACTTTATCCTATTTGCCCATACTTTGTGTTGTTCTGAGGACTGGTATTACAGTCCTGTGACTTTCAATTAGCAACTGCAAAAGGAAATAATGGCATTTACATGGAATATGTTAAAGGGTTACACAAAAAATGTATATGGGGATGAAAAGAAGGCAGGGCATACAAAAGGTTGTGCCTGCAGGTGTTCAGTGGAGTATATAGGATGCATAATGTGTGTCTGCCTAATCTGTCACAAGAAAAAAATAAGATGAAAACAATGCTAATAAAATGTTTCTTGTTAATTAAAACATTAAAAGCAGATATATGAGAATATGAGTTTGACAACAAGATGCCCTGTCTGCTAAACATTAGCCCCTTTCCCATGGATTTCATAGACTTTTCACAGCCACTAAGTTTTATGCCTGTTCACAATTTGCTATTATCCTCCCTCATGTCACACCTTCTTTCTCCATATCAGTCAATCCCAGGGTAAATTTGTGGCTACCTATCCAGTTATCTAAGCTTTGCTTAATGGAAGACAGTGAGTCAGACTACTTAAGATGCAGGAAAAAGTTAACCCAGAGGTTTAGGAGACATTGAGTTATAAACCTGTCCTTCCACTGCTTTTTACTTATCTGTTGGTAGTTCTAATATTGGTGGAGATATTGGAATTGCAAAGATGTAGAACATACAGGACAACTGGATCTTTAATGTCCTGGTAAGTAAGATCCCCCCCAAAAAAAATTCTGTAAGACTGAGAATATAGTGATAAAGCTATCAGTCTTTCTTGGTAGCCACTTATTTGCCAGAAAACCACACATTTTATGAAAAATGGACCAAAATAGGAGTAAAAAATCTGGACATTCTGTGAAAATCTGTACAGTTGAGAGATCTGGTAGATAATAAAAGTAAGATGCATATATATAATGGGAAAAGAGGTTGAGGATGGATATATACATATATATATATATATATATATATATATATATATATATATATATATATATATATAAAACAATCAGGGTGGGAAAATCACATTGGTCAAAATAAGTGGGAAACAGCCATAAGACTGTCACACTTACATGAAGTGTCATGAAAGGAATGTGCTAATATTTAAATACTGCTCTTCCAAACTTTTAAACTGTGCATTTTCTGAATGGTATGAAGTCTGAAACGCAAATGGTTCTCATTACTTTCTAATCTTACCGGGGAATTTAATAAAGCCTACCTGGATTAATTTTCCATGTAAGCATAGTGGCATGGAGCTTACATGGAAGTAAGCAGCCGTGTGATCCAGTAAACAGAGCTGAAGGGCATGCACGAGCATGCCAACACGAAAGTGTCCTTGGCATGCAAATCAGCTCATAAGCAGGTTAATTGCATGCAAATGAGATTGTAGAGTGATCCAGCAAGCAGATAGGCAGTCATGCAGTTCTCGTGTTGGTGTCAGATGTGTACACAGAAAATTTCTGTGTACATGAAATTAAAAAGTGAACAGGGGCTGTAAAAGCCTTGTTAGAAGGTCAGAAATAGCAGAGCAGACACATATATGTGCAAAGCTGTGTCCTGTGTGTCCAAAAAGTAATGCAAAATATATTTAAAATGATCTTTTTGTAATGCCCATATTATGCTTGTGTGGCACGCAGCAGTGCGCAAGCATGCCATTATGTAAAAATAATATTTAAAAGTGTAAAAAGGAAGAAAAATAAAATTTGTGACAATAATGCATTATAGGGCCTAGCATGGAGTATGTACAATGGTAGATGTCTGTGGCTGCTAAGGAGACAGGTCCTGAAATAGTGTAGTATCCAGGTTGTGTGCACGGATCTGTATGCAAATGAACTGGGGTTACTGAATAGCAAAAATGGTTATCTGTGCCCGCAGCTCAAACCCGTGTAGCCCCAGAACCATGTTGGTGTCCACAGAAAAGGTAGCTGACATCAAAAAGAGGTGTGTCTCTATTTCTTTAAGCACATTGGAGCACAGGGGAGCCTGTTTGTGTACCATTCTGCTGAGCTGAGCAGGTGTGTGTGTCCAGTGCTGCTAAGCTTTGTTTAGCCTTGGGGCATCTGTTTAAGCTGGTTTCAGCTGTGCTGTGCATGACCGTTCACAGGGTGTGTCTATTGACTTCTGAGCATTGTTTATACCTGTGGCATGGGTTTGCGTGTCGCACTGCAGTGCTTATCAAGGAAGGCTGTCAAAAAAAAAAAGTAAGAAATTGGCTGAGAAAGCCAATCAGATATAAATTATTGATGACCCCTGTTCCACCTAAACTGTACCATTCCAACCCCTCAGGTGAATTCATCATAGTTAGCCAATCATACAGGCTGCATCTGCAGCAGAGCACTATAAAGTATGCATACATTCTACAATCTGACTCCCTCCATACTCTGCACCATTGGAGTACAGACTTGGGAACTTTAACTGAAAGAATGCTAGAGGTTGCTGCAGCTCTGCTACATCTGTATGTGCTAGATGCTGAGGTCAGTGCTGCTGCTGCTGCTGCTGACAATAGGCCTAGACTGAGAATGGGAAGAGTGTTCAGGCCCAGGGTAACCTTCCAGGGGCTACAGGAGATGGAGATTGTACAGCACTACAGGGTGGACAGGGACATATTACAACAACTCACTGAGCTCTGCCATCCTCAGCTCAGACCTACAGCCTACAGAGGGGAACCCATTCCAGTGGAAACAAAGGCATGTGTAGCCCCTAGGATACTAGATACAGGTATTTTTCAAAGACCAACTGGGGACATGATCGGGGTCTCACAGGCATCAGCATCCAGAGTAGTCCACCAGTTTCTGGATGCTATGCAAACACATACCAGTGAGCACATTTATTTACCCTGCATGCCTGAGGACAGGGCCAGCAGTATGCATCTCTTTTACCATATAACACACTACCCTGAGGTACTGGGTGCCATAGACTGCACTCATGTCCACATCAAAGCACCTTCTGGTGAAGAGGGTAGAGTCTACATCAGCCAAAGGGGTATCACTCCATCAACTGCCAAGTCATGTGCAATGCCCAGGGCATTATCGTGAATGTGTGTGCTGGCAGCCCTGGCAGTTATCATGGCCCCCATATCTGGCACGCATCACAGCTGTACCAGATGTTTGCCATGGGGGACATTCTGTATGGCCATCTACTGGAGAATGCTGGCTATGCACTAGAACTGTAGATGATGACACTCATTAGAAATGCACACACACCTACTGATGAATGCCATAATGAGGCACACACACAAACTAGGAAAATTCCAGAGCATGTGTTTGGGCTGCTCAAATCATGGTTCCAGTGCCTCGATATATCTGGTGGAGCCCTTCAGTACTCTCCAGCCACATGTGCAGAGATGTTCACAGTTTGTGCCATGCTACACAATGTGATTCTGCGGAAACAGCTGCAGCAGGATCATCACAGGGAAGAGACACACAGCCCCCACCAGTGCCTTGGTTCCCACAGCCACACCCACAGGGGGACTCAGAGAAGGAACCACATGAGGCTGTCCCTGTAGGATGACATAGGTGTGTCCACTGCCCAGCATACCCTGGCCTTAGCCAACAGGCAATGCATAGCACATTTACTGACAACCTAGGTTCTGAGGGACTGACACCTTACTCTGACTCACATACATAGTAAAAAGGATGCCAGCCACACCACACAGCCTGTACCTAACCATGTATTGGCTCTGTACTGCATGCATCAGACAGCGTCATCTCTGAAACACAGGTCTCCCAATTGATGCATTTACAAGGTAAGTCACTCTGCTATACAACAAATGTACGGGGTACTAGAGTATGGAAGCATATGTATGGATCTGCTGCATGTATGCAAGGGAATAGAGTGGGCCACTGGGCAACTTGGAGAGAGCTAACAGCCACTTGGGACAACAGGTACTCTGTCCAATACTAAGTGCCCCATAATATTCATTAGACAACATGGCTGGAAACCCCACTGCATTATGCAAGGGAAATGCCAAGCAGTAGGATCATAGGACAGATGCAGGACTGTCAGTGGCATTGTCCCCTACCCCCAACACATCTGTGTTCCCATACAGCTGCAGTAACAGAATATGTTTGCAATGACATATCAGCAGACCACACCATACCTCTCAACTGTACAGATTTTCGCAGACTGTCCAGATTTTTACCTCATATTTTTGGTCCATTTTTCATAAAATTGTGATTTTCTAGCAAATCATTGGCAAATCATTAAAGATTTAAGTCAGAAAATAATGACATGCATTTGAGTTACACACTTTATATCCTTCAGAAAATGCATGCTGATACAAAACCTGTTATTCTATATACTTTCTAAGTTTGTAAGAGCAATATTTTAAAAATGTCACTATTTTCAGGACTTTGTCCCCCAATTATTTATGGCTTTGTCCGGATTTCTTGCTCTAAGAGGTTGAGAGGTATGGACCACACATTTCCAGTGCTGTGACATACATTCTACCCCCATATGCCAGGGCACTTCTATGGGTTAGGCTTGTAAAGGGTCCAGAGCCATTAGCCTAGTACACACCTATGAATCTATGAATGTATGTTTTACCCACAAAATGCAGGGATCACTGTATGTCTGTATGCTGTTGATAGTGTAAGGAATTATACCTCTCCCTCTCTCTGGCTGGTGTGGCTCACTGGGCTAAGGACATTTGCATGGATGATGGTGTTGATGGTTTGATGCTGGCAGAATCCACAACTTTTACATGTGAGTTGCTAGTATGGTAGGAATCCCAGATACTGTTGTGACACCTCAATCTTTGGCTGCAAGAGAGCTGGACAAAACTGGAGAAAATTGAGAGACAGAGGGCCAAACATACAGACAGACTTTATACATGGTCTGAGTAACCTAGAAGGTAGCTAGTATAATAGCAGGTTGCACCATGTCGGATTAGCTACAGGATGTAAATGCCATCACTTACATGTCTCAGTAGTTACAACACTTCCTGTTCTATATTGTAATATGCCTGCATATTACAGTATAATACTGGACAACCACAACTGTATGAGGAACAGAGCAGACATATGGGACAATATGACTGACATTCTGCAAAAACATGTAGAGGGAGAGGTATGCAAACTGTCATCCTGTATGTCGTGGTACATAATGTACCCCAGCACATCAAACCTCTCAACCTCTTACAGCAACAAATCTGTCCAAAGCCATAAATATAAGTGGGACAAAGGACAACAGTTAGAGGCAAGTGTTACATATTGCACTTACAAATGTAAATAATTGATAGAATAACAGGTCTTGCATTACCATAAATCTCATGAAGTGTCTGCAGTCTGAATCTTAAATGTCTGTCATTATTTCCTAATGCCAATTTTTAATGATTTACCAGTAATGTGCCAGAAAACCACAATGTTATGTAACATGGACCAAAGCTATGAGGCAAATATCTGGACATTCTGTGCAAATCTGTACAGTAGATAGGTATGAGTAATATATTACGTTCAGAATACAGCCAGGCAATGGCTTGGACAAAATATCAGGAAGTTGCTGGAGTTTGGAAACAGGTGCAACAGCCAATGGTCTGCATTATGCAAAATCCCAGACTAGAGTACAGGTACGCCTGGCCTGGAGTCATCTTGTAAGCACTGACAGTTACACTGGGCATGCTCCTACACTTAGTTAATTTGAGCCCATTTCTCTTGCCTCTACTGCCCAAAGAACAGTTATGTGGAAATATGTCTGTGCGGGATCCGTCAATATGTTCGAAGTTTCACTACTTCGAACCCCACTACACCAAGTCCACTTGTTTGAAGTAGTGAAACTTCGAACATTGACTTCAGCAGTTAAACTACAGCGCAGAATGGGAATATTCCCTTTTCCCCACTGTAGTGCGATCACAGAGTTGGTATATTTAAGTAGGGGGGTGTGGGGGTGCAGGGGGGCTTGCCCCCCTGCAAAAACATGTTTTAGTGTTTTTTTTTTTTTTTTTGGGGTAGCCCGGGGAACTAGAATTCAGCATAAGTGCACTTTCATTTAAGTGGACTTTTGTTGAAGTGTAGGGTCTACTGCTCTATTTCAAAGAAGTGTATTTTTGATGTAGAGCAGTAGTCCCGTCTGTGCATACAGAAAGCTATGTATGTCTCCCTCTATTCTCCCTCACACATGACTACCCTAGCTATCAGTATGTGGCATATATATATATATATATATATATATATATATATATATATATATATATATATATATATATATATTAACAAAAATGTGTATACACACACACACACACACACACACACACACACACACACACACACACACACACACACACACACACACGTATATATATATATATATATATATATATATATATATATATATATATATATATATATATGTATATAATAAAACTACAAAAAAAAACTACAAATAATTACCACAAGGTCAGGTTGCCACAAACCAATAAGTCCAAAAATGATAACATTGGCAAAGCACAGCAGAAAAGCAGGGAGGCATGTACTAAAAAGTCAATCCACTTTTAATAAACAGTAAAAGGTAAGCACTTTCACGATTAAAAATTGCTTCATCAGACCTTATAAACATACATCACTTCCTTTTATAACATCACATATTCAAATGAACCAATCACAGAATATAAATTATTTAAAGAAACACATTCTAAAATGGCATATATCAAATGTATAAAAATCATTATTTCTTAAGCTTCCTGTCCCTCAGTCTAGTAGTGATGGTTAGATGATCATTGAGCCCTTTGCCCAAATGGGCTCTGAGTTTAATAATCCCTCAGAGTTCCTTATTCTCAGTGGTATTAGAAATATCACCTAGTCTAATGCCCTCAGGCACCAACTGTAGTACAGTGAATTTAAATAAATGCATGTCTACTGAATCCAGCATATGTCTGGCTATGGCACTATAGGTGTGTCCTTTCTTGTAACAGTATACATGATCTCTAATATGCTCACGCAGACGTCTATTGGTTTTTCCAACATAAAATGAATAACAATACATGCAGCGAGCTAAATAAATAGGATTCCTGGTAACAGACCAAGGTTATAAAAGGACAGAATCCACACACCCACAAATCCCTGTGTCTGTGGAATGTCACCCTGGTGAGCATGCAGGCCTTGGACAGGCCATATTGTCCAAGGCCATTTGTCCACCTACCAAAATGCAATCAGCCAGACATGGCCATACTGGGAACTGTACACACATAGCAGGAGTTTTAAAAGGTATCCCACTCCTAAGACACTAGAGACAATAACAGCAGCATGCTGGAGCACTCTGCAGGTCACACATGCTGTGTAATACAAGGCCACTTTTCGAAGGCCACAAGTACCATGGCTGCATCCACAAGTACAACAGAAATAACCTGTGGAGTATGCAATAAGTACTGAGAGTTATAGTGTGTACAAATAAATAGATGTGTATACAGATATATCCCATGCAGCAGTAAAGCCATGCCCATCTGGCCTATATCTGTGCAATGGTGATTTATATTATGGACCTGTGACTAGATGCTTTCCTCAACAGTGGGCTCCTTTACAAAGCCTGCTGATGTCATCCACCTTAACAGCACTGCCCGGCAGTCTGCTGTCAAGTAATCTCCATGGCGCATGCGATAAGTACTGCAAGCTATAGTGCACACTACTAGATAGGTAAGGGTTCTAATCTCACAACGGCCAACTGTGCCTGTGTGTAAATATCACTCCTTGTAGCAGTACAGACATGCCTATCTCTGAGCAATGGTTATACATTTTAAGGCCCTGTGACAACCAATGCCCTCTACATTGGCCTCTTTTACATAGCCTGCTGTCATCCACCTTAACAGCACTGCCTGAGAGTCTACTTTCAAGTAACCTCTGTGGCACATGTGAGAAGTACTGCAAGCTGTAGGGTGTACTACTAGATAGGTAGGGGTTCTAATCCCATAGTAGCCAACCTTGAGTATGTAGGTGTGTGTACATATATCCTGCTGCAGTAGTGCAGACACACCTGTATGGGCAATCTCTGTGGTTATGCATTTTATGGGCTACTAGCTGCTGACCTCTAAATGCCCTTTCTTACAAGGCCTGCTGATGTTATCCACCCTAAGAGTACTAGCTGAAAGCTGAAACTCAGATAAACTCTGTGGCACATGCGATAACTACTGCAAGCTTTAGTGTGCAATAGTAGATAGGTAGGGGTTCTACTATCCCACCAGCCAATTGTGTGTGTGTGTGTGTGTGTGTGTGTGTGTGTGTGTGTGTGTGTGTGTGCATATGTGTGTGTGTATGTGTGTGTGTCCATGTATGTGGTTACAGATATACCCCCTAGTATCACTACAGACATTCCCATATGGACTATTTCTATGGAATGGTTATGCATTTTACAGCCCTGTGACAAGCTCCAGGTCCTCTATAGGCATCACTGATGTCTGCCACTATGTAGGTTTGTATGGTCAGAAAACCCAAGTAGCATCTATAAAAGGTAGCAGACCTTCTCACAAAGTATGAATGCATAATTATGCCGGCTGCCCCCATTGTCCCAGACATGACCTTCTACACATATGCACCTAGAGAACCATGCACAAATACTGCCATACCTTCCTGACATCATATTTCTGCTGTGCTGCCATGTCATCCTGCACTACTGTATTGCCACCATGTGTCCATAGAATAGCCACTTAAACCCCTGGAACAGAAACATACACAGGTCCATGATACACCTGTCATTCTGTCATACTACCACCAATCTAACATCATGCAGCTAAGATACATAAGGTTTGCTGTCAGTCATGAGACCTGCCAGCGGACAGTACCTGTTGTGGCCTACAACACCTGCAATGGCATAACAAATCTGCACTATCCAACTACATTGAAAGTTATATAGTCACCCTATGCATCAGACACATATTTGCATGTCCATGCATTGATGGCATGGATGGCAGGGATATGGAACAGGTATCATCACATGCACAGGGTGTGGTGTGGGGGTGCCAGAGGCCTAGGCAGTGCAATGCAGTTGGCAGCATGTGTGTGTGAGTCAGAAAGGGGTGCTGGTCAGATTTGCCATGGAGAGGTGCCATGTGTGTCTGTTGGTGACCTGGATGTGACAGTGATGTTTGAGGGTGTGCGTGTACACAGTCACCCCCAGTGCTAGCCCTACACATGTGTATGTTGGACAGCTGTGGACCATACATGGCAAGGTGGACAATTCACTGTCTCCAACCATGAACACGGGAACTTGCCCTGTCAGGAGTGGCACTGGCACCACCATGCCCAAAGTCAGATGTGGTGCTAGAACCTGATGGTGACTGCTGTCTGCTTGGCCTGTGTCCCCATGGGACCACCCGGGACCACGTGCCCATGGCCTGCCATGTCATGGTATGGACAGTACACTCCCCTCTGTAGTGCTGGAGGTATTGCTACTATGGGAGCATGAGTGTGCATGGACTTGTGGTCTCTCAGCAGATGGTGTTGCTGACCTTCGTCCATGTGGCTGATACCCTACCTCAACCAGATGTTCCAGCACAGATAATGTTCAGAGAAAGACTGACACTGTCTCATCCCACTGTCTGTCTACTAGATCAGTGAAATGATCCATGGTGTCACCAATGTGGTGGAGGCAGTCACAGATGTCAGACTGTGCTGTATCCATGACCCTGAGTGTCTGTCTGGTGTTGTGTTCAGTATGTGCCTGTGCCTCCATGATGGTCCAATACATGTGGCAAGTAACCCATGATGTGACAGCTGTGACAGGAGGTAGATGGACAGCAGTCCTCCTTTGAGCACCCCTGTCAATCTGCCTGTGTGGGACCTCACCCAACTGTCTGGCTATGGCCAATGTCTACACTCACTGATGCCATAGTTGCCACACTCTCCTGTTCAATGTCAACACCATGTGACTGTCCAGTATCTGTGGCCTCTGGTGACTGGATATGTGTGGGCATACTGACTGTGTCCGGGGACAATGGGGGCAAAAGAGGGATGTCAGCCTCTGGGACAGATTCACCCCCCAACAACCCCACCTGTGCCTCACTATGGCCACCATCATCATCAGAACCCAATGGGACACTGACATCAGGTTGTGAGGGGGACAGACTCCAACCCCCCCCCCATTCACCTGTGAGGAGGAAGACAAAATCAGTACATTATTACCTGCACTATTATGTATGGTAATCCACACAGCCTTATACAGATGAGGAGCCACAACTGCATTACCGGTCACACATCTTCTCATCACTGATCTTATGCACAACACAGAAAGACACAACATACACAGACAAGACAGGCTCTTTCTAACATGCACTTCAGCTACATCCAGTGAATATTGCCAGTACATTACACCTGTGGGGTGCGCAATATGATAGTGTATGTGCTAGCACTACACATAATACCCAGTACACCTTTCCTGATAATGATATGCCTACTGTAGTATCACTGCTGCAGGTATGTATCATCTCCCCATAGTGAGTGAACAGGCATCCTGGAGTCATTGCCTCCTGTATAGCAGGGTACATACATATTCATGACTATAACTGCAAATGTGTTAGTATTTGTACAAATACACAGTGTGATTATCCATTGTATGCACTGTAGTCAACTTCTACGATATGGAACATACAAGTATTCCACTCTGGCTAAGCTAACAGTTGTGCCTTGGGCTAAATGGCAGTCCGTAATGTTCATATGATATATATAAGCCATAAAACAATGGTATCTCACTTACCAGGTACAGGACCACAGACTCCAGCTACACTTGATGTACCTATGAAAATGTGAGGGGGAGGGATTGTCAGCAATACCAAATGTTGCAGTGTTAGAGGGTAATATGTGCATATATTCACATGTACAGTAGCTAATGTGATACTGCCTACATTGCTGAAATTCTGACTATGTCTGCACAACTGTGCATTGAAACAAACCCCCCAATGCAGATAGACCTTACACCCATGTACTGATATGCAAAGCCTGCCACAATGACTGATACAGTATTACACTGGTAAACAAAGTTAGCTTACCTGGATGCTCCTCTGATGTGGATGCTATGGCACCCACCTCCAAGTTGTATGGGATGATGGATGTCTGGGAGCTAGTTCTTGATTCAAGGTTTGCCAGGAATTCCTCTGTGGCTTCTAGTGGTTGTTCTGTTGTAGGCCCTCCATTGGTGGCAGTATGATCCCTGGCCACAGTAGCTGCCTTTTGAAGTGCGGTATTGAACATATCTGTGGCCCTGTGTCAGACCTGCTCATAGGTCCTGTCCTGATGTCCACTTTGGTTAACCACCCTGACAAAAATCACCCCACAATGCTGCATGCTGGTCATGGTATTGTTGACCTCTTGAAAGCAGAATGTGACGATACAGTCTGAGGCCATCCAGGATATCAGCATTCTCAGCAACTGAGAATGAGGCTTGCCTCCTGTGATACATTGTTCCTGAAAGACAACAAGAGGGGGACAAATTACAGGACCAGATATATGGACACCCACTATGTACAGACCCTGCACAACCAAAACAGTGTGCATTATCCACCGCTCCCTCACACATCATACCCCACAGTCTATCAACACGCTACATGTGCGGTGATCACCAAGATAGTAGCAGTACTGGGTATGTCCCTGTGTGCCATGACATATTCTGCTCTATGTCTCTACACCCATCACTGCATTCTACTGTGGTGTGTCCCCTATGGGCAAGCTCCCACTAATATGTCATACAGCCACAGTCGGACAAATAGCTGTGTGATATTACAACTATATGGGGACAGTCCAGCAACAGCAGTGTGCCACAATGACAGACAGCAATGGAAACCTGCTGTAGTATATGTTCCATGTAGGCATCCCACCTTCCCAATACACAGATGTTTGCAGACTGTGAATGTGTGTCTCATGAATGTGTTGCTTTTGGCACAAACATGTGAATGTTTGAAAAATGGTTGACCATTCATTGATAGTTGTTGATGGACAACAGGGAATGTGGCTGTCACTCTTCAGACCCCTCAGAAAACATGTATGCTACAGTATTATCTATTACTGTATTCATAGTTTTACATTGTATGGCCAATATGTATCCCTTGTCACTGTGGTTGGACCTTTGTCCCCCCATTACTTATGGCTATGACCGAATACCTGCTGTAGGGGGTTGACAGGTATGTTAGCCATAGCTCTCAACCGATGAGAGACAAATGTCAACAAAACAGTGAACAAGCCAGGGCACATCAGGGACAGTCAGGGACACCTGTAAAATGCCAGCATTATTTATGCATGGCATTCCCAAACTGAGAGGTTGTGAATGACAGTACATCATTTCTATTCACAGGAGTGTACAGCCTTACTTAGTGTCACTATGTCTAACACAGATTCCACTAGCTTTCTTACAACAGTCAACCATTGTAGGAGGGAGTAACAGGGGCAGAGCTGGGATTTGTCTCAAACAGGGACAGTTGAGAGGCATGTCTGTAGCTGTTGGACAGCAGAGTATCACCAGCATGTCAATGACATAGATGTATGACAGGCCTACTGTTGTAATCCCTATTCCCCCTACCTTCATCCTACTATCTACATCCCATTATATGGGAACATCTATTATATACCTGGTAGAGTGAAGTACTCCTTTTTTGAAGTGGTCCTCTGCAAAGAGCTTTCAAATCTGTTGTCTGTGTGAGCAAAACAGCATACAGACCTATTCCACATAAGCAGTTGCTTCCTTTTGTAGGTAATGTTCATTAACAGATAATTGCCTCTGCATCAATCTGTGGCTCAGACTTTCTACTTGCATCCAAAATAGCTGGGATGCACTTTCATTAGTCAATGACATGGCACCACAGTGCAATATTTAAGGCCTTCATGTAGACCTTGGACCCTTTTTACTCTTTGAGATGGAAATTAGTGAGGTGTGGAGACTGCAGCATCACAGAGGGTAGGTACAAATACTGTCCACTGCTGAGATTTCTGAGGTGTGTCCACAGTTTTGCATGCTATGTGTGGCCATTGTCCCATGCCATTGTGATTATCTGTCAGTTTAGAGGTAAACATTGTGGGTTGAGGTCAGTAAGGAGATGGAAACGTGAATGTGAGCCATCATACTCATCAGAGTATGCATACTGAGGCAGTAGCTGCTATTCTATCAACTCAATATCTTTGTAGGGGCAAAGGGTGAAACATGTCCCTGTTGCTGGACCTTTGCCACCTCCCAACCTTTATGTATGGTTGTGTCTGGATTCCATGTTCTAAGGGGTTGTGAGGTATAGTAGGTCTGTAGCAGCTAGCTTAACATATAGCTACGTATGTTCCAGGCTGCAGCTGCTGCTGTTGCCTAGGACACCTAGAGGGAAGTGTGACATCTTTGGAGGGCAGCAAGCTGTAAGTGTAACTGAGAAAGCGGTGTCTGTCATGGCAGCAGAGTCATGGTAAATGTACACTTTACAGTCCAGTTGAGGCATGTGCATAACGTACAACTGTTATGCAACAGTGCCAATCACAGAATACTAGGCAGCATACAGTTTGGCTATAGAAATATGTGAAGTGTGTCCCTACCTACAGGCCTTTCATTTGCAAAAATGGGTAGCAGTTAATGCTGTAGCAATAACCTGTGTGGGTTAAAATTGCACGAATCAGTCATTACTTGCGGTGTTCACACAAATGTAACTGATGTGCAACACACTAGATTCGAATCCAGTACTGTGGGTGGCAAAGTACACTACACGGAAGGCATTTAACAGACTGACCTACTGAGTCGGTGTTGTTGCAAGTGTATTTGAAAGATATATGTGCATACATACAGTCTGTGACACACGTCTGCATCCATCATTATGTGCATGACTTTCAAAGGTAGTTGTTGTGCAGCAGGGTCCCAGTTGTACAGATGTACTTTGCTACTGCTGCCTTAGTAGGTGTGTTTAAAGATTATTCTGATAAAAGGGAACAATTACCTGCTATCATACCTGTGAACAACACTAGGCCAGCAATATACGATCCAGAAGTAGAAAAATTAAATGGAAAACATGAAAATAGCTGAATAATAAGCCTTTTATTAAACAGACCGGTTTCGGCAACCAATGCCTTCTTCAGTGTATAAACAGTTCACCAAAAGTACAATCCATTTATATACACACCCCACCTGAGAGACAAATGGAGAATGCAACCAATAAATAATTAAAGAGATAGTACACAAAATGTAACCTGCAGTAATGCATGAAAATAAATGCAGTCGTGACTTAACAATATATACCAAATATAGCATATAAATATGGAATTGAAAAATAAAAATAAGGAATTGAAAAATAAAAGATGAAAAATATATTCTAAATTAACCCCCACAAGTAGAATAATAAAACCTGAATATAAACAGTGTAGCATACCTGAAAATCTAGTTATGCTAAAGACATATGTCATAAATGTTGTCATAACCAAAGAATCCCATCCACAACAGGAATAAAATGCAATGATGGTTCCAACAGAAAAATTGTGGTTAACAAATAATGATGTGGCCGAATTGGAAAATTCATGCTTAAATGTTCCAATAAAGTTCCTGCAGCTGTAATTGAAGCAGGTATGTCGATATGCCGATGGCTGTCCTTCATCGGATCCTATATGACACATAGGAAAAACTGTAGAAAGATATGAAAGATAGAGGCATACAGATTATTATAAACCAATATTCATAAAATTCATGGTGTAAACTAAGTATATACATCATTTGATATAAACAGAAAATGAGCTGAACCAACCTATATCTCCATGCATTACTGCAGGTTACATTTTGTGTACTATCTCTTTAATTATTTATTGGTTGCATTCTCCATTTGTCTCTCAGGTGGGGTGTGTATATAAATGGATTGTACTTTTGGTGAACTGTTTATACACTGAAGAAGGCATTGGTTGCCGAAACCGGTCTGTTTAATAAAAGGCTTATTATTCAGCTATTTTCATGTTTTCCATTTAATTTTTCTACTTCTGGATCGTATATTGCTGGCCTAGTGTTGTTCACTTGATTGGTTTGGCCGCGCATCTACCTACCTGCATAGCATCATGATGGGTTCTGCTATCATACCTCTCAACCTCTTAGAGCAAGAAATATGGACAAAGCCATAAATAAAAGTGGGACAAAGGCCCAAAAATAGGAAAATCTTTACATATTGCTCTTCCAAATGTAGATTGTGGATAGAATAACAGGTGTTGCATTAGCATGTGTTTTGTGATGAGTATGAAGTGTGAAACTCAAATGTCTGTCATGATGTTCTAACCTCAATCTCTGATGACTTGCCAGTACTTTGCCAGAAAAATATAATGTTATGAAAACTGGGCCAAAAATAGTAGTCAAAATTCTGGGCATTATGCAACAATCTGTACAGTTGACAGGTATGCCTGCTATCCCAGACCTGACATACATCCATTATTATTTATGTGGCTGTGTAGTGATATAGTGTTTGCATCACAGTCCCAGGTACACACCCATTTTTCCCATTATATGTACTTGATTCTATCAGTGACAATCAGTACATTTTGCTGGAAACACCTGTTTTAATTCAGAGCTGATTAGCCTAGTGGGCTAATGCACTATTAGTTCAGAGCTGAGTGGCCTAGTGGGATAATGGACTATGTTGTAGTTGACAGGAGTCTGAGCTCAAGATGTGACAGGGGTAATTGTTTTGCTGATTTGCCAAACACCGTGAGAAACACATAGGACCATTAAGGCACTAAGTGGGTTTGCACGGGTTTGTGTGACATGCTGCATCATGCCATGCCACTTTGCTCCGTGCAAACCCATGCTAATAATAATAAAAAAAGAAAAGAAAAAGGGGTGATAGGACAGTGGTGAAATGGGGGGCAAGCAGTGGAAAAAACATACTGAAAGGCAGGTAGATTTGTGCAGGAAGGATGTAGGACAGGATCATAGCTTTCCATTTCTTGTACAGCAACAGCTGTGCAGATTTTACAGAATTTGTACAAGAATTTGAAGCCTCACACATCAGAGAGAGGGATGAGAACAACATAAATGTGTTAATTGATTAATTTCATAATTATCGGTGTCTAGTGGACACGTGCAAAATGGAGAACAATGTAGGGACGATATTGTTTGTGGGACAGATGCATTTTTTTTAAGGAGATTGTGAAATGTTGGGGGAGTGATGTAGGTATGTGTGTAGATGTAAGCTGAGTAGGAGAGGTTGCATTTGTAGACAGACAAGACAGCTGACAGGGGTGGTGTGTGACACATGAGGGGGTAAACACCTTGGACAGGGAGGATGTTGTGGAATCTCTTGTACATGTGCCTCCAGACAACAGCAGTGTGACTGAGATCCCTACCCACTGGCAGTCAGCACTGCTCCTTCACTGCCCCAAAGGTGGCTGTGCTGGAGGCTGGGCACCAGGGCCAGCAGGCGCCTCCAGGTTGTCCAGTCAGCCCTCAATCTGGTGCAGGCGACATTCATAACTCCTAGGAGCAATCCTGTGCACCATGGCTGGTAGCTGATCCTGGGTGACATCCCCCACTTTCCCGTCGTCTGCTTCCATGGGGGGATGGGCCCTGTCCCCTGAGGTGATTCCACCTGATGGTGGTGCAGGGACAGTGGAGGGAGCACCACCGGCTTGGGTCCTGGCATGCTGGGACCCAGTGCCATGGCTGCTTGAGGTAGAGTAGGTGAATCACCAGGAACCATCCTACCCCGATGAGCTGTTGTTATGCAGGTAAGCCAATACATATAGGTGAGTTAGGAAGAAAACCGTTGTTAGTAATAACAGCATGCTAGAACAGTGGAAAAAAACCCATGACAGTTCAATGCATTTTAAGTGAAACACAACAATAAATAACAGAACAGTCAATATATTAACAGCATGCCAGTAACAGTTATGGCATATGGCCAACAGAGTAGCTAATTCAATAAGATATGTTAATATGCAACCATAGTAATACATAACATTAATAAAATACATGCCCCAAAATAAAGTCTATGGAACAACATATGTTAATAGTAAACCATAACCAATATATAACAATAATAAATCTATGAAGATAATGGGTGGAAATGAGAAAAAATACAGTCCATTAATACCATAATGGGCTATATAGTTGATAACAGTAATGCTATCTAGTCTACAGGGCCATCCTTTCTTTATGTGTAAATGTGCCATATAACTGCTGTAGCATGTACATACCTCTCAAGCTATCTGTATGGGATGCTATGGGCCAAGCAGTAACACCTGTAGGTGCATGACTACAATGAGGACTTGCACATCAGGTGGACCTATATAACTACCATGGTGTACTTTGGGGCTGTTACTTTGTTATTGACATATAACCATGTTGATGATACATCAGTGACAGAGGGATTATGCAACAGTATTACATTCCGTGACAGCATGACACTTGAGAGACGTGTGTGTACAGTAAAGAGAGTACACAACTGTCATGCCTTTCTTGGCAGGCATGGGGACAGAAACCAATAGTAGCGACTACAGGGGACATATTCATCACATATGTTAATTGACTGAAGCAACCTTTACAAGACACTCCAGGCATACAGCCATACCAAGATTACACACTTTATTTATTTATTTTATTTTGTTGCATTTTATTATTATTTCTTGTATTCCCTTTATTTTATGCATGAATAGCACATTGGTGGTAATGGTTTTAACAGCCTGTGACATCTGAACAAACAATTATTTACACAATAATATGAGCTATCTCACCCATTTACTTGAAGTTCCTGTGGAGAGAATGATATCTGTAATCAATATGTGACTGATCCATAATATTTATGGCAGGCATGGGGATAGAAACCAATAGCAGTGACTGCAGGGGGACATGTTCATCACATGTATTAATTGACTGCAGCAACCTTTACAAGACACTCCAGGTGTACAGCCATACCAAGATTACACATTTTATTTCTTTTATGTTAATATGTTTTATTTTTATTGCACAGATTTCCCTTATTTTATGCATTAATAGAACATTTGTGGTAATTATTTTAATGGTCTGTGAAATTTGAATGAACAATTATTTGCACATAATATAGGCTACCTTGCTCATTTACCAGTAGCTCCTGTGGAGAGAATATCTGTATCATAACATATTTGATTCAGTAATGTTTATTAGTAGTTAGCACTGGATTCATACCCTGGTCTGTGTGTGTGGGAAAATATACTTCATACACAGCATTTAACAAGCTGAGCTACTGAGTCACTGGTGAAATCTGACAAACTGATATGTACCTAGAACTCACCTGGAAACAAAATATGACCTCATACTAGTACTACAGTGTTATAGTACACTGCAGTGACAGTTGAACACACATGCATGTAATGCAATCATGACAGAGACACTAGGTAACCTATATATCACTAAATAAAATGCAGGTGTACACAATATATTGTTACTGGGTTAAAATATCAGCTCTAATTCCACAAGTATTGCACAACCATTTATTACAAATACCTTCATCATTTACTGGAATAGTTTCGAGTTTTTCTTGCATAGCAGTTGGCATTATGCAGCTGTAATTCCACAGTTATTTCACTGCAATGTTTTGTACATAAATGGCTCATGCCCTACTCTTATTATGTTTTATTTGACTATACATAGCATAATACAGCTATACTCACCACACTCATGGCATAACCTGCACAGGCACCCTGCATGCACCTCGACATTGCAAGCTCTCAACTCTGCAGCTGTTGGGAGTGAAGGACACCATTATGCATACCAGTTTAGCAGACATTCAAGATTAAATATTGATGAAACACAGGTAAGCATACTTACACACATGTGGAACATTGCCTGCCCGGACTTCTTGGACCCAGGTGTCCATGAGAGCTCCTTCCTTCTTTTCAGGTTATCATGGTGGTGACAACACTGCTCACCTCTGTGGGGGATGCCAGTTGCACTGGTGAGACCCCTTGCCAGCCAGTCCCAGGTCTCTGATTTGTTCTCCATGCCCCAGTATCCTCCCTGCATGAGCTGGTCTTTATGGCTTTTCACTAGGAGTCCGACCATGACCTTGGACTCCTCAATGCCCCACTGTTGCATCTAAAAGTGCAAATCCTCTTCAATGCCTGCCATTCTATCCTTCAGAGATAGAACTCCAACAGATTATGGTTTATTCCCACCTATTGGACTTAATATAGCCCTTTTTCCCAACCTTACGCACCATTGGGCAATATTTAAAAATGTGGCACATCTCTTAGCACTGCACAAACCAGCTCAGCTCAACTGAGCAGTGCTTAAACTTGCAATGCTTAGCAGTGCTTTGCAGTGCACAAACCAGCTAAGGACACACAAGTGGTGCCATGCACTGCCAAGCTGTGCTTAAACAAAGATTGTTTAAGCAGTGCTTATCATGGCTTAGTAAGGCTTAGCAGAGCTTAGCTGAGTGCAGCAGATCATGATTTAAAAATAATTGGCATAATTTGTAATGCAAAAATAATTGCTTAATTTCTCTTTTATGTATTTATACCACACACCTACTGCACATGAGGCCATTACTCTACCCAGTTGGCTACGTGGATATGTGGAATGCTGCTATACTTTTACATATACCTCTGAGCCATGTTTAAACACTGCTAAGCACCTCACCATGTAAAACCCATTAAGAAATGCTTAAACTTGACCTGTGAATCACAAATTAAATACATCTGGTTTCTATTTTTAGATGTCTGGTACATGTCATTGCTGTGTGCCTCTCTTCACCAAGCAAACTTTAAAAAAAACAAAATTAAATATATTGCTATCATGCACTTGGACAGTGTGGGTGCATGTTACTCATCTGCAAACACAGTTAGTCACACACTGCCTACACTGATTAAATAACCCTGTTCTACGGCTCTCCCTCAGTATCACTCCATCATTAATATGCATGGCATGCTGCTGAGGGGGAACTGCATACATGGCCACTGTACCTTCTAGGCTCTACACTATGCCTACACAGAATTTATTAAATTGGGGGGTTAATCTTTACAGATTTTTCACTAATTTGTCTGGGAAAAACAACTGTTTGAAAAAAGGACCAAAAATATGAGGAAAAAATCTGGGCATTCAACAGCAATCTGTACAGTTGCGAGGAATGCTTTCAGGGCACAAGTATGAGAGGGTATATATTTGTCTGCGTGTGTGAGTGAATGCATGTATGAAAGCAGAAGAGACTGTGTGAAACTGATCTTGTGTGAGTTAATGAGTACATGAAAGCAGAATGTATGTGTGTGTGAAAGCATAAGAGGGTGTGTGTGTGTCTGTGTGTGTGTGTGTGTGTGTGTGTGTGTGTGTGTGTGTGTGTGTGTGTGTGTGTGTATGACAGACAGTGAATAGTGAGCTTGATGGAGCCATATTATTTTACAGTCGCTAGGCAGCACTTTTGCTATTTAGTGAGTGTAAAATAAAAAGAAATGAATGAGTAAAAAAGTGTGTGTGTGTGTGTGTGTGTGTGTGTGTGTGTGTGTGTGTGTGTGTATGTGTGTGTGAGAGAGAGAGAGAGAGACAGAGACAGTGAGTGAAGCATGAAAGCCATCACTGGCAGCAGCAGGATCAGTAGATAATATTAGTAAGGCATACACATACACACACACACACACACACACACACATATATATATATATATATATATATATATATATATATATATATATATATATATATATATATATATATACATATACATATATATATATATATATATATATATATATATATATGTATATATATATATATATATATATATATATATATATACACACACACACATATATATATATATATATATATATATATATATATATATATATATATATATATATGAATTATTATTTATTTGCCCTTTATTAACATAGAAAGTATGTCTGGGTCAGGAACCCATTTTCAGCAGGTGCCTGGGGAGAAAAGCTCCACACATTAAAATACTGACATAAAGAAAAGTATAGAGATACTTTAATTATACATGGGGGACTGTAGCTCACAATAACTTACAGATAAACATATTGACATAGAGACAGTTTGAATACTATTACAACAATAATCCTTTAAAACAAGAAATAAAGATATTTTAAATTGAATCAGGTAGTTTAACTGTTACTATCATTTTAGGTAGACTGTATATACATTATGAAAGTTTATATAGTTTTATGTCGCAGCTAGTATTTGACGTCATGTATCAAGTTCTTAGTCAAGTTTTACTAAATATGTCTGCCATGTCCTTTAAAGGGGGGGAGGAAGAAAGTATGGTGGTTAAAGTAGAGTGATAAAAGAGGGTAGTGTGGGGTATTAAGGAAGAGAATCTAGAAGATTTGCTATTGCCATGGTGCACTGCACCCACCTCTGTCATTCATGATTATCCCCCGATTTTGCTACTTCACAAACTCCTTTTTCTGAGTCAGCCTTCATTGCTCAGTGTATTAGGGATTGACGCTCCTGCATGTGGCCACCTTGCTGGAACTGATTCCCAAATATGACACTGTATAACATTGCACACACACTGACACTATTTGTGCATATGTGTCAGAGTATATGACCGGGCACCAATGGATACATCTAGACAGCAAAAACATGCCTTCAGCAGCCCATACACATGCTCAATAATATTCCTTGTTAGCAAGTGTGTAGCATTTTAGCCCTGCTATGGGATTTTTTGTGATTTTCTATGGATGCTATGAGCAGGGTTTCAGGGTATATCCATCATTACCGAAAATATGCCTCTGGGGAAGTTGCATCTTACACAACATTGGTACAGATTATACATGACCCATATCTGGGAGTCATGATAACTGTCTGAGTGGATTGCACTACATTGTTGACTGTATATCTTGTGCATTACTGATGACTTGGCAGTTAATGATGAGCTACATTTTGCAATTCACATATCTTCATTTCTGTTCACTAGTTGGTGCTTTTATTTTAATTTGGGTCCAGTTTAAGGTCTAAGGGACCATAGAGAAACTGGCTATATCAGAGAAAATTTTGCAGAGCATTGCCACTCTCCTATGTGGTAATTTTAAACTATACATGATTCTCAACATGCTGAAGAATGTAGTATTCTGATTGCAGATGCCTGAGATAACCCTACTGTGTCCCCAGCAAGTCACTGAAAGGTCCCTGTAGCAAATATACATATACAGACATACTTTAGTATCCACTGGCATAAGCTCTCCACATCTCTCATGGGGATGCAAACAAGGCTGACACACGTCCACAGTGAAGGAGGAGAAGGTATGGGGTGGCGTAAGAAATGGATAGCTAGTTTTTTTGGGAATAGGGGCAGATGCTTGTAGCTGGGACATGCTTTTTACTGTGAGTAAAAAATTCTTAGGTTTTGTTATAGCCCTGAGGTTTGCTGTTAAGCCATTCCAGATTCTTTCTGCAGTGTAGGAGTGTATATCTCCTATGTAAGACTGTCCGGCTTGTATATTTGGTCTGTGAAGGGTTCGTAGTTGTTTGACTTCAGATGGGAGTGTCCTGGTGGGTATGTAGGTTTGAGAAGTCAGTTAAGCGCTGGGCAGCTATCAGGTTGATATGGGTAGTAAGTGGCATGGGAGTAGTGGATGTTTGAGCTAATTGAGGGCACTGAGGGTGGTGCAATGGTGTCTGTCATGGGGTGCATTTATAGCGAATTTAGCAATTTCATTATAACATGATTCAAGTTTGTTATTTAGTGCAATCTGAGTGTTTGTCAGAATGGAAGCACTGTAGGCAAGAGTGGGGAGCAGGTAAGTAGTGGCCTTGGTGGTTGTGGGTTAGTATTCATGAAGTTGTTGTGCCTGTAGAGCATCCCTATTTTCTACTGATTTTTTGATTTGCATTGAGGATGTGTAGATCAAAGAAAAGGTTATTGTGTATTGTCACACCTATTTTTTTGGCTTGATAAACAATTTCTATTTGAGTATTGTTTAGAGAAAAGATTTAAGACAGCTGAGATATTTTGGGGTGTGGGGTGTGAAAAGTAGGAGTTTTGTTTCATTTGGCTTCAGCAGGAGTTGTGCATTGTTCAGTCTAGACTCTGTGGAAGTGAAGACAGTTTGGGTTAGATGCAGAAAGTGTTCTATGTTGTTGCAGGTGGAGAAGATAGTGGAATGATCAGCATATTGCATTAGGGAAGTGGTGTAAAGGTTGTTAACAAAGATGTTAAAGAGTAATGGTAAATAGATTGAAAGGGTTCCCTGCCATTTTATGCATTGTTGTCTGCCTGTTAAGTAGCTATTGAACCATTGTTGACTTATAGGAGAAAAGACTAAAGGTAGCTGTTGTTTTTAGTAACAATGGATGGGAAACAGTATCGAAGGCCTTGGATAGGTGAAGAAGTATTAATGAGGTTAGTAGTCCAGCATCCTTGGCTTTGTTTACTGTATATGTGAAGGAGATTAATGCAGTAGTTGTAATATGTGAAGGTTGGAAGCCGTGTTGGTTGGGGAGGTAAGTAAATTGCTTTGTACAGCATGATTAAGTAGTTGTTTATGTACACTTTTTTTCTAACATTTTCGATAGGGGAGATAGAATAGCAATGGCTCAGTAACTGATCATGTTATTGCACTTACTGCCTTTGCATGAGAAGGTTATTATGGATTGTTTCCAGAGGTTGGGGATGCAGGAGTCTGAGATGGATTGACCGATGAGTGTACTGAGTGGATAAGCTTTGGCATCTACAACGTATTTTAAGTACACTGGTGGGAGGTTGACAGCAGATGGGAGAACAAGGTCTTAGTTTAAGGAGTAACCAACATATGTGGTGAGTGGGTACTGGTTAGAGAATAATGAGAGGAAGATGTTAGTCAGCTGTAGTTGTGTCCTGAGGGAGAAAGGAAGACGTGGAGGGGTTATTTGTATTAGTTTGGGAGGGGCTGGGATTGTGCATGGGATGAGAGTTTGTGGGGTTGTTGGAAGGACTGGGTAATTTGAGAATACTGCCTGTATCATGTGTTGAAAGGTTTTATTTGGGATGGGGTTTTACATGTGGCAAAAGATGAGTTTTCTTTGGTCCCAGGGGTTAGGAGTTGTGAGACTGTATGCCCACATTTTTTTGGATTGTTTTTGTGGGCAGCTAGCTGATGGGAGAAATAGTACTTGTCATCATTGTTAATCATTTTTTTTTTGCTTGGTGGCGTAGTTGTTTCTATTTTTCATTATATTTTAATTTTTCCCAATCTTGCCAGGCTTTATCTCTTGTTACTAGTATATATATATATATATATATATATATATATATAAAAGAGTGTGTGTGTGTGTGTGTGTGTGTGTGTGTGTGTGTGTGTGTGTGTGTGTGTATGAATAAAGGAATGTGAGTAACCCCAGACATCAGAAGTTATGCCTGGAATTATTCAGTCAGCCACAAGGGAGCAGCATACATTGCAAGAAGGATGTTGAAGAAGTGCAAAAGAGAAAGAGATGAAACACAGGAGGGGAGAAATAAGAAAAAGTCACTCCTAGTTTGAGGTACCAGGGATGATGACAACACTGTGGAACAAATTGGAACTTGGAGACCTTGTATGAACAAAAAAAAATGGAGCAAAGGGGAACAGAAGGAAATGGGAGGAGATGGGCATTATGTTGAGACAATTATTAATTAAAATAAAACTAGTAGTGCAAGTAAACCAATAAAAGTATGGAATGATGCTAAAACAGATGGAAAGGATAAAAGGTTCAGGTTGAATGAAACTGGCCAAAAATCAACTAGAAACGTGAAGCGATGAAAACAAGGGCAAGCTAAGGAGAAGGAATTTTGTAGGTGAGCCAAAAGGGAAATGGCTTTAAAAATGGGTGGGGTAGAAAGAGGGAGGTAGGAGGCGAATGATACATAAGACCCTAAGATTACACAAGAAAGAGTAAGTGAGGCAATAAATCAGCCAAAGGAAGGAGGAGAAAAAATAGTGGAAACCAGATTAAAAAGGAAGGTGAAAAAGTTGGGAGGATGGTCAAAGAAGCCAGAATTCTGGCGAGAGCAGAAACATGAAAGATGAGTTAAAAATGATACCTTCTGGAGACATCACACAGAGAAAGGATGAATCGTGCACAAGTTGTGGGAAAGCAGATGGGCAGGGCAAATGTGGAATAGTAAATTAAAGAAATGGAAGGAAAATGAAGAACAGGATTTCAGAATAAGTGGGAGCTATGTCTTTTAGGAACAGACACACATCATGAAGAAACAGAACAAACATTCAGAGCAGACTGAACAAGTCTACAGTATTTAGTAAATGGATGGGGCAGAAGAAGCAGTGGAATGAAATCCAAGACTCAAAGAATCACAAAGGTTAGTTAAATTTGAAGAGGAGGGAAGGAAACCTGATAGAATGAGAAGAAGCAAGCAGATAATGACAAATTAGAATGAGGCAAAAAACTGAGCTATAATGGAATGTGAAAATCTGACACAGGGAGCGAAGGGGAGCTATGAAGTGAAAGAGATACTCCAATCAAGGGAGGGAAGGAGAACAGTAATACTTGGAAAAAATAGGGTAATACTGGACAAAATGGAGGCATACTATACTAGCAAAGAAAAAGAAAAATATAAATGGATTCATTATTTCAACAAATGATTTCAACAAATGCTTTGATTATTTCAACTGCTTGCTATATTTGTAGGAAATAGTTTGCTACAGTTTATTTATTCATTTATTTATTGACATATGTTGATTGGTAAATGTCCACTGGGTCAGACACCCATTTTCAGTGGAGGGCCAGGGAGAAAAGCTCCAGTTATAGTAAACATTATTTCAAAATGATACTATTTACAATAATAGAAAAGTTTTTTTTTTTTAATTTTTCTAATTAGTAATAAGCAAAGTAAAGTATTTTATATTTTTTATCGGGATAGGTATTGGTATTGTATATACATTAATTTTAATAGCATATTGTATGCTGTAAGAACAACAGTTTATAGCAATCCATTCTTATATAAACGCTGAATGAGGAGAGGTTAAGGATTAAACTCACTGATCATAAGAGACAAAACAATAAAGGAGTTTCAGAGTAGTTATGTAGAGAAATTAATGAACATTAGATTAGTTAGTTGTCAGTTAAGAACAAAAGAGTCAAATTATACAGCAGGGTGCCAGGATTTAAGAGATTTAAAAAGGTTTAAAAGTTTAAAAGAAGACATTCATGTTTTAGTAGAGTTTGTTGAAGGAAGGTTATGGCAGGGCCCATAAATGGAACTTGAAGGGATGGATCAGGAGGGAGGGGTTTATATCATGGATCTGGCCACTTGGCTGGTGTGTCAGTAGAAGGAATGTTCCTTCTTTTCCTTTGGCTCCTCAATGGAAAAACAGGTTGGGGGGGGTGACATAAATCTAAATGTAATATGCTAATCACTTAAAATAAAAGGCTTGGCTTATTGCAGTGAGGGGCTGAGGTGTGGATTATTACAGTGAGGAGCTGAGGTCAATGGGGTGCTGCTTCATAGTACCGGACATGGGTGCTGGATGAACCAGCTAAGCTTCTGGTTGATAATCATTGCTTAAAGCCAATACAATTAACATATATTTTTGACATCTGTTTGGCCAGTTGTGATTCCTGCATTGTTGGATGTGCATGCGCTGTTTAAAATTTTTGCATGTCATTGAGCAACTCCCTGCCCCACACAACAGGTAAGCGGTCAATAAAAATCAGTTTAAAGCACCATATCCAATGCCCCAGCCTACCCAACATAAGCACTGTTTTTGCATGGCTCAAAGCTCAACTAATCACATTCATGTGGGGGGGGTGCTTCAACTCCATACCCCCTTACTTACAGGTTACTATGGCATGGTCACAAACCCACTGAAAAGGATCCTGCATGGTCTGTCAGAGGGGCCCATACTGTCATACTGTCTGTGATCTTGCAGCCTCATCTTCTGTACAGGACAAGAGATCAGGGCATTCTAACATCAGGTGTCTGGGAATGCAGAATAGATCAAATGTATGTTGAATGAAAGTAGGAAATTCACTGTTTAATATATAAAATATGTAGTCATGGTTGCAGGAGTACACTCTTAGTTAGCACTTGGTGGTATTGCAAGGCCTTGTTCAAGCCTCTCATGACCAGCGCTTCTTTACTATGCAACTATGTGATTTGCTAATAATCAATAGTATCTGCTAAGTGCAAGCTAGGACTAGTGTAGTGTCTCCATCTTTATTTTCCTCTTGAAAAGGGCGATCTTGAGGCCTGCCTTCTCAGAATTACAAAAATTAAACCTTGTCTTCTTTTGAGTTTTCCTAGATGATTCTCTACTTTCTTGATACTCTCTGGCATGTTTGATCCCCTTACTTGTAGCCCCTCTTCCTTCTTTCCAGAAAAAAATATATGGGATAAAGAGATTAAAATATGGGATAAAGAGGCCTTATAAGGTGAGCAATGTAGAAGGCCTTACTTACCACAGTGGAGACACGGCAATCAAAAGTAAGGTTGCTGTTAACCTGTGCACCCAAATCTCTCAACACTGATTTAGAGCTTTCTCTGTTATTGCTATGGTAATTTGCCAGTTCATCGCCTTTGCCAGAGGGGATAATAATGCATTTATTTGTAAAGAGTTCAAAACCATGACTTTGGCAGCAATCGTTGGTTGTTATAAGTCCTTCATCAAGAATGTTGTCATCATCTGGGGACTCAATGACCACTCCCAGTTTACCATCATCAGCAGAGTTTGCCAGCCACAGATCCTTTTGCCTTGGCCTGTACTTCTGAGAAGTAGATTAAAAACAATAGCAGCCCCAGCACTGATCCCTGTGTAACACCAATAATATCGGGTATGTGGTGGAGTCCCCCATTTTTACTCTGTGTTCTGTCAGTGAGCCAGTTTGCCACCCACCTGACAGTATATGGGCTGACGCCCAGCTGTATGAATCTTTCAATGATCCCTGAGTGGGGTATTGTGTCAAAGCCCTATGCCAAGTCTAGGTAGGCTGTATGCATGGATTTCCTTTTGTTCCATGCTTTGGTGACAGTCTCAAAGTCCAATGGTGTTGCTAAGTTCTGTTTTAAACCATTAAACATGCAGACTGGGATGTTATCAGGTCCCATGTAGCTGTGTTTTGTTTTTACCTTGGAGAGGGCAGTTAAGACCTTAGTGATAGGAATGTTTTGTAGTGTATATGTGCAGGGGACAGGGGGAGAACTTTTCACTGATCGTGTCCGTTAGCCGGGTGTCTATTTCCACTGGTGCAGTATATGTGGTACCATTCACTATGAGATCAGTTCAAATCTGAGCTTTTCCTTAAGGTTTCAGATATAGCGAAATAATTCCTTATTGTTATCCTTAGCTATGGTTGCTAATCTAGATTTGTTGATAGCTTTAGAGGACTTTACAGGATGTTTTGTTTGCTTGTTCAAGCTGAGAATGGTGTGCTTTCAGTTCAGGGATCATTCGATCTTACTCTTAGACAGCATTTTCTTCCACTTATGACATAAGCTGTTTATGGCGGATGTCCACCAGGCAAGATTGTTTTTTATTGCTGTTCTTGCTTTGGTCCTATCAGGATCTGAGGAGTCAGTACAATTGTAAAGGTGTATATGCAATGCATTGCTGTATATCCCAGTGTATGTGTCCTTGGCATCAACGGGGACCAGGCTAGGAAGCTATTTATGCCTTCATGTAAGATTCTGCAGCTGGCTTTGGATAAGTTTTTTAGCCTATTTTCTCCTGACGGTGGTATGATGCAATTGTTACTTTGAAAGAGAATGATTTATGATCAGACATCAACAGGGAGGACTGCACACTTGTGGTGCTACATCATTCTACCATGATGGTGAGTACCAAATCTTAAATGTTTGTGCTCCTTCTGGAGGTGCCAACTATCAGCTCCATGGCATTTGAATTCATGAAGTTCAAGAACCTTTGGGCACGTGTGTTTCTACACCTATAAGTTACCCAATCTATGGACGGGTAGTTTGTCACCCATAACCAGGATGTTTGGGTGTATTTTGAGTGACTCGAGTAGATCCAAGTAGGCAGTGTGTATATCATGGCTCAATGAGGGGGCTCTATAGCTGAGAATTACTTTTAGAGGGATATTTCCTACAGTTATTTCCACATGGACTAACTCTAGCGAATCATCCTGTTTAACTAATCTGGAGGTGTATTTATCTTTGAATATTGATACACCACTGCCTTTAGTTTTCACGCATTCAATTTGTGGTCTGAACATGTGGAAGGCATTATATCCTGGTATGGCTGGGGTGCTCTTCATGGCCTTGAACCATGTATCTGTGACTGCACATGTGTCCACATCCTCCAAGGTGAAGAGTGCTTCCTGTGAGTGCAGTTTCAGATTTAGACTTTGCATTTAGCAGCATAACCTTAAAGTTTTTTTGAAGGTATTTTTAAGTCTAGAATTTTTTTTTCTTGAGGCATTGCCTAATAAAGCCACTATGTAGGAGGCAAGAGATTTAACCAGTAGCCAAAATCCCAGAGGTGATGGGAGAGACCATCTCTGGCAAAGTATTGAGCTGTACAATATCAGCCCATCCTGACAGGTGCTGGATCCCCTTATAATGGCATGCAAAGAAAGATAATTGCTAAAGTCAATCAAATTTTGTCTGTATCGAGGCATCATCCTAGGTGAAGGTAGAATGCTACTTAAGGCTAGGGACACACCTGCCTGAGAGAAGTAATCAGAGAGATCAGTCATGTCTCTCTTCATAAAGTCCATTGAGGTATCTCTCAGGTTATCTACACCAACATGGACTATGACAGAGTCACAACAGTGCCTGATGTTGAGAGACTTGAGAGACTTGACTGTATGTGTGATGTGGCATATATTGGCACTGGACAGACAGCTGACCATGAACTTTTCCCTGTCCAAGCTTTTGCGTGGGACATCTGTGTGTCTCACAATGGAGTCTGTTGTTACACCCTGAGAACAGATGATTTGGACATGGCATCTGTTCATACTTTCCCCTGCCTAACAGAGTTTTTTTCCTGATTTTACATTGTGCTTTCAAATTAATCTTAGTAGATACATAGAGCCACAGACGATTGACGCATTGGTGTCTGAAAGTATCAATTGGTATTTTGGTTAGTGGCAATTACCAGTGATCCTGCATATCATTTGTTAAGGCATTTCCTTACTAATTATGATAGTGTATTCAAATTCATGCCTTGGAACACAATAGCTGGTGGCATAGGCAGAAAGTCTTTTGACAGAGAGATTTGGTTGATTCGTTTATTTATTTTAAATTTATTAACTGGGTTGCTCCAGCTGAGCAAGGTGCCTATTTTCAGTGGATACCTGAGGAGAAAAGCTCCAGTATAATAAAATAAATTGTGAACATGAAACAAAAAGAGCAGTAGACATGAAGCAAACAAATCAAACATTACTAAAATTATATACCATAGTGTTGCGTATCATGGAAATATCGAAACATACATATTTACATAGATTGTACTAGCAAAAGAATGTCATGTGCATTAAGGTTTTAGTTAATTCTTATTAGAGTGAAGTAGCATCATAACAGAACTGAGATAAAGTGAAGAAATCAGATTTAGGCAGGGGCGGCCCGTGCTATTGGACTGCCGGACTGCAGCCCCCTCAACTGTAAAAGAAAGAAAAAATAAAGAAATAAAAAGAAAAAAAAAATTAATAAAATCGCGGACTTTCGCGAATGCGCACTAGTCCAGACTGCTGCTGAGACAGTCTGGAGCATGTGCAGATTGTCTCAGCAGCAGTCCTGACTGGGAAATATGAAGAACGGAGCTCCCCAGGCTCATGTCTATGGTGCTGCTGCTGATGATAGACATTGGGCAAGAAGGAGAAAGCTGTTTAGGCCCTGTTTAACTTTTCATGGCCTGCATGAGGTGGAACTAATAGAGCTCTATAGGGTGGCTAGAGACATACTCCAGGAAGTCTGAAACCTCTGTCATCCACAACATTGAACAAGAGCAAACTTTGGGGAAGCAATAACTGTGGATAGCAAGGTATGTGGAGCACTTTTTAGCTACTGGAACCCTCAGGAGACCAACAGTGGACATGCTGGAAGTACAATAGCATCAGCATCTAGGATCCTGCATCATTTCCTGAATGCTATGCTACTGTATGCCAGGGGTGGCCCGTGCTATTGGACTGCTGGACTGCAGCCCCCTCAACTGTAAAAGAAAGAAAAAATAAAGAAATAAAAAGAAAAAAAAATTAATAAAATGGCGGACTTTCGCGAATGCGCACTAGTCCAGACTGCTGCTGAGACAGTCTGGAGCATGCGCAGATTGTCTCAGCAGCAGTCCTGACTGGGAAATATGAAGAACAGAGCTCCCAGAAGTCTATGCAGTTTTAAACGGCATAGACTGTCCTGGGAAAACACATCGGGGTCGGACTACAACGTCAGCAGTCTGGAATTTGTCAGGGGAAGATCTCGCGACAGGCAGGGCCTGGTTTGGATTGGAGTTTGCTGCAGTCTCGCAACAGGCGGGGATTTGCACGCATTTCACGGTGGTTTGGAAGATCTACTGCAGGTAAGTGTGTAGACAGGGAGTTGGATGTATGGTGGTCTGTGTAGACAGGGAGTTGGATGTATGGTGGTCTGTGTAGACAGGGAGTTGGATGTATGGTGGTCTGTGTAGACAGGGAGTTGGATGTATGGTGGTCTGTGTAGACAGGGAGTTGGATGTATGGTGGTGTGTGTGTGTGTGTGTAGACAGGGAGTTGGATGTATGGTGGTCTGCTACAAGTGTGTGTGTAGACAGGGAGTTGGATGTATGGTGGTCTGCTACAAGTGTGTGTGTGTGTAGACAGGGAGTTGGATGTATGGTGGTCTGTGTGTGTGTGTGTAGACAGGGAGTTGGATGTATGGTGGTCTGCTACAAGTGTGTGTGTGTAGACAGGGAGTTGGATGTATGGTGGTCTGCTACAAGTGTGTGTGTGTAGACAGGGAGTTGGATGTATGGTGGTCTGCTACAAGTGTGTGTGTGTGTAGACAGGGAGTTGGATGTATGGTGGTCTGCTACAAGTGTGTGTGTGTAGACAGGGAGTTGGATGTATGGTGGTCTGCTACAAGTGTGTGTGTAGACAGGGAGTTGGATGTATGGTGGTCTGCTACAAGTGTGTGTGTGTAGACAGGGAGTTGGATGTATGGTGGTCTGCTACAAGTGTGTGTGTGTAGACAGGGAGTTGGATGTATGGTGGTCTGCTACAAGTGTGTGTGTGTAGACAGGGAGTTGGATGTATGGTGGTCTGCTACAAGTGTGTGTGTGTAGACAGGGAGTTGGATGTATGGTGGTCTGCTACAAGTGTGTGTGTGTAGACAGGGAGTTGGATGTATGGTGGTCTGCTACAAGTGTGTGTGTGTAGACAGGGAGTTGGATGTATGGTGGTCTGCTACAAGTGTGTGTGTGTAGACAGGAGTTGGATGTATGGTGGTCTGCTACAAGTGTGTGTGTGTAGACAGGGAGTTGGATGTATGGTGGTCTGCTACAAGTGTGTGTGTGTAGACAGGAGTTGGATGTATGGTGGTCTGCTACAAGTGTGTGTGTGTAGACAGGAGTTGGATGTATGGTGGTCTGCTACAAGTGTGTGTGTGTAGACAGGGAGTTGGATGTATGGTGGTCTGCTACAAGTGTGTGTGTGTAGACAGGGAGTTGGATGTATGGTGGTCTGCTACAAGTGTGTGTGTGTGTGTGTGTGTGTGTGTGTGTGTAGACAGGGAGTTGGATGTATGGTGGTCTGCTACAAGTGTGTGTGTGTGAAAATGCCCCAGGTGCAATATACTGGTGGTTAGACTCATGGTGGTGTGGTAGGGAATACCTCAGGCTTGAACCCTGTACCTTGTATGCAGGTGTTAAAGACCTGAATTCCCTACCCACCACCATTTGTAAAAATAATTGCAGATTTTTGCCTCATATTTGATCTGATCTGTTCCTCATAATATCTGTGGTTTGTAAATGTTGCAATGCTTGATATTTGATGGTGCAGTGGTAGCATTGTTGCCTCACAGCTGCAGGTTATCAGGTTTGATTCTTGGCTGGGGTGCTATCTTTGTGGGGTCTATATTTTCTCCCTGTGTTTGTGTGGGTTTGCTTTTGTGTCCTCCCATGTTACAAAGACATGTCTGCATTATTTCTTCCTGGGCCTCTGCTGAAAATTGCTTTTTTGTTCCAAGTCAGACTGTCCTGATTAACAAATGTTAAATAAAATTGACAGGCATTTCAGACTTCAGGTTTCTGAATGTTTAATTCCTTACATATTTGATGGTGCAGTGGCAGTATTGTTGTCTCACAGCTATAGGTTTTCTGGTTTGATTCTTGGCTGCGGTGCTTTCTGTGTGGAGTCTGCATCTTATCCCTGTGTTTGTGTGGATTTGCTCTGGTGTCCTGCCATTTTACAAAGACATGTGTCTACAGTATTTCTCCCTGGGCATCTGCTGAAAATTGTTTTTGTTCCGTCAGAAGTAAAATTGACAGGCATTTGAATTTCAGACTTCAAAAAATACATAGTAAAACAACTTTTTATTCTAGCAATAAATATATGGTAACACAACCTTTTATTATAGCAATTTTCTAAGTTTATAAGATGACTATTTGAAATTTGTCCTTATTTTTGGGACTGTATTACCCTGTTATTGGCTTTGTCCAGGTTTTTTGTGCTAAGGTTGACAGCTATGGCAAGAACTGAATTCACTGAATATGTTTGAGGGCTGTATTCCCTCATTACTGGGTTTGTCCAGGTGTTTTGTGCTAAGAGGTTGACAGCTATGGTGAGAACTGAATTCATTAAATGATAGCCATTTAAGTTTCAGTCTTCCTCTCTTTCACAAAGCAGCTGATTTGGCATAGTGGTATGTTGCTTTGACTGTTTTGCACAGGGACCTTGGCAGTAAAATGTATGGTGGTAACACAGCATTTTTCTTTCACAAAGCAGGTGATTTGGCATAGTGGTATGTTGTTCTGACTCTTTTGCACAGGGACCTTGGCAGTAAAATTTATGGTGGTAACACAGCATTTTATTCTAGCAGCTTTCCAAGATTATACAAGCAATGTTTAATGTGTCCCTGGGTTTTGCCCTTTTGACCCACCCCAATAAATTTGGCTTTTTCCAGATTTCTTGTGCTGCGAAGTTGAGATGCAGTTGAGTATTGAGTAGATTTTACAAGGAGCTGAGAGCTGCAGGGGAAGAGAAGTTTAGTGCTGATTATGCTAAGTCAGCTTGCATTGCTAATAGCACAACAGGTTGTGTACTTGCTTTTGATGCAGAAGGTTGCTGGTTCTACTCCCATAAGGGGTGAATGCTGCCGTACTGAAAGTTAAGATACTAACTATGAGCCTGTTATCAGTTTGCCATTCATTTCCTATTGCAATATTACTAGCTTATTTTTAATGTAATTTAGGCAATTTATTCCTCAGGGGCATCAGACACTTTATTTTTCGATGAAACCATGAAATATAAAGGTGATTGCTAGCAGCAACCTCTTCATTACAGATTTATTTAATGTGGAATTGTTTAGATGACTTTTTTACTACTTCAGAGATTGTGCATATTTACTGATAATGGTGGACTGTAGAATTGTGCATATTTACTGATAATGGTGGACTGTAGAATTGTGCATATTTACTGATAATAGTGGACTGTAGAAGTTTGAGTAGACGTTTATGATGGAAATGTTCTGAATTGGGCAGTTTTGTCATTGGTGCATGCATTTTGTTTCATTATTTACTGGAAAAATGTTCAAAGCAATAGGAAGGTGTATCAAAGAGCACATGTATGTTTCATATGCAATGGGCCTATGATTTGAAAACAGCCCAGAATTAATCTTAATCTGCCATGGGTAAAATGTATTTTCTTTGAATGTGGGTTTCAATGTTGTTTCAATGAATGTGAGTTTCAATGGCAGAGAAGTTTTAATGCCAAGTTTGTTTAGCAGATGTCTTAGTGTTTGTGCTGTAAAATGCAAAATAAAACTTTCAAATGAAGTTCAAATCATCATAGAAGTAAATCAGTATGCACATTAGTGTTTATGGTAAATGGAGTGAACTAGCAAAGTAATGGATCATTGGAATGGCTGCAGGGGGAGGCTCCATTTGACCATGGTTTTGTGAGGGGGAAGGGCGGCAAACTTAGGCAGCCCCAGCTGAATCATACCTCCCAACTGTCCAGATTTTCAAAGAATTAATAGACTTTTTGCTTCTTATTTTTGGTTTGTTCCTCATAAAATTTGTGGTTTTCTGGCAAATCATTTAGGAATTAAGTCACTAAATAATGACACACTGAGTTTCAGACTTCATAACCTTCAGAAAAATGCATGCTAAAGTAAGACCTGTTCTATCAACTGTCTCAGTTTATACAAGAGCAACTTTTAGTACTGTTTATATGTTCCCCCAATATATTTGGCCTTGTCCAGATTTATTGCATTAATGGGTTGAGAGGTACATGCAAATAAATTGCTTTATAGAATTAGGCATAGCCAAACCTCTCAACTGTCCCTGATTTTGGCTCAAATTGTTGCTCTTCCCCTAATGATCCCTCCGCAAAATAGCAATTCTGGAAGAAAACATGGAGGGTTTATAATTAAGAAATCACTGTAATAATCAGTTAGATTACTTTTATTTCAGAAATGCATGTAGATTATTTTATTTTGTCAGCTGCTCAAGTTAGCAGTACTAATATTAAAATATCCCTTCTTTGACAGGTTCCCAGCTGTATTGTGTTGCTATTTTATATTTTTACATCACATTTTTGGTCCATTTAATAAAATTGTGTTTTTTTTGGCAAATTAGTGACAAATCATTAAAGACTTAAGTTAAAAAATAACGACAGACATTTGAGTTTCACATTTCATACCATTCAGAAAATTCATACTAATGCAAGACCTCTATTATCTTTCTAAGTTTATAAGAGCAATATTTTAAAAATTGTCCTTATTTTTGGGCCTTTGTCCCATTTCTTTGTATGGCTTTGTCCAGATTTCTTGCTCTGAGGTTGAGAGGTATGACAAATGCGTCAGGGCCATCACAAGTCAGCCAGAGACATTTCAATCTGTGACATACTTGTTGCACCCCACTCCCCCATGTAGTGACTCTGGATGTGTCGAAGCAAGGCAAGGAGTAGTTATGCAGTGTAAATTTGTGAGTATCCCCCCCATCCAAGGTAGACACAAGTACTAGAGTGGCTTTTCATCTGTCCTTGATTTTTACAGAATGGTCTGATTTCTGTCATATTTTTTGTACTGTTGATTTATGCTTATTACTCAAAGTGCCTGTTGCTCTGTGTTTAAGTAGCAATACTTTAATGACCATTAGGTAAGCTTAGCTGAGATTGCAAGATGCAAGTAAGCTTTAATAAGCATACTGTTAAAGAATTGCCAACATTGAAAGCCTTTCTGTTGCCATGTAGAGAATACTTAACTAGATAATGTATAAGCCTTGGGTATTGAAATGCATATGCCAGTATTTGTAATAAAGGACATGATTACATTATTTTAAGAGTCTCATTACACTTGGAGACTTCCAGTCATCTCTGCAGGCTTTACCTGTAAACAGAATGCCAATCGTGTGGTCCATAACCTGTACAGTAATCCTTTTAGTGTGCTCCATAACCTGTACAGTAATCCTTTTAAGCAATGTATCTTGAGCTTATTTCTTGTTTGCTTTTCATTTTTTACTTTGATCATGTTTTCCCCATGAAACAAGAAGATGTCAGGCAGCAGGTCTTTTTTGGATAAGGAACATTTTTACAAGTGGGGGCATCAGAGATTTCTACTTTCAGCATGTTACTTGGTACTTTAATAAAGCTGAATATAAATTATAATTAGAACTGCATTGCAAGAAGTGGTTTGAGTTGAGTGCTGCTTGTTTTTCTTATACTTGATGTTGACTGGCATTCCATTAATGTATTTAAAAAAAAGTAATTTATTTTTTCATGCCTCACAACCTTTTTTGTTTCCATCTAGATATTAAGCTGTCATGCAGCCAATGCATTGAAATATTTTTATTCTTCTACACTTCATTTTGTCTTGATTGGACTCTCATAATGACGGCTTGGCACCCAGGGCAGTATATTTAGTTTTTGTGCTTTTGAGCATAGCTCCTCCCCTTTCTAGTTGGCCGCACCCCTTCCCATTGACCCCACCCATTCAGCTGTCTCCTGCAGCCCCCCTTTGATTTGAAGTCACCAGCCGCCACTGGATTTAGGAGAGATTTATGTATGGTCCTTGTTATCAGTTTCCTGTTGAGAATTTGTCTATAAAGGTCCATTAGTCAGATTTCAAAGGATTTACTGAACATTACCATTCTTCCTCTAAGCATTTCGTAATAATTGTTGCTTTCATGTTGGTATGCAAATAAACAAGTCTTCATGGGTTCTGTTTAAGCAGCTTTATTCTATACAGACACATCACTATAGAGGCGTATTGACTATGACTAAGTAACTCATATACAAACTAACTACTGTGATCATACATGCTTACTCTGTGGCTGCTTCTACAAAATGGCACTGGGGATTGCACATGTCTGGAATTTATATGTGCATGCACAGCCTCTTACGCTTCTAAAAAATTCTGGGCAGGTTTAAACAAGTTAATATACCCTGGTAAAACAATCACCCCACCCCCAACATCAGGTTTAACAAAAGACAACATAGCTGAATCATTCAATACATTCTTTACTGAAACCGTACAAACTCTAGCCCAACAATATCTCACTGTCATTACAACAGGTGTCCCCACCCCCACTAACTACATGCCCACTTTTAAACTGCAACTCACCCCAACCTCCTACATAAGAAAACTATTATCCCAGCTGAAGCCCACAACACTAGGAATAGATTCCCTCCCCAATGAATTTCTAAAACTGGCAGCAGCAGAAATAGCTGTACCAGTTTCTATACTTATCAATAAATCAATTACTGAAGCTACAGTACCCCTGATCTGGAAAGCTACCTATATCATACCTATTCACAAAGGAGGCACTTCCTATAACATATCTAACTACCGACCAATTGCTATACTATCTCCACTGGCTAGAATATTAGAAAAATGAATCCACCATCAACTTATGTCCCACCTTATAAATCAGGAACTCATATCTCCATCTCAACATGGTTCCCGTCCAGGTCATAGTACCACCAGAGCTCTGTTAGCACTCACAGACACCATAAACCATAACAGGAACAATGGTAAACTTACTTCTGCCCTTTTCTTAGACCTGTCAATAGCCTTTGATATGGTTAGCTATGACAAACTCATCTGCCACCTCAAAAACCTAGGATTAGACAACCAATCAGTCTCCTGGTTCGACAACTATCTTAAGGACAGACAACAAGCAATACAGTGGAACAATAACTTGTCTCCACTTTTACCAGTCACTCTTGGGGTACTTCAAGGATCAATACTGGGTCCCTTGCTATTCTCAATTTTCACAAACAATCTCTACTCAGCGGCAAATAGCACTAGCCTTATCCAATAAGCAGACAATTCCACTATAATATGCAGTGCTTCTACCCTGCAAGAACTACACAATAAAACCCAGAATAATTTCCACTCAGTTGAAAACTGGCTTACTGACAATGGCCTCATTCTTAACCCCATAAAGACTAAGATCCTGCTATTTCACCCCTCACAAAATACCACCCTTACTGACACTTTCTATATTCACTCTAAAAATGGTACACTTATCACACCCGAATCTCCCACAAAACTACTAGGCGTCACCATTGATAACAAGTTAAAATTTGATATCCACATTTATCTAGCTATTAAAAACACTCACAGAAAGCTAGGCAGTCTCTACAAACAGAAATCCTACTTGACCCATACTGCTAGGACCACAATTGCTCGCATTCACTTGCTCTCAACATTACTTTATGCATCCCCAATCCTAACAAATCTATCCAAAAAAGAAACCAGCAAACTGGCAACCTGCTATAATCAAATAGCCAAATTTGCTAATAACTCATCTTTTAGAACCCATCACTGTTGTAACCTAAAACAATTGGACTGGCTTGAACTGCCAAATGTATTAATCTACAATCAACGTATCACTAATTATAAGCTCCTCTCCCACCCAAATAAAACACCAGCTTAAAGCAACCTAATACAGCAGTATTCCTGTCCTAGGCTACTCCGCTCCACAGATAAGTTACTATTAACAGTTACTAGATCACATAACCATGCTGGTGACTCCCTCTACTCATCTTACATATCCAAAATTTGGAACTCCCTGCCTCCTTCCATTACCCTGGAATCTTCTCTATCCAAATTTAAGAAATCTATCAAAAGCCATCTCAGCAACAAATGGTTATGTCCCTGCTCCACACCTGACTAACTTCAGTCCTGCTCCACTCCTGCTGTAACTCTTTCCTCAAACACACAGTCTCCTGATATGACTGTTTAGTCTTATCAATACCATATTCAGCTGCATGATATGACTCTAGATAGGATATTTAATATACCTTATTGTTAGTACATGTATTGATCATTATATATGTCTTTGTAAGAAATTAATAATGTGTGCTCATCTATATTGTCTGGTTGAATATACTAGAAACATGTAAAATATATTGTCTGTATGTCTTGCATATGTGTTTCTTTGGAGATTTTCTCCCCGGGCCTCCACTGAAATGACATGTATCCAGTTGGACTATCCCGGTTAACAAATGTAGAATAAATAAATAAATAAATAAAAATAAATAAATTCTTAAAGACATAGCACACACAGGCACAAGTTACACTCTGATCTACATCACATATGTTACACGCTGATCTACATCCTCCCTCTTTGAGAAATAGATCATGCAATTTGTCATGAGACTATTTAGCATGCAGAAATCACAGATAATCCAAAGACATGCGTTATGCAATACTAAGTATGTATATATATATATATATATATATATATATATATATATATAAATAATCAAGTCCATGTTGCTGTGTATTTCACACTAGGCTTAGAGAAACTCGTCCATATCATGTGACATAAAATTGGGAATCAGATTTAGCAACTGGGACAGTCTCTGCAAATGGTTAACCTGAGGAATGTTCAGATTACTTTCTGGAACAGAATCAGACTTTTGAACACATTTTGATCTGGAAACAATGTCTAACTCATTCTTTGATTTAGAGTTTGCATCACAGATACAATGTTATGATTGCAATGATGATGAATCTGGTACAGGAAGAAGATGTCTGTGATACTTCCTATACTCCACACCCTCAGAACTTACCAACTAGGATCTTGGCTTGGCACAGATGCCTGTAATCTGTCCTATTCGATTACAACCTTCCCTCAACGAACAAAGTAATCTGCTCGATCTGTCAAAACTAGATTTCTGGATATTACACTTCTTCAATAATTGAGCCTTGATGGTTTTATTGTTCTTAGAGTTAGGCTGCAACAAACTTGATGAAATAGGTAGCATAGTTCTAGTTTGTCTGGAAAGTAGTCTTTGAGCAGTTGAGCCAAGAATATCATCATGAGATATGTTTCTGTGCTTAAGTAAATTCAAGAATACAACGGTATTGTCACACTTTGACTTTTCAAGTAATTACTTTGCACTCTGCACTGCATGTTCAGCTAGCCCATTTGACTGAGGATATTCAGGACTGCTAGTGACATGTACAAAGTCCCATTCTCTTGCAAATTTCTGAAACAACTGGCTAGTAAATTGAGTACCATTGTCATAATAAAGTTTGTGTGGACTTCCATGAACTATGAAATGACGTTTCAACTTAGTGATAGCAGCTGTTGAGGTTAAGTTTGGCAGAAGATCAATCTCAAAGCAATTCAAATAAGAGTCTACCAAAACCAAGTAGTGTTGATTGTTCCACTCAAAGATATCAGTTGCTACAGTAGACCAAGGTAGTTCAGGTATTGGATTTAGCTGAAGTGGTTCTCTTTGCAAATGTGCTCTGGTACGATTACATACTGAACAAGAAGAAAGAACTCTATCAATGTCTTTTGATAGTGAAGGCCAAAATACTAGTTGTCTTGCCCTTCTCTTATTGGATAATAAACCTGAGTGACCACCATGTAAAATCTGAATATATTCTGGCTGTAAGGAAGCAGGAACAACAACGTTAGAACCTTTGAAAATAATGCCATCTTCCATCAACAATTCATCTCTGTAAGTAAAATACAATTGCACCTCAGGCGATACACTAGATTGTTTAGATGGCCATACGGCATTGATGTAGTAATTAAGCTTTTGTGAAATTGGATCAGTTGTAGTGTGATCTCTCAACTCATCAAGTCTAGTGGTGGAAAATTATGCACTGACATTGCATCAAAGTCAAAAGTTTCAGCATCAAGCTGTTCTGTTGTACTTCTAGGCAATCTGGATAAGGTATCAGCCAGATACAGCAATTTACCTTTAATGTAGTCCATTTTGAAATTGTACTTTTGAAATTTGAGCATCATTCTTTGTAATCTCACTGCATAGGCTTCTTTAGAATTGTGACCAGTTTCAGTCTGGATAGCTCGACCATAAATATAATCGTGAAACTTTGAAAATGCAAAAACTATCACCAAAATCTCTTTCTCAATTTGAGCATAATGCATCTCAGTTTGAGTAAGTGTCCTAGATGCATAGGCTACTGGTCTGCCCTCTTGAAGAATAACTGCACCAAGACCAAAATTTGAAGCATCACAGGAAAGAACAACTGGTTTAGGTGAGGTGGCAATTTTCTGCTTAAGGTCATCAAACGCCTTCTGATGATGTTCCAAACATGACCATACAACATTTTTGTGAGTTAGCTCTCTCAAAGGTGCTATCAACTCACTGAAGTCTGGTATAAACGTGTCTAAATAATTGACCAGGCTCAGAAAATGCTGTAAACCTTACACATTATCTGGTGTTGACATCTCTAAAATAGCTGTTTGTTTGGTTGGGTCAGGTCTTAAGCTTGTACTTGTAAACAAATGTCCTATGTAGGTCACTTCTGGAAGTCTGAATTTGCACTTCAGAGGACTGAGTTTCAAGTTTACTTCACATGCTCTGTCTAGAACTTTCTTGAAGTTTCTGTCATGCTCTGCTTTGCCGTTCCCTCCAACTAATAGATCATCTAGTATTAAGGCACAAGGATAACCTGAAAAAAATGGTTCCATTGCATGCTGAAAGGCTTGCAGAATTTATTTCAAATGACATCCTCAGGAATCTGTATCTGCCAAATGGAGTACCAAACGTAGATAGAAATGAGGATTTGCAATCAAGCATCACTTGCCAAAATGAACTATTTGCATCCAAAACAGAAAATACAGTGGTATTCGGTATTAGAGCTGCAACCTCCTCAACTGTACACATTGGTTAATATGGCCTTTTTAATGCTTTGTTCAAGTTTCTAGGATCAATGCATATTCTGATTTCATCTGAGCCTTTCTTATGAGTGGCTACCATGGACGACACCCATTCAGTTGGTTCTGTGACTGGACAAATCATACCTTGCTGCACCATCTTATCCAACTGAGCTTTGACTTTATTTTGCATTGCTATTGGAACTCTTCTTGCCAGTCTGACTACTGAAGTGGCTTTGGGATCTAACTTCATAGAATGCACAACTGGAAATTTGTCCAATTAGTCATTAAAAACATCAGCATATTCTGAGAAAATGGCTTCGGAAAAACTTGAACTTGGAACTGCACCTACATGATGAACTTCTTTAGCAACAGAAAACAGATTCATTCTCAAACTGTCTTTGAGACCTAGTAAAGGTTGCTCTGGTCATCAGACTACATAGAATTATAAGTTGTAACAGTTCTCAGCCAAATAACATGAAAGTATTACTGAACCTTTGGTTTGAACTTCTTCACCTCCATATGCAACAAGTCTTGCACTGCTGGTCACATTGAGTTGTTCCTTAGTTCTCACTTTTACAAATGTGTCTGCTGATATAACATTACACTTTGACCCACTGTCTACTTTGAGCTCTGTGGATTTTACATTGATCTAAACCATACAAAATACTTCACTCCTTGTTAATAAGTTTACTACATCACCTCTTTCTCCAAGTACTGATACACCATCCACATAGAAAGCTGACTGTTTTGGCTCTACTTGACCAACTTGCTTTTTTGTGTGACCTTTTGTTACAATTGAGTGAGGCTTACTTGATTTGTAAAACCTTTGCATATGGTTCCATTTTTTTACACTTGTGGCATTGCTGACCATATGTTAAACACTACTCTCTTTTAGACTCATGATTTGCACCACAATTGTGGCAGTTAACAATAAAGCTAGACTTGGGTTTTGCTGGCTCATGTTTGTGTTGCACTAAGCTGGCAGTGGAGATTGCACTTTTTCTGGAACTTTCTGGAAAGCTCTGTACCTTCTTTGGAAACCCTGTGGCTGCCCCTTGCTTAAGCCTGTTTCTGTTTGCCATGCATTGCATACTATCTACGTTTGCTCTGGAGCTCACTAAAACCATGCTTTTTTCACTCGCAAGCATGTTTGTATGTCTTTCTGTCACCTCATAAATATGACAAATCTCTGTTGCTTTGCTTAATTTCAAATCACTGACACAAAGTAAAATCTTTCTCACTGCAGCACTATTAATACCACACACAAATCTGTCCTTTATCAGCTCATCTTTCAAATCACCAAACCAACACATTTTAGCTTTGTTTCTCAATTCAGTTATACAAACTGCAAATGTTTCCCCTGGTTTCTGATTTCTTGTGTAAAACAAATGCCTCTCTAATGTAATGTTCATCTGGGGGATGCACATTTCTCTGAACTTATGCTTCAAACACTTGGGGTCTTCCCTTGATTCAGCTTGCACAACAATATGGAGGTCTGCACCTTCACTTTCATACACTAATGGTGCATATACAAATGAACGTTCTCTTTCTATGGCCTCAGATACTACTAGAATTAGCAAAATGAATGCCTTGGGACATGCATTTTATCTGTATAAGCTGCTTGTATGAAAATATCATACTTTTGTTCAAATATTCTCCAGTTCTCTGCAATATTATGATCAAATACAAGTGGTTGAGGTTTTCAAAATCCATCTGCCATATTAACACATACCAGCAAAGGGTCTTGAAAATACATATGAAGTCATTCACAAACATACACACACACACACACACACACACACACACACACACACACACACACACACACACACACACATACACACGTACATGAGTAATTGGCATAAACACACTTTGTTCAATGTGTGACAAACTGAAATGCTGCCAGCCCAGATAGCTGGAATTTTGTAAATAATTATATGTAACTTGAAAATATTAATATGATTTATATAGAAATGTGACACTGCCAGTGCAGCTATCTGGAATTTTGTAAATAATCATATGTCATTTGTGAAAAGTAATATGATCTATAGGCTTGTCTTACAAATGTGATAACTATATGTTATGTGTGTATTAAAATGGTGGAGCAGAAGTGTGTGTTAAACTGTATGTTATTTGCTGAGCTTCAAGAATGTAACTACAGTGTACCCTACTGGGAAAGAGCAGAAATGTGTATAAACTATATGCCTGTGCAAATGAATGTTTTCATGGTAGAAGCTGGAACATACAGAGTTAACTTGCAAAACTCTAAAAAAATAAGTTGAAATTGTTTACGAATGTACTATAAAGTTAGTTAAAGCAAAGAGACAGGATGTCTAGAGCTAGGAGGTTTTTCTGTTTTCTGGAAATAGAAATAATTACAGGTTTCAAAGGTAAAACTGTTTAACTGTTTTATGACTTCCAGTTCTGAGAGATAAGTATTTCTGACACAGAGGTGTTAAATTTTAAGTTTTTGTTAGCCTGGAAACTGAAGGCAGAGGTGACAAAGAATGATGTAATCTGAGATAACCCAGCAGAAATGTTTGATAGTAATTTAAGATCTATCTCAGAGAGTGAGTCTGTGCATTTTGTATTTATCTTTGGATCTGACAACATCCGCTCATCAGCACTTGTCTTGCTCTGTAAGTAAGATTTAGGTATAGTATTTCTCTTAGAGATAGATAGGAATATATTAAGATTAGTTTAGATGTTTTCTGTATTTATGTGAGACTTTCTTGCAATGTTGTTTTAAAATATTTCCTGTGATTCTGAACTCTGTTATCACTGTGCTGAGTTATTGAGTATTGTCTTCTGCTTTTATTATTTATTATTAAATATATTTAAACCTTTTAACTGTGGCTGGTTTGTTTAGAGATATTTAAGCTCGTAGAGTACTTGCATATGTATTTGGTGACACTGTATAAGCCACTCTAATAGCCTTAAAGTCTTGGTCACACTTACCATTTGGATAACAGTAACATTACACAGTAGAATTGGTCACCCTTTGGTAAGGGCTTTATAGTAGCTGATAAGTAAGGGTGGTTGGTGGCAGTGAAAACTACCTTTCAGTCTGGTCAGAAGGAGGCATAGCTAATAAACCTGCACCAGCATTCTCCAGGAGTGTGTGTGTGTGTGTGTGTGTGTGTGTGTGTGTGTGTGTGTGTGTGTGTGTGTGTGTGTGTGTGTGTGTGTTGGTATATAAATCAAATTTCATAGTGTGTGTGTGTGTCAGCTACGTGGGCAGGGACACGAAGCACTGGTTGGACAGAGAGGTTGCTGGAGGTTTTGGCTTGACCACTCAGCTGAGATCTTAACCCTATAGCTGTGCCAGTGGGGAGTCTTACTGGGGATCTGGAGAGAGAGGGAGGGAGAAACCAGCCCCAGACTAACTGTGATCTCTGTGTGCTCTTAAGGGAAACTGTACTTTACTGTGTGTGTACTTGTCATCATCCCAATGTGCATGTCCCTCACTGGTGTTAGTGGTGAGGATTGAGGCTCCTTGATTACTGGGTCAGTACAGGGGCATCACACAATGCTTTTGTGCTCTATACTTATACTTTCTCTCTTTATGATTACTGGAATTGCGTGATTGAACAACCTTGTAGTACTTTCAAATAACTGGACTTTGTAAAATAAAATCAGGCTTCTCAATCCTTTATTGCACTTTGCAAAATAGCTTTTCAGATTTCTTGATGCTTTACTGTGCTTTGCAAAATAAATTTTTGGATTTCTTGATGCTTTACTGTGCTTTGCGAAATACCTTTTTAGAATTCTCGCTTTACTGTGCTTTGCAAAATAGCTTTTTTGAGCTATCAGTGCTTTATGAAACTCTGCAAAATAGCTTTTAAAACTTTTTGATGCTTTACAGAGCTTTGCAGAATAATTTCTCGGACTTTGCTATGCTTTATGAAATCTTCGATTGGTAAAGGCAGAAATGCTAAAGTCATTTAGTTTCAAAATTGGTAAAGGCAGAAATGCTAAAGTCATTTATCATCACTCTCTATGCTTGTGGAATTGGTAAAGGCAGCAATGCTACAATCATTTACTTCTGAAACTGGTTAAGGCAGAAATCCTAAAGTAATCGCTTGGAACTTTATCGATAAAGACAGGAATTCTACAGTCATATACCATCACTTGTCAAAGTCATAATTTTAAGAAACATTCGAGAACTTTACGAAGCAACTGAGCAATTCATGAGCACTGTAATAGTCTTGTAATCTTCTGTAAGAAGCACCATTTATCAATTCAAAAAACATATGAAGCAACTGTCCAATGCAAATAAATCAAACTTCTGTTGCCCATATTCAATCTTTTGATGTATTTGCACTTTGCAAATGACTATATGCAACACACTGAAATGTCCCCAAGATGGCAGAACCTTGCTAGGCAACTCTACAGTACAAGAAGCACTCTGTAATGGTGGGACTTTGCAAAATGACACAACCACCGCAAGAACTTTTCTTTAAATAACCATGCTTTGACTGGACTACATGAAATAGTTGCACTTTGCCCACAGTGAACTCTTTGAAATACATGCACAGTAATAAGCACACACTGTAAGCACATTTACACACTCTAAGATACTTCAAATAACTTTAATTACACCCTTGATACAATACAAAGTCGTAGTTATACCCAAACACAGCACTTTCCCCAAGCACAAGCAGTGGCTTTGCTTTATTTTTTGCTTACTGTGCTCTTTTTCCTTTTTCTTATTACATTATTTTTTGCTCATTTAAGCCCCGTTTTTTATGTCCAATGTACTTTCCTTGTGCTCATTTTAGTCTAAACATGCCCAATTCTGTCCTAACCACACTCGTTCTGCCTTAAACATGCTTGTTTTGCCTTAAACATGCTCGTTGTGCTTTAAACATGTTTGTTTTGTTCTTTAAAGTCAATCGTCTTGTCAAATACTTTTATTTTAAAGATTTTCTTTAGTTAACAAACTTTTTGTACTTTCTGCTTGCCTGATAATGTGGTTTGTGCCCTTGTAATGCCCTTTATTGCCTCTTTGCATCGAGTAAATAATTTGTATTATTTTTCATTGTCTTTGATACTTTCTGGATGTGTTTGTACTGTTTTTGTCACTTTTACCTTCGCTGTCATCTTTACATCTCATGGCTCCAAATGTTCTTCTCTTTTCCTTCCTGGTTCTGACACCATGTCACTTTCGTGTTGGTACACGAACAAACAATTCTTTGCAGGTTTTGTTTAAATGGCTTTATTCTATACAAACATCACTATAGAGGCTTATTGACTATGACTAAACTACTTATATACAACCTAACTACTGTGATCATACTTGCTCATTCTTCTACAAAATAGCACTAGGGATTGCAAGTGTCTGGAATTTATGCATGCACACACAGCCTCACATGCTTCCTAATAGCACACACATGTTATACTCTGATCTACAATAATGGTGCTGCTTATGTAATTTAGTCATGAGCTGATAGCTCTGCTTCAACCCCTGATTGCTCTGAAAGCATTGAAGTGAAGAAAACAAAAGGAGTCTTCATTCCTTGTAAGCATTTGCAGGGCTTTTCTTTAGACACCCATATAGACTAAGGCTTATTCATATGTGGCGATGAGATGTATGGGAACAGATGCTCCCACTGTTTGTGAGGCATTACTGTGTGTGTGTAATTATGCACTGCAAGAGTTAAAGCTCTCTATCAATGCACCTCACCACTGTATATTCTTACTGTCTATGTGTACTTGTCAGCACCAGCTCTCTTCCCGATTGAATGCTTAGTATATTTCATTTTACATTTATTTTTGTTTGCATAGAAGACTATACCTCCATACCTTTCAGTATACTGACTGTCATCTTTTATTATAATTTTTATTTCTTTTGATTATCACATAACTGGTGTCTTTCACTTTGCTTTACTGCATCTGTTACGTCAGACTTTATAAATTAAAGTAAATAAGCATTGCGCATTTGCAATATTTTTTATTGTTGCGTCTTCTATGGCCCTCCACTGAAATGTGTATGTCTTACAATAATTCAATAAATCAAGTGTATCATATATACATACAGTCACCAACACAGCATGACAGTTGTAGTTGTCAGACCAGCACAGAGTATAAACGGACAGGTTAGTGGACCTTTTGTCAACTATATAGCTTACAATACTTAGTTATTATGCATCCACCTTCCTAGCTTACTGGAATATCACACATTAGGAGCCCTAACACACATACAATTGCAGTAAGCTATGAAATGTCATTGGTCACACTCTAACAAAGACATGTTTTTCACATTTGTCAGCAATGCAGTCATTTCTTTTTCCCTTGGCAGAAATGCTACAAGATACACCCCACTTGTCTGTAAGCAAGGAATAAAAATGTTCCCTTATAGTTGCTACCTTTATCATCATTCCACCATTTGCTTTCTCTATGCTACTTCATGAATATGTGTGCCTTCAGAACTACAGTGCTCAACATAATTTGCATGTTCAACAGAATAGCAGTGGGAGTGGTTGGTATTCAATCCTTTCTGACTCACCTTTGCCTGATAGTTATTTGTCTCTGGTTGGATATTTGTACATAAAAGAGCTCTCTCTCATCTGAAATGGCTTACTTATCAGTAACTAATTTTGTAAGCTACCCAAAGACCAGAACACATTTTTAAATATGAATGCCACTGTAAGAGCAACCTGTGGAAATACTGTCTTGCAGTATATCTGATAGTGATGATGTCATTGCCTAAGTAGAATACAGCCATGCATGATGTAAGGGTAGTACAACTGGAGTGAATAAGGTTAGTTGATGACAAGAAGCTGTGCAGTGTTAAGCCCCTAGAAAGACTAGCTGAAATAAGAGTGCAGGCAGAGAAGAAGTAATCATTTCATCTTGAAACATGACAATGTAATGGGTCACAACAAACTGACTAGTTCCCCCTGTAGTTGCAACTCTTCACACATAATAGTACACCATACCACACAATAGCATACTGTACCACCAAGTGCAGTACATCCCTTGTGCAGACTCATTTTTTTACAAAGTATTCCAGATCATAATGATCCTCTAATGCATCATTGATCTTGTCAAGGTTCACATGTACTTATCCCAAACACATCTGTTGGTCCACCGCATACCTCCTGCAACAGCTGTATATTCCTCATTAACACAAGAGTCACTGAGCTTGTTATCCCTGTTGTATTGCAGTAATATTCTCTAGCTGTGAAATGGGTTGTCCTATAAACTACACAACATACAATAGCTATCATTCTCCATCTCTTGTTTTGTTTATATATATATATATATATATATATATATATATATATATATATATATGCGTGTGTGTGTGTGTGTGTGTGTGTGTGTGTGTGTGTGTGTGTGTGTATATATATATATATATATATATATATACACATACGGATTCACTTAAGAAGCTCGAAATATTGAAATCTCGAATTTCAATATCTCCAGCCCAAGAAGTTGAATCCACAAAACAACGAAAACTTAAAACCACGAAATTCAAAACCTCGAATACCAGAGGTCTTGAATTTCGCGGTTTTACTACATGCACACACACACACACACACACACACACACACACACACACACACACACACACACACACACACACTCACTCACACACACACACCATCCACCACACAAACACACAATCACTCTACTACATGAAAACAGGGGGCAAGCCCCCCCCACACCCCCTACTTAAATATTCTCACTCCGAGGTTGCACTACATACAAACACACACAAAACACCACCACACAAGCTACTTTCTCTTCGCATACACACATGACAGCAACAAAACACACTGACAAACACCACAGCCCCTACCCAAACTCCTTAACACACACACACACACTTACCTGAATACATGGCCATACCGTAACTTTAGAACTGTGAAATTCAAAACCTCTGGTATATGAGGTTTTGAATTTCACGCTTCTAAACATTCGCTATTATGTGGATTCGATTTTGTGGGCTTGAGATACTGAAATTCGAGATTTCAGTATTTCGAGCTTCTGAAGTGAACCCATATATATATATATATATATATATATATATATATATATATATGTGTGTGTGTGTGTGTGTGTGTGTGGTGTGTGCCTGTGTGTGTGTTTATATATATATATATATATATATATATATATATATATATATATATATATATATATATATATATATATATATATATATGTGGGTGTGTGTGTGTGTGTGTGTGTGTGTATATATATATATATATATATATATATATATATATATATATATATGTATATAAAAGTGGGTCTATATTAAATCAGCGAATGCTTAAAAAACTTAATGCTGATTTATTGACCCAATGTAAGTGAAAGCTTACAATCCCAAACATTTGGAACAACAATTTTTTCTCAGGGAAAAAGATCGCTGTTCAACAAAAAAAAATAAATAAATAAAAACTTCAAAACATTACATAAAGTGGGGGACTGTGACCCCACACACCCCCTACTTAAATATACCAACTCTGAGATCACACTACAGTGAGGAAAACATCAACGTAATAGAGGCAGCCAAGTGATTTCTTTCCCAGGGAAAGAAATTGCTTATATGCCATTTTGCTATTTTGCTGTTTCATGCTTTCAAGTACGATCAAGATATATTCGAAGGATTGTGTCTTCGATTATATAATTGGAACCAATATATATATATATATATATATATATATATATATATATATATATAAAATATTTTGTTTATCTATACATGTATATCTGTCTGATCTATCTGAACACACCCATGTGTACATATATATATATATATATATATATATATATATATATATATATATATATATATATATATAAAAGTCTACTTCATACAACTGAAATTTCATAATGTTGAATTTCATAACATTGAGACCATAATATCGAAAATTCAAAATACTGAAAACTCAGAACATTGAAAGTGTGCTTCATAACATTGAAAACTACATTGAACAAGTAAATAAGATCCCCTCCACCTACAACAACACCTAACAAACACACTTTGTACTATGTTTCTGCAGGGGGGCAAGCCCTCCTGCACCCCCCACAACCCCCGTAATATAAATATGCCAACACCAAGATTGCAGTACAATGGAAAAAAATTAATTTCATAACTTCAGTATCAATGTACTTTTTTCCACTGTAGTGCGATCTTGAAGTTGGTATATTTAATTTATGGTGGGTGTCCACATGTGTAATGGCACAATGGGAGGAGGAATATTATTCAAGAGTAATTAGTACAAGGAATCGGTACATTGGTACACCAGAATTTTAGATGATATTTTTATCATTTTTAAGGGGGATTATGGTGAAGCCTCTAAGTTTGTTAATCAGATTACTGGAGTTACTAATTTTCTTGATTTCACTTTTGAATTTGGGTCCCAGTGTATATCCTATTTGCATGTTTTCCTCCTTAAAGATAGACTGAATGTAAGATATGTGGCCAATATATACAGGAAGGTCATTTATTCCATTACCTTCCTCCACTATAAGAGCAGACATCCATTCCATCAAAGGAGGGCCGTGGTAAAAGGGCAACCTGTGAGGGCTACCAGGATGATAACGTTAAACAGTGACTTTTTATCAGAATGTGAACATTTGAAAAATATGTTCCTGGCTAGGTCCTACCCCACGGAAGTATTAACACAAATTATACATGAAGTGGTGATGATACTGATGTCCCACTCACCAGGCTCAACAAGGAGAAGGTTACTGTCAGCTGCTTGTCAGGTGCCAGGATCCACCACATAACCCACGCACTCTGATCACTCCACAACAAGTACAAATATGACTCTGTCATTGTCCATGTTGGTGTGAACAACATGAAACGTACCTCCCTGGACTACATGAAAACAGACATGGAAGAGCTTTCCAATCTTGTAGCCAAGGCAGGTATGACCCTAGCCCTGAGTAGCATCCTGCCATTGCCCAGAATGATACCGCAGTACAAGGACAAAAAGATTGACTTCAACAATTTGCTAAGCTTCTGGTGTCATTCTAAGGGGATCCAGAATCTGTCTACCTGGGGTGACATGGTAGACAGACCATGATGTCTTGCCAGAGATGGCCTGCATATGTCACCCCTGGGATTCCGGATACTGGCTAAGGGTCTTTACGCCCCTATAGTGCCTTTTTTAGGCAAGGTTCAAATGACAAATTCACCACCGTAATAGGAACAGGCAAGCAAAAACTGAGGGTAATGCTACTCAATGCTAGAAGTTTAAAATCTCAAAATGCACTCACTCGAGGCACTCCTTAAAATGGAAAACTTTGATATCTGCGCAGTGACTGAGACCTGGTTCAAGGCTCTAGAGCACCCCTGCAGTACCAGGCTATAACTCATACCACACTTTTCGGCCATCTAACCTGGATCAGAACACCAAAGGTAGAGGTGTGTCCATATTTATTAAGGATATCCACACCTCCAGGCTGTTGTGCAATATAGTGCATCTGATGATATCCAAGTGCAACTAACTCTGGGCAAAACTGCAATCCAAATTGTAGCTTGCTACAGATCCCCCACCATGCCCCAGGATTCCCACTCCTCTTTTCTTGAAATACTAGAAAATATTAGGTTTCAACCAAACACCCTAATTACGGGCGATTTCAACTACCCCACCAGTAACAGTGAAAACTACTCATGTACCAAGTCCTTTGCTCAATGCTTTCTGGAATTCATAAATTCCAATGCCCTGGATCAATTTATCCACACCCCCACCAGGGGCAGCAATATCCTAGACCTAGTCATTACCAACATGAGTGACCGGTGTTCCACATCTGAAGTCAACTCCTCGTTGGTCAGATCTGACCATAAGCTAATCACCCTAGATATCCTGCCCCCACCCACCATTAAGGAAACCACGGTAAAGAATTTCTAAAAAATCCAACTTCATGCTTCTTAAGACAGAAGTGGAGAACTTCATGACACCCATGCAGATGGACAATACAGTTACGACTGCTGAATCCTACACAAATGCACTCTATAAGCATTTGCACGAGTGCATGGATCGTGCTATCCCAAACAGAACCAAGACGCTATCCTCCAAAAAAATGAAGCCAATCTGGTGGTCCCCCGCCATAAACAAACTCTAAAACAGAAGGAAGAAACTGGTGCAAAAGAGAGTAAAATCCCATGAGTGGAGGAGTTCCCTGGTCAGCCTCAGTAAGAAGCTGAGATCCCTTAAAAGATCCTCCAAAGCTAGCTACGAAAACAAAATCACCACTGATTCTAAGGGCAATCACAACACATTCTATAGCTATATCAAGAATCTCAATGGCAATACCCAGATCTGCTCTGAGTTACAGCATAATGGCATGAAAATTACAGAACCAACTGATATTGCCAACATCCTAGCAGATAGGTTCAGTGCTAACTTTACCCACCCCCTCGCCCCCTAAAGGGCCCATATCTGTACATGAAGAATGCAGAGTCCTTGTAATCACATCTATGTAGGTAAAAGCTGCATTCTCTAAAACCAAAAACACAGCTTCCATGGGTCCAGATAACATCCCAGGCTGTGTTTTACATGAACTTCAGAATGAACTGGCTCCCCACCTATGTACCATGTTCAAATATAGTCTCACATCAGGCTTTGTGCCCACTGAATGGTGCAAAGCAACAGTTATCCCACTCCACAAAGGGGGAGCCACCACTGATCCTGGGAACTATCGCCCTATTAGCCTGATGAGCCTGGTCTGCAAGGCCATAGAATGTATCATCATGGAACTCATAAACAGAGACATCGGTAACCTCCAAACTCTGGACCCCACCCAATTCAGGTTTATGAAAGGCAGATCATGCCTTGTGTACCTGATCGATTTCTTTGAGGCAGTCACCAAAGCCATAGATGAGGGTTAGGTGGTTCACACAGCCTATCTTGACCTCACCAAGGCTTTCAACACCATCCCCCATTCTGAAATTATAGTTAAACTCACTAAACTTGGTATAAATTCCTACGTCACAAGATGGGTCGCCAACTGGCTCACTGACAGAACCCACACTGTAAAAGTTGCAGACTCCAAATCTTACTTCAAACCAGTGACAAGTGGAGTACCACAGGGTTTAGTCCTGGGACCTCTCCTGTTTGGTATATACTTCTCTGGAGTGCAGGTTAACACAGAAGGCCTCTGGCTAATGAAGTTTGCAGATGACTGCAAACTAGGAGCCATAGTCGAGTCTCCAAATGATGTGGACATCCTACAGAAGGGCCTCACTGAGACATATGCCTGGTGTCAGAGGCATGGCCTCAAGCTCAATGCCAAAAAGTGCATTGTCATCCCCTTTGGTAAAAACTCTGTACCCATGAACTACCACATAAATGGCAGTCTACTTAATGCCGAATGTGTGATAAGAGACCTTGGGACCCAGGTGGACAGTAGTCTCTCCTTTGATAATCACATCACCACAGTAGTCAGGAAATCCTTTTTTGTGGCACACCTCATCACAAAAGGGTTCTCATCCAGGAAAAAATAGATCATTGTTCCCCTCTACTCGGCATTCATTAGACCCATTATAGAATACAACGCCCCTTTTGGAATGTACCTCACAAGACATCTGCAGCAGCTGGAAAGGCCACATAAGTACCTCACAAAGAGGATTACTGGCTTCAAACAGATGCCCTACACTGACCGTCTCAAAAAACTCCAGCTTTACTCTGTAGCATATCGCCTACTCCGAGGAAATCTCTGCCTAACATATAAAGCTATGTTATACTACTCCTATTTCTCTCCTTATTTCTCTTTTTTTCTATCAAACCTAATATCACTACACACAACACATTTACCTCCTAAAGTTATACCTATAAAATCTACATAAACCCTCCCTCTCATCAGTTACTCACATATATCCCCTAGTCTATATGTACTTAACATACTCTTGCTTACTAAAGTAATAATCCTTCCACCCCCCCCCATAAAAAACGCCCTTAACCAAACATCAATTACAGACCTCTTTAGTGCTAAAAGAAAACAGTTAATTATAACTCACCCATATAAATGTACTCGTCTAGCTCCACCCCAACCCAGGTCCTTGCCCTTCCACTTTCAACACCCTCAACTCATATAAATCACTAAACATCACAAGTCTCAACCTTCAAAGTGTCAGAAATAAAATCCCAGAATTCCATGTTTGGATGTCTCACAACAAACCTAATTGCTGCAACTGAAACCTGGTTAAAACCCTACATAAAATCTCTAAATTCCTGCCCCCCCAGGCTATTTTTGTTTAAGAGCTGACAGACCTTACAAAAAAAGAGGAGGTGTTGCATTTCTACTTCCAAATACCTTCACTATAGTTCCTTATTCTAACTCCACTCCACAATTCTTTACTAAGAAAGTCATAGTATCATTCCTAAAAATGAATAACTGCAAGAACCTCTGCATAATAACCCTATATCTCCACCCAGACGATAACATCCTGATCTTAGAAGAAATCCGCCCTGGACTTCAAACAACATAAACAATGAAACAATCATCCTGGGTGACATAAACATAAACTGGCTAAACCACTCCAGTGATTTTCCATCATCTAATATCAACCTCTTCAACTTTACACATTTAATTACTAACATACCCAGACCCAACAAAAATAAAGACAGTGGCTCCATCCTTGACTGGATTCTAGTCTCTGACCCAAATAAAATCTCTTCAGCAGGCATAGTCCCCTGTAACACCAGTGACTACCAACCTGCTTATATTGGGTCAATTCAGTTTCACTAGTCTGGTTTCACTAAAGTGCATTTCTCCGGAAATGCACTTTTGCGAAACTACACCTCACTGAGATTGTTGCTGGAGATCAAGGTGCAGTGGCGCTAAGGGAATATTCCATTTTCCCCACTGTAGTCTGATCTTGGAGTTGGTATATATTAGTAGCGGGGTTGTGGGGAGCACAGGGGGGGGCTTGCCCCCTGCATAATTTACTGTAGTGCATTTTTTTTAATTCTTCAGAGATCTGTAGTTTTGCAAAAGTGCGTTTCCAGAGAAATGCACTTTCGTGAAACTGGACTAGCGAAACTGAGTTTTGCTGAAGTGTTATTTCGATGGGTCAAAGTACACCCCCTATATTATATGTAAGATCTCTCCAATACCTACTCAACACCAATATAAACTAACTAGAAATCTAACCAAATTTGACCCAGCAACATTTTGCAAAATCTTGAGTACTATCAATTGGAATATACTAAAAGTCCTTCCCCTTGACAAAGCTGTTGACTTTTTTAAATCAACATTCCTCAACATACTATACAAATATGCCTCTCACTGACAAAAGAGAGTAAAAACAAATCATGCCACCTGGCTCTCCAGAAGCACTAAGCAGCTTATGAATACTAAGGACAAAACATGGAAAATATGGCAAAAAAATAAAAAACCCTTAGGCCTCCTACAATACAGATAACTTCGTAATCAAAGTGCCTAGTCATTGATGACAAGAAAACTCACTATCTTGGGCTACAAAACGACTATAAACAAAACCCCCCAAAATTCTGAAACTCCATTTCTTCTCTGTTAAACTCTGGCACCAAGAATAATCCCTGCCCAAATCCCGGCAAAATTCCTATTGAAATAACCACCCTTTTCAACACATACTTTATTAACACTATATCTAACCTCACAGCCACATTTTCCCAAACTGACTCTAAGACCAACCCATTCCCTCCAGAGCAATCTTCACAGAATCCCTCATCACCTACTTTTACCTTCTCCCCTATACTTACTGCTACCATAACAAGACTTCTCAAGCTCAAACCTGGCACTAATGCCCTTGACAACCTACACCCAGAATACATTCATATTTCAGCCAAAGCTATTGCTAAACCTATCAGCATACTTCTCAACAGATCTATCAAGGAGTCCTATGTACCTTACATTCCCTCTGGATTAAAGCATATATCCTCCCCCTACACAAAGGAGACAACAACACAGACATTTCCAATTTTTGTCCAATTTCCATATTCTCTCCTATATCTAAAATCCTGGAAAAATGTTTATATACTTAACATCTAAACTATCTACTCTAAAACCAACTCCTTTCTCCTACTCAACACGGTTTCCAGCCTGGCCATAGTACTACAACTGCTCTTATATCCTTCATGGAGACCGTTACTCAAGCTCAAAATGCAGGCAACTTGTATCCTCACTCTTTCTTGACCTCTCAAAAGCCTTTGATACGGTTTTCCACTCTCAACTTTTCATAAAACTGGTATCACCCCTCCTACCCTAAATTGGTACACTAACTACCTCACTAATAGACAACAGTCCACCAAATGGCATAACTCTTTCTCACCATTCCTAGACACATCCACGGGTGTCCCCCAAGACTCCATACTAGGGCCTCTTCTTTTCAGTAGTTTCATTAACAACTTCCACTCCTCTCTCACCCACAGTTCTATGATACAACATGCAGATGACTCGACTATCATCTGTACTGCTGACTCTACATCTTAGCTTATGTTACTGACACAAAATGCCTTCTCATCCACTGAAACCTGGAAGACCAGCAACCACCCTGCCCTTAACCCCAATAAAACCAAGCTTCTGCTGTTCACCTCAAAGAAAACAATCCACTTAAATATGTCTGAATTCACCAAATATTCTCAAAACAAAACTATCATAGAAAACTACTAGGTATTACCTTAGGTTCATAGGTAGGTACTAGGCTATCTGCCTGAAGGCATTTATAAGCCTAGTCAGAATGTGTTGGCTTTCGACGCCCCCTTAGCTTAGTTCCCTGTGCCACTCTCCCACAGAGCCATTGAGGTGATCCCTGGGGTAAACTTTCTGTTTCCCATCCACTTGCCAAGGTTTGTCTTGAAAAGGGTTAGCGAGGAGCTCTGCCTAATGTAGATTGTAATCTTGTTTCAGAGCATGGGAAGTCTCTGGGACAGGAATCTATGCCTCAAGCACGTCCTATTTATTGTTGTGGTGAGGTTTAGATCCCTGGAGTGTGTGACTCAAGGGGATATGGTTTTCTTTAGGTGGAGCATGTCCATCAATTCTGGGTTGGACATGGCCTTGTATGTCAGGCAGAGATCACCTCTAAGTAGGTGGTATGCAACCGAGTACAGCTGGAGTTTCTTCAGTTGAGCTGCACAGGGCATCTGCTTGAGGCCAGTGATCCTATAGGTGAGGTACTTTTGTGGTCTTTCCAGTTGTTGCAGTTGTCTTGTAAGGTACATCCCAAATGGGGCATTGTACTCTATGATGGGTCTGATGAGTGATGCGTAGAGGGGCCGAATAGCCTCTTTTGATCTGGATGCAAACCCTTTTGTGATTAGGTGGGCCACATAGTAGGATTTTCTAACTACTTTGGAAAAGTGATTATCAAAGGAGAGGTTACTCTCTACTTGGGTCCCCAGATCCCTTATTACGTCTTCAGTATTTAGGGGGCTACCACCTATGTGGGAGTTTGTGGGTACTTTGTTTTTTCCAAAGAGGATGACTATGCACGTTTTGGCATTTAGCTTGAGGCCATGGTTTTGACACCAGGTATCTGTCTCAGTGAGACCCTTTTGGAGGATGTCTGTGTCAGCTGGAGAGTCAAATATAGCCCCTAGTTTGCAGTCATCTTGGTGAAGGCAGGATACTACTCAGGGTCAGGGACATACCGGCCTGGGCTACGTGATCAGACAGCTCCTCCATGTCTCTTTTCATGTAGTCCAGGGAGGTACTGCTCAGATTATTCACACCAACATGGACAATGACAGAGTCATATTTGTACTTGTTCTGGAGTGACCTGAGTGCTTGTGTCTGCGAACTTGGTCAGCCATAGTCCTCCTGTGCTTGCCTGTACCTCTGAGAAGTATATGCCGAACAGGAGGGGTCCTAGGACTGAGCCCTGGGGAATGCCGCTTGTAACCGGTTTTGAGTCAGACCTAGCTCTCACAACTCTTACCATGTGGGTTCTGTCCCTGAGCTAGTTGGCAACCCATCTTGTGAAGTAGGGGTTTATGTTCAGGCTGGTGAGCTTGTCTATAATACCTGAGTGGGGAATGGTGTGAAAGGTATTTGCGAGGTCTAGGTAGGCTATGTGGACCACCTTTCCCTCATATATAGCCTTAATAACTGTCTCAAAGAAGTCCACCAGGTTTAGGAGGCATGATCTGCCCTTAACAAAGCCAAACTTGGTACGGTTCAGTGTTTGGAGGTTCCCAATGTCTCTGTTAATGAGATCCATGATATGTGCTCCATAGCTTTGCAGACCAAGCTAGTCAGGCTTATAGGGCGATAGTTCCCGGGGTCCATTATGGCTCCATCTTTGTGGAGCAGAATAACCGTTGCTGTGCGCCACTCTGTGGTCACATAGCCTGTGGAGAGGCTGAGTTTAAACAGTGTGTTTAGGTGACGGGTTAGTTAATCTTTGAGCTCATGTAAAACGCAGCCTGGGACACCATCTGGTCCTATTGATGCTGTGTTTTTGGCTTTGGAGATGGCTGTTTTAACCTGAGTGTCTGTGATTTCAGGGGCACTACATTCTTCTGGTATAGTTGTGGGCCCTTTTGGGAGTGAGATGGGGGTGAAGTTTGCATTGAACCTGTCTGCCAGGATGTTGGCTATATCAGTTGGTTCAGTGTATTTTTTTTTTTTTTTGCCACTAACTAGGAGCAGATCTAAGAATTGCAACTTAGATTCTTGACATAGCTAAAGGAAGCCTTGTGGTTATCTTTGGAGTCCATGGCAATTTTTCTTTCGAAGCCAGCCTTGGATGATTTTATGAGGGAACATAGTTTGCTGATACTGATCAGGGATGTCTTCCCTTCTTGGGGATTTTACTCTTTTCTGTACTAGTTTCTTCCTTCTGTTGTATAGCTTGTTTATGGCAGGGGTCCACCAGACTGGTTTCCTTTTCTTGGATGAGTGAGTCTTGGTTTTGTTTGGGATAGCACAATCCATGCATTCTTGTAGGAGCCCATAGAGTGCATTAGTAAAGAATTTTGCAACTTGGACAGCGTTATCCTTTAGCATGGGGGCTTTGAAACTTCCCACCTCAGTCTTAAGTAATGTGAAGTATGCTTTAGAAATGTTTTTCACTGTGGTTTCTTTGACCATGGGTGGGGGCGGAATGTGGATATCCAGAGTGATTAGTTTATGGTCAGATCTAACCAGCGAAGGGTTGACCGCCGGTGTGGAACACTGGTCACCCATGTTGGTGATGACCAGGCCCAATATGTTGTCACATCTGGTGGGGTGTTGACCAGTTGATCCAGGGCATTTGAGTTTATAAATTCTAGGAAGAGTTGGGCAAGGGAGTTGTATTTGAGTAGTTCCCCCTGTTAATGTTTGGGTAATTGAAATCACCTAATATCAGGGTATTTGGTAGGACCTTTATGTTTCCCAGTGTTTCCAGGAATGTGGAGTGGGAGTCCTGTGATATGGTGGGTGATCTGTAGCAAGCTACAATTTGAATAGCAGTTTTGCCCATTGTTAGTTGCATGTGGATAATCTCTGAAGCATCGTGCTGTGCCACTAACCTGGAGGTGTGGGTATCCTTGTTGAATATGGATACTCCCCCACCTTTTGTATTTCAGTCCGGGTTTTGTGACCGAAATGTATGGTATGAGTTGTATCCTGGTAGGTGCAAGCTGTCTCTAGCGAAGGAGCAAGGCTTGTCGAGCATGTCATCCCAGGCTGACAGACACTGGATCCCCTTTGAATGACACCAGAAGCTTAGCCAACTGTTGAAATTGATATTTTTTTCTCTATACTGTGGTATCATTCTTGGTGAAGGCAGGATACTACTCAGGGTCAGGGTCATACCGGCCTGGGCTACGTGATCAGAGAGCTCCTCCATGTCTCTTTTCATGTAGTCCAGGGAGGTACGGCTCAGATTATTCACACTAACATGGACAATGACAGAGTCATATTTGTACTTGTTCTGGAGTGACCTGAGTGCTTGTGTTATGTGGCGGATCCTGGCACCCGAAAGGCAGCTAACAGTAACCTTCTCCTTGTTCAGCCTAGTGAGTGGGACATCAGTGTGCCTGACTATAGAGCCACCTATTCCTGATGTGTTGGGTATGTTATTTTGCCTTAAGGGCTGTGATTGCGTGGCAGACTGGCTTTGTGAAGTATGTGTTTCATGGTTTGTGTCCGGGGGTGGAGGTTGCTTAGATGTCTGCTTTGAAGGTCTCTGTTGCTTTTGCAGATTTTTATTTAGAACCTCCCAGTATGTTTTCATGTATTTATGTGTGTTTTTGCCGGTGCTGGTTTCATAGGTCTATGTGAGTCTGGTGGTGTGATGCAAGTAATTCCCTTCTCCTTTTGACTGCCTGGTCCAGTTTTGGGTTGAGAGAGCTTAGCCTCCAGTTTGACTGTATAATTGCATCTCTCGCATGTATTAGTGTTTGGTGGAAGGAGGAGAGGGTTGCCTGTGTACATGAGGCAATTGTAACATTGCCTCAAAATGCCCAGATTCACCAGCTGGACCAGAGAGTACACCTGAAACTGCCCTTTGGACATGCCTGGATTGGTACAGTGAACTGTTTTACTGATTGGCTGGTAAGGTCGAATAGAGAGCCTTGTCCTTCTCTATAGTATGGGGGGGGGGTCTAGTGTGCTAAGGTTTATTAGTGCTTGCTATGAGTTTTGAGCAAGTGCCAGGATGAGAAGTGAATGGTTTGAGTGCTTAGGTTGAAAGTTTGTCTAGTTCCAAGGGAAAAATTGAAGAGTAGACTTTGTTGAGCCGGGAAAAGTTATACCCTAGCAAACTGTCTCTACCCGGTGCACAAAACCAAGCAAATGTGGGTTTTACAGTAGGGAAATGAAAGAGAAAGAAATTAGCTCAAAATGGCCAATAAACTACTAATTTCTGGGCTGAAATCACTCCTCCAGGGACAGATAGGCTGCTCAAAGCTCCCTCTCTCACAGTGAACAGAGAAACTTCCTTGTATCCAAGTAAGGTATGGGCAAACACAGAAACCTGTAACACAGCCCTGAATTCAACACTAACCTGAAAACTGGACTATACTAACTTAGAAATACGGGAAAACAAGTATATATATATATTTTTTTTTTTCAGAAAATAAAGCAGACACAATCAAAAAAACACTTTAAATGCACAGAAATGGCTATCACACTTGAGTGTGTAACCTACAATTGTTAAACAGGTAATTTAAACACAAAAATGACTTTGTTAAAGTGCAGGCAGTAAAATAAGTACAATACGTAGCTGAAACAAACTTTTTAAATAACAGAAACTCTAGAAAATCGGCATTTTAGGCAGAATTACCTAAAGGCAGCAAGAAAATGCAGAAAAATGATACTTAATTACTCCAAAGTCTCTCTTTTGTCTCTCTGCTGCTGTAGAACTCTGCAGGGCACCAGGCAGGAGCTTGCTGAGCTGTATACTAGCGCAAAAACCTTGCAAATGCTGGTTTTATAGCAGGGAAATAAAAGAGATAGAAATTAGCCCAAAATAGCCAATAAACTACTACTTTCTGGGCTGAAACCACTCCTCCAGGGACAGATAGGCTGCTCAAAGCTCCCTCTCTCACAGTGAACAGAGAAACTTCCTTCTATCCAAGTAAGGTATGGGCAAATACAGAAACCTGTAACACAGCCCTGAATTCAGCACTAACCCAAAAAGTAGACTATACTAGCTTAGAATGGCAGGAAAACAAGTATATATTTTTTGTAGATAAAGACCTAACTTTTGACTTGAATTGTTCATAACAATGTCAAAAAGACGCTTCAAAAACTAGTCACCCATTACAGACATAAACACATTTTTAACTGCTCTACAAAACAAACTCTTGTAACAATGTTTCTTCAACCTTCTGTCATTTATGGTGCTCCCCTCTTTACCTCTCTAAAAACAAAAAATGAGAACTGCAACAATAAAATTGCCAAGTTTGCAACTAATGCAAATTACTCCTCCCATCACTGCTCCTCCCTAGACACACTGAATTGGCTTGAACTCCCACATTACCTTCCATATTTACAATTATCTACGGTACATACAATTATCTATAAACCATTAGATTGCCCAGCCCTTACTCCTGTGCTAACTCTTTATCAACCAAACAGACCTCTCAGATCTGAAAACCAATGTCTCTTACAAGTAGAAAAAAACTAAACATCCAGCTGGCTAAATGCCTTACTCTTTCTCTATTGCCAAAGATTGGAATGTCCTCCCATCACCTATCAGGACCACTAGCAACGCTTCTTCTTTCAAACAGTCCCTGCATCAGCATCTCTCCACTTTATGGCACTGCTTATGCTCCATTTCTCAACATCCCAAAACCTGATTCCCCAAACTCAAATCTATTTCACCTTCTACACAAACTTTTCTACCCACATCAAGGGAATTATCATTCACAACCACCTTAATGATAATAACTCTTAAACGGCACCTCTAACACTGTACATATACTCCCTCTGCAGTGTGTGTGCGCACGCGTGTGTGTGTGTGTGTGTGTGTGTGTGTGTGTGTGTGTGTGTGTGTATATATATATATATATATATATATATATATATATATATATATATATATATATATATATATATATATATATATATATATATATATATAAATAATGTTCTACAACTGTCTGTTGGTATACCTAACTCCTACACCTTATATGTATATATAAATACATAAATTATACTTACTGTAAGTAATGTTACACTGAGCTTCCGCCTACACTCAAATGTGACTTAACGCCTGTTTGTTATCCAGTGAAATGTTTTGAATTGTATTACTGACTATTTTAACTATGGCTGTAAATTTTACTTCTTTGTAAATTTTTTTATTATGATTTTTGATTGTATGTTTATCTTTATGTTGGAGCTTTTCTCTCCAGGCCTCCTCTGGAAATGCCCTCACTTCAGGCCAGTGGACTTTTCTTGTAAACAAATGCAAATAAATAAATAAATGCATACTGGATGTGATGGGACTAGTACTTGGAAGTCTAGTTGTATGTGATATAAGGAAAATGATAAGATGTGTAAAGATAAGCAAGCAATAATACCCAATAAATAACACTAACCTGGGGATGTTCTGAACTATTATACTTTTAAAATCTCATGATTAAAATCAGTTAATGAAGCCAGCCATTAAAAGTTTCTTACCTCCATACCTCTCAACTGTCCAGATTTTCAAAGAATGTCCAGATTTTTATCTAATTTTTTTGGTCTGCTCCTTATAAAATTTGTGGTTTGTCTGGCAAACCATTGGGGGGTTAAAGTCAATAAATAATGACATACATTTGAGTTTCAGACTTCATTTCCTTTAGAAAATGCATTTTAACACAAATGCTGTTACCATAGTAACGTGATAATTTTATAAGAGCAATATTTAAAATCTGTCCCTATTTTTCCCCCAGGACTCATTTTCCTGTAAGCATTACCAGTACATTAACATCCTGCTGGAGAATGTTCCTTGTTCAGTCAGAATGATGATGTACAGGTCACCCATTCTCTAATTCTAGTTTATGCATTTGCTAATACTACAGAGAGAAAAAAAAAATGCTTGAGGAACTTAAAAACTTTGGTAAATAAAATGTACCAGTTATTATTTTGGGAGATTTTTACTGCAATTTATAAAAAGGGGGGAAATACCATAATATATTAAAGTAATAAAAATGCAGAATGGATATATAAATGGGTAAGTTTTATAAATGAAATGGGTTATGTTTAGTATTTAAAATATATGAAAAAAACAGGGGGGTAGAAATGGCTGTGTTTTAAGATCATAGAGTACTATGGGAAAGAACAGGGATGACAGAGAAATAACAAAAGAAGGAAAATAAATAAGAAGTTTAACTGGAGACATCACTAAAACAGATTCAATGAAAAGGGGAAGATACGGGGAACAGCATATGGTAATGAGAATATAGTACGATAATTGGACAGATCGCTGGAGTGGTTATAAAGAAAAAAATACAAGAAAATATTTTTTACTGTAGAAAAAATTGAAGCAAGGAAATAGGAAGGTATATAATGAAATTATAAAAAGACAAATAAGAGAAGTAGAAAGATAGCTGTCTGGAAAAAACTGAAAAAAAGTTAAAATTATGTTGTTTAGAAAAATATTCTTTTAAAACAGCAAAAAAGAAGATGTTTCACCATTTTGAGAAAATAGATAAAAACAAGAGAAAGAATAATGGATGCAATGTTAGATAAGGAAGTAAATACTTCATATAAGCAGAAATAAGTAGTGGAAGTTGAGGAAAAGTTTGTAAGTAGAATATATGAACAGGAAGTACAACAAAAATATGTACAGATTGTAAAAAAAAATCTAATCATGTTAAGAATTCTCTGTAATAACAGATTATTATAAGAAAAATGAAAGAAGAAAGAAAAGATAGAAGGGGAGAATCAGCATCAGGAATATATATATGTAATAGGCTATAAACATTATAAAGGGATGAATGAAAGAACAAAATGTAATACTCTGTAAAATATTAAATGAATGGATACAGAATGGAATAACAGATGAAGGGGGATTTGGTGGAATAATAACACTGGGAAATACAGACTATAAAATCTTTATGAAGATAATATAAAAAATAATGCAGACAGTCTTTGGTGAAGTCATAGGAGAAGTTTTATTTTGGAATAAGGAAGTGAGGCTAGTGGCATGTTATGTTGCAAAGACTTTTGACAAGGTTAGGCATGAATTGATGTGGAAGATTCTAGAGAATATGAGGTAGGAGAAAACACTGAATATTATAAAAATGTGCTATGAAATGTCATGGATGAAAGTTATGATGACTAGATCGATCGGAGAAAATATAAAAATTAGGAGAGGAGTTAGACAAGGATATCCATTAAGGATTTATTTGTTTATGCTGGTAATAAATGCAATACTTCAAGGTTATACAGATGAAATAAACTATGCAAAATGAGAGCTGGCAAAAGGAGTTATAATAAAGAGTTGTCTGTCATACGTGGATGATCTAGTGATTGTGGCAAAAATAAAAAATGGATAAGTGAAACTGTGTGAGTAGAGGAATTATTAAAGAAACCTGGCTTATCATTAAATGCAAAAAACAAAGAGTTTATTGAAATTAAGAAAATAAGTTAAATATATTATACTAGGAAGGAAATGTGTATCACAAGAGACATTTGGAGAGTATGAAAATGTAATAGTAGAGTGGAAAATAATGCTGTCAAAAGTACAAAAAATCATGGTAGAGAAGTTTTATTTAAAAATAATATATATTAACTATGTGCATGCTAGGAAACATGTTTCCAGCTGATATGGAGAAAGGCATGGTAGAAATATTTAGTTTTGAACTTCATTTCGGGTTCAAGATTGAATGCAGTGAAAATACAATAATAAAGGAATGAATGAATAAATAAATAAATAAATAAGGGAAGTTTGAATTTAAAAAATCTTACAATGTACATAGGATGCATGCATTTTTGGGTCATAAAGAAGATGAAAGAGAGAGATACAGTAGGTGAAAATAATGGGGGAATGCTCTACATAAGTTATGAAAAGTACAGAAATATGAAGGAGGAAAGTGTAAACAAGAAAAACTGAGTTAAAGAATTTGAAAATAAAATTAATGGAAGGTGAAAATTAATGCTATTGACAAAAATAGAAAATTATGGTACAACAATATTATGAAGAAATACTACATGGTATATCCTTTGAAGGAACTAAAATAAGATATAAACATATTCTAAAATGGAAGGAAAAGGTTTAAGATTTTTTTATGAAGTTGAAGATTTCCTGTGGAGAAATTTGTTTAATAGTTTCCCTGATCAAATCAATGTAAAATATTTAATTTATTTTATTCATTTATTTATTCTGTGTTGCTAGGTTAGTCCCACTAGGCTAAAAGCCTCTTTTCACTGGAGACCCAAGGTAGTATTTACACTACTAGGGAAAATTTGGCCAGAACATTGAGGAGCTTCCCCTATTCACATTGTATGGGGACATGTTTTGTGGGTGTACTTCCTGCTTCCTTTCTAAGTGCAAAGGCAGCTGGGACAAACAGGGAGGCAATAGTGTGATGGAATGAGCAATGAAAGTGCTAGCTACTGATGAAGAATGATATGATGAATAATATGGCTGTGGAGGTTTTAATAGAAAAGCTGTGCAAAGACAGGCAGCCTTGTAAAAAGTGAGATGGTGTAGTCACTGGATCAGAAAGGGCAGTCAAGTCTTTTCAAGAAGTGGATGTTAGAAGAAACAAGGACTTACTGTTATGTGATATGGAGGAGATATTTAGCAAAATCTCTTCAATGAAGAGGTAGCTGCACAAAATTGTGTTGTAATAACCATCCAGTCAGGAGGGTTGTCAGATGTTTATTTGAAAGAAATGATTTACCAGAGCGAACCTGAGAATGAAGTAGTGGCTTCATGGGATGAAATCATGAAAAAATACAAGAAGAAGAGGTTGCTGAGGTTGCAGTAATGAAGAAATCGTACTTGCAGATGGTAAAGGAAGGAGAGAGAAAAGTGGAAGAAGTGAAGAAGGTGAAGAAGAAATATGTGATCAAGTTAAGTAGTAAGGAAGAAAAAAGGTCCCAAAAGGTACAAAGTTTTGGACAGAGTGATTGCACTATTGAGTATTTTACCCAAAGTTGTAAGAGCTTTCATTCATAGAGATGTACTGTGACATATTGTTTGAATTGGGACAGTATATAGAGAATTTTTTTAGAACAGCATAATTTTAAAAAGAACTGTAATCCTTGGAACTCTTATATGATGCAAGCATTTCATAGAGAAACCAAAAACAGAATTTCTGTACAATTCAGAACAGAAGTTGAAAAGGAAGTATTAAAAATACTATTTAAAGACTATATGTAAAGAAGTCGTGGACAAGACAAAATGCATGATAACAGATGTTTATGGGCTGGGGATTGGGAATGTGGGCTTATTTTGAAAATGGAAAATGAAAATGCTGTCCGTTTCCAAGTATAATAAATCTGAATGGCAATAGAAGCTTTGTTAAATATAGAGGGAAGTCAAAAATATGCTTTGTTAGTGGAAAAGATAATAATCTGTATTAGTGATTGTGACAAATGAAAATGTTTTATTTGCCGTAAACCAGTGCATGAAGCTAAAAAATATGATATTAAATGTAAAAAAATGTGGAAAAATTGGACATATATGGGTAGATTGTGAAGAATATGTAGAAGTTATAGAACAAGAACATATAAAGGATTCTGTACATGATATAGATAGGCATATAGAAAAGGAACAGGAATTGCAGATTGTCATACAAGAAAGCAATAAAGACATAATAGTCGATGAAAAAATGAAAAAAGAAAGGGGAAGAAATGGTGCTTAATATGTGAAGAGGAATATGTAAACTGGCAGGTAGCGAGGGGAAAGAAAAATCCTATAAGAAAAAGGATGAAAGAGAGAAAAAGGAAGTTTAAAGGCACATCTGTGAAAGAAAATAAAAATGTAATGGATAGATGTGGAAAGGGATAATAATAATAATTTTATTTTAAAAGAAGGTTTAAGATCTTAGTATTAAATGTTAATAACATAAAGAATATTAAAAGACGTTTAGGTATATTAGAATAGTGTGTGTCACTTAATATGCATATAATTATACTAGAAGATACAATAATTTTGACAGAAAAAGAAAGGTTACAAACTGAAACTTTATGGGGTGGAAATATTACATGTAATATGGGAAAATATTCTTGCTCAGGAATAGGTGTGTCATGTGAGGAAAATATAAAAATTTTTGATTTTACAATAGTAGCATTAGGAAGAATAATGGCGGTAGATTTAAGGTGGAAAACAGATGTTTACAGAATTATTGCAATATATGTATATGTTACACAGAAGGAAAGAGAGATAATATTAAAAAAATCTAAATTATGTAGGAGTTAATATGGATATAATATTAGTAGGGGATTTTAACTGTAATCTAAGAATAAGAAAGGAGGAAAGTAGTGATGTTAGCATTGTATGTGGGATAATGAAAAGTGAAAATTTATATATAAGGGATAACAATCTTTGGACTTAAAGAAGAAATCAGATAAGAAATGGAAATGGATTATTTTTAGTTTCTGAAAATTTAAGAATTATGCAGAAAGGGACAAAATTATAGGTTTCTTGGATCATTAAGCTATATGGCTAGAAGCACAGCAGAAAGAAGGATACACTAGAATAGGTAAAGGTATTAAGAGACTTAATGAAAAAGATTTAGATAAAGAAGACAGGAAAGAGATTAATAAATTATGGAACAATCATATAGATATGAGAAGGTTTTATGAAAATCGGATGAGTTGGTGCCGAAGTTTTAAGGAAAGTATAAAGTGTTTTCTGGAGTTTCAAGCTGGGAACAGAAGGCTAGAGAAATTAAAATACAGGCAGTTGAATCAAAAAGTGTTTATAAAATATAAAAAATATATTATATGTGATATAAACCAGGAGAAGATTAAGAAACTGTTATATAAACAACAATACATTTTAAAAGGAAGAAAAGCAGATGTGGCACCATATTTGATCAATATTAGTAAAAGAAAATAAGAGAATAATAAGGGAATTAAAGAATAATGAAGGAGAAAGAATGACAGCACAAAATGGAATAGTTGAGGTGATTAGGAATTATTAGGAAGTATATAGAGCATACTTTTGTAAAGAAAGAGATAAAAATGATACAAAAATTGACAGTTAAAATACTGAGTAAGGAAGATAATTAGAGCTTGATAATGAGAGCTTGGAGCAAAATATAAATGTATAAGAGTTAAATGGAATATTAAAATAACTTAATTTGGAAGAAAGCTACAGGAATGGATGGTATTGAGTATGATATGTATAATAATATGGTTAAAAATATGTGTGGTAGAGAACAAGATAAGTATTAGGATTATGAAATTTACATGGAAAAAGGAGAAGAATATGATATAAGAGACCAATACTGTTGAATAACCCATATTATAAGATATTTATGAGAGTAATACCTGAAAGATTAACAAAGTAGATAAATTACTTGAATAAACAAATTTTGGTAGAGAGGGGAAAGGAACCCAGGATTTTTTATGGATAATAAAAGAAGTAATGGATGACATTATAAATAAAAAGATGGAAACCAAAGTCATGGTAGGAAATTTGAGTAAAACATTTGATAGAATACAATATGAAAGTTTATGGGATATATTAGAAGGTTGTAATATAAGTGAATAGATAATAAAATAATTAGGTTGGTAAATGGGGAGATTCATTTGCATATAGTAGTTTACCAATCATTATTTTTTTTTTAAATTTTAAAGTGCATTATGATTCATTTCTGGACAGGTGTTATTTCACAAATTATTACTTATAGTTTACTTAATAAATCAACATTCTTATCTTACCAACAATTATTCAATTATAATAATACATATTTTCTAGGGATATGTATGAATATTATTCAGATAACATCAGTTTATATGTATTAGCATACAGTAATGAATGTTATTTGGTTATATTATTATTCAGTAGTTATTGTTGTATATATTTTTATATCTTATAAATATTGAATGTTTGGTTGCCAATATTTAAATATTTATTTATTTTAGGTGATATTTATTTTAGGTGACATTTACCAATTGTGATTTTTTTGTATGCACTGCGTCACTTTAAATTCAAATAGATTTGGTGCCAAACAGAGTATTTAAACTTTTTTATGAGTTTGAAAAATGTTCTGATGAAGCTCATGTCTGAGTGAGTGAAAGCGCTTAATGTTTTGCACAATAAATGAAGATTTTTTTATTCCAATGTTTGGTCTATTAATGAAGATTTTTTGATCACATTGTCATTTGGAGAGTCCTACCATTTTGTCACTTTATCCCAGGAGACTGGGGTTGTGTGTGTGGATAGTGAGCATGTTCTGGCATCTGTGGAAGTCAGTGTTCTTATTCTTCAGACTTTTTAGAGGTACAGGTTGGTAAATGAGAAAAAATAATGTAAAAGTAATATTAAATGGATGATTAAGTAAGGAAATCAAAATAGAGTGTGGAATAAGACACGGATGTCCTGCAAGTAGTATCTTATTTGCTTTAGTTATGAATGTGGTTGTCAATAAAATGAATAGAGTATTAAATGTGGCAGGTTATAAGATAATGGAGGAAATATGGATGCTAATAATATATACATATGCAGATAATATAGTTTTAATTACTGAGAATAAGGAAGGGATGGAAGAGGGACTTAGAAAGCTAAATAAATACTTAAAGATGCTTGGTTTCTGTAAAATAAGGACAAAAGTGAAACATAGAAGAGATATAGTTGAATGTTGAGGTTATAGATATATTGGGAATAGTATTTGGATCAGGTGAGCATAGGAAGAAACAGTGGGAGAAAATCTTTCGGGAATTAAAAGATACATGTATGTTTTGGAAATCATATAAATTAAGTAAATTTTTAAAAATTCTAGTATTTTAGGCAAGTTAGCCTATTTAGCAAGTACTTACATGATTCTGTCTAACTATTAGAAAGATTTTATGTGTATTCTCTTTTCATTTATATGGGAATCAAGGTTAAATTCAGCCAGAAGAGGGATTCTGTATGTAAAAGAAGAAGGAGGGGGGTTAGGGTTAATTAACCCAATTGTTCATGTGACATCCTTTAATCTGTACAGAGCTTTTGTAGGTTTTAAAAAGTGAATAGAAATGTAGTAGTTTGAATGTTAACTATAATTCTTTTTTGGGGGGAAGAGATGGTGTTAGGTAAAAGACAGAAAAATTATGTGAATGAAGATATAAAAGAGTACCAAAATAAAATTATTTTATTGAACTTGAATATAAATAATGTTGAAAAGAATAGGAAAGAATGGTATTTGAATATTATAAAAGAACATCATCATGTCTTTTCCAAGGAAACATTTAGAAAAGAAGGAAAGAAATGCTATTAAAATAAGATTTATATGGTGTAAGGAAATATACGAATGCAAAGAATTTTTGTGGAGATTGATGATAGGTAAATTGCCTGTTAAAGCTAACATACTTTATAAAAGAAAACAAGAAATAGTGCATAATTACTGTGAGGAGCTTGAAACCACAGAACGTGTGTTTTTGAAATGTTATAGAGGAAAGTTGTTCTGGAAAGAAATATGTAATAAGATGTTGAAAGGTTTCAAAAAGGTTGAAAATTTAAATATGAATATGAATATGTTCGAATACAGGTATTATGGTAAAAATTTAAAAAAGGTTGAAAAATTGCTAAAAAAAATATTTTATGGACACTATAGATTGAGAGACTTAATGAAGTAAAGTTTAATGAGAAATGGATATTATCACAGATTTTAAAGAACATACACTTTTGGTTCTTGAAAAAAGGGGTGAGGGGAATGATTAATAACATGTGAGACTGTTTTGCATTTTATATATATATATATATATATATATATATATATATGTGTGTGTGTGTGTGTGTGTGTGTGTGTGTGTGTGTGTGTGTGTGTGTGTGCATAAATAATTGTATATAATTTATATTATGTGAATAATGCATATAAGTTGTGATAATTAATGAAGAACACCAAGTCTTTTTGTATGGGGATGCCATTTATGCTGGCAATTCCTGCTTCCAGTCCAAGGATGAAGATGGCTCCGAGAAGCAGGTAGAAGAAATGTAGTATGTTAGGAGTTGTGATGAGTCAGATTCATTTAAAAAAAAGGAGGTCATTAATAGTAGAAAGTAAGAAGGAGGTAGAGTGTGAAGAGGTTATATCAGAGAGTCAGATCTGTGAGTTAGTTGCAATCAAGCCTATGAAGAAAGGAGCTGAATGCAGTAAAGATGTGAGGGTAGTTAAGCCTTCTCAAGAGCAGTTTGCTGCTCAAAAAGTAAAAATGGTCATGTTGGTGATGGACTCAGGATATTTTTCAGCAGAATCTTCTTAGGGAAGAATATTTGACACAAGTATGTGTTGTTACACCCCTCCCGTCAGGAGGGTTGTGGGATGACTTACTTATGGACTTGGTGAATATGAATGAACTAGAAGTGGTAAGGCTATTTCTTGGGGTGAAATAATGTATATAATATACCATTAATATGATCAACAGGCTGAATCTATGGAAAAAACTGTATGAAGAGACGGTAAAGATAGGGCACAAAAAGAAAAGGAAGAAAAAAAGTTACTGCGGCAAAAAAAAATAAATAAATAACTCATTTACAGTCAGAAGAGAAAAAAGAAGACTGAACTGCATAGCTGCATTGTATGTGATGAAATAATTACAAATTTAGTAACTAAAGCAAGTGAGGTAAAAGCATTTATACATGCAAATAAAGAGATTTATTCTGACATTTTTGAGACTGATTAACTGATAGAGATATTCCTAGGTGAATATGAAAAAAAATGACTGTTTTCCTTGGAATCAGTATGTCTTTAAAGACTTTTTTATAGAGAGAGATGAAAAAATGCATGTAGAATTTAGAAACAAATTAGCAAAAGAGACTTTAAATGATATTTATTAAAACTATGTAAAGCTGTACTAGAAGTTTTGAAAGTGCATGATAAGAGGGGTTTATGGACAGAGGGATGGGGTTGTCTTGTTATATTGAATGTAGAAAATGAAAAAAAATTACATATTCTTAGCTTTATAAATGTGGAAGGGGATAAAGGTATGGTATGGTACTGGGATCAATGAAATAATTGTTTTCTTTGTGATAAAATGAATCATTTGATTAATAATTATTAAAAAATATGAAAAAAGAAAAAGTTATATATGTGGAGAAAATATATGAGGAATTGTGTGTTAAGACATTATAAATAAAAAAATAGGACACTTAGGAATAGAATGTGAAGAGAAAGACAGTCAGAAATACAAAAAGGTCAGAAACAAGTTGATAATTATGAAGAGATACAATCAGAGGTTTTAGACACTCAGGTAGAACTAGCACAAGCAGATGTTCTAGAAGGAGAAAAAGATAAAGATGCATTAAAGAAAGAATAATAAAAAAATAGCAAAAGAAGAAGGTTCAGCTGTGACACTGAAAACATTAAATGGAATTAAGTGTAACAAAACAAAATTCTTTTGGTAAAAGGGTTCAGGACAGAAAAGGGGACATTATAGAAAAATCATAAGAAATAAAAAAAGAAAGGGAAAGGATAAAAAAAAAACAAATAAGACATTTCTACCTGCATAATCTTAGCTATAAATGTTAGTTTGAAAAATGTATTAAGAAAAAATAGCTATTATTGAATGGCACAAACAAGAAGATAGTGACATTATTATTTTGGAAGATTCTAGATTCTTAACTAAAGAAGAAAGATATCAAACTGAAACATGGTGGAGAAATAATGTAATTTGAAACTTGGGTAAAGAGACATTTTCTAGGATAGTGATTTTGCATAAAGAAACAATAAAAGTTTTAAATATTACTTATGTTATAATGGGTAGAACTACTATTCTTGATATAAGATGGAAAGGTCAGATTTTAAGAGTTATTGCAATTTACACATGCATGACAAAAAAGAGAAAATATGTTTAAAAATTTAATTGTGTGTTGCCATAAACATGGAAATAATTGTGGTAGCTGACTTTAATTATAATCTAAGAGGTCAGAGAAAGACAGACTATGATGTTAAAAAAGTGCTTGATATTAGAAAATATGGACATCTAAGAATTTGGGATAAAAATACTTGGACTTATAAAAGAGGAAAACAAAGAACGGAAATAGATTTTTTTTTATTGTCAGCTGGATTGCTGATAGTAGAAGAGGGTGCTTTGATACCAGGATTTTCTAATCATAGGGCAATCTGAGTTAGACTGAAAGTGAACGATGACTATATAAAAATAGGTAAAGGAAGTAAAAGAAGAAATGAAGTTAAATGGGAAGAAATAGGGAAAAATAATATATTAAATGTATGGAAGAATCATGTAGGGATAAGAGACTTTTATAAGAATTGATCATAATGGTGGTTGTGTTTTAAAAAAAACATAAAAATATTTTTTACAGTGTGAACAAGAAAAAAGAAAGTAAGGAAAATCAGGTATAACAAGTTAAGTAATGAGACATTTGATAGTCTAGAAAAAATGTGGAAGATTTTTTTATTAAAGAACATGAATTATATAATTTGAATAAAGTTATGATAAAACATTTATTATGTAAGTAAAGATATTTCCTTTATGAGAGAAAACAAGAACTCACACCATATTTAAGTAACTTCATTAAAGAGAACAATAGTATAATAAGGCAAATGAAGGATACAGCCAGCTGGTAGACATAATATGCAAAATTATGGAAATAGCTGAAACTTATATAAAAGTATTTTTTAAATGGCAAATTATTTAAACTAAAAATGGACATGGAGTCTTTTTTAGAACAAGGTAATAAAGAAATGGGAAAGAATATTGTAATAGAAGAACTACAAAACGTGTGAAAGGTAAGAAACTTGGAATCAGCAGCTAGTCTAGAAAGAACAGAATATAGGATGTATAAAAATATGAGAAGATTACAAAAAATATTTTAATGGTGATAAATGAATGGCTGAACAAATGATTTCAATATAAAGAATTATATAGAGGAGTAATACAATTTTAATGGAAGAAAGGTTGTAAAAATGAAATGCAAATCATTTTGAATAACACAGTTTATAAAAAGTTTATGAAGATTTTAGCGAGAATAATGGAAGGTAATATATATATATATATATATATATATATATATATATATATATATATATACATATATATATATATATATATATATATATATATATATATATATATATATATATATATATATATATATATATATACATACATATATACATATTGTGTAAAAGGAAAAAGAGAACAAGAGTTGCTCTTGATCATTTGTGAATTTGGTAGATGATGATTTCCATAGAAATAACCAAGTTAAAATTATGGTAGGTGATGTAAGTAAAGCTTTCAATTTTATTCAGCATAATGTATTATGGGGAAATACTTAAAGCATATAACATAAATTATAAGATTAGAAGGGTATTATAAAGGCATATAAATTAAACACAGTTAGGGTTTTGGTAAATGGTTGGTTAAGTAAAAAAAATAGTAATCCAAAGGGGTATAAGACAAGGTTGTCCTTTGAGTAGTATAATATTTGCATTACACATAAATAAAGAAATGGAAAAGTGGAGTTATATGTATATATATATATATATATATATATATATATATATATATATGTGTGTGTGTGTGTAAAATGGAGTATTTATATTAATTATGTTATCTTGTGCAGATGCTATAATAAATGTTGCAAAAAATAGCATAGGAATGATTAAAGTAAAAAAGCTTTTATAGGATATTTTAAAAGTGATAGTTCTATATAAAAATAAAGAGAAAAGTCAAGGATTAGGTCTTGATGGAATATTACGAGGTGTTTAATTTAATTTGACAAACATAAAGTGAGCTTGGTATATCTTTTAGAAAACAAGAAAATACACAACGAGAACGGGAAGAAAAAAATTATGAAAAATATGTGTAAATTTTGGACAACATTTAGATTGTCATTCAGAAAAAAGATTTATTTGGTTATTTCTATTCTTTTAGCAAGAATGTCATTTAGCAAGTGCTTTTAGTATCCCTGTTTTACTTGAGATGGAAATTTATATTATTGTTTTCATTTATTTGGGGATCTAGATTAAATCCGTTAAAAAGAGATGTATTGCATGTTAAAAGAGAAGAAAGATCATTAGAGTTGAATAATCCTATAATTTATGCAGTATCACAACATTTATACAAAGTATTGCAATGTCTAAAGGATAATGATAATTCATTATTAACATGAATTTAAAAGCTTAAATATAAAGAAGAATATGCATACATTTTAAATAATAAAAGAAAGAGGGTATGGTCTAATTAAGAAATAAATAATTGTCAAGAGAAAATCTTATTATGGAAAATAAAAATTGATGAAATGGAGAATAATAGAAAAAATGGTATCATAATGTAATGGTTCAATACTTTTGTGTATATCCATGAAAGGAGCTGCCAAAAGAAAAAAAAATGTAGCTATTCAAGCTAGAATAGGAAGATATAAGGAAATGGTAGAATGTCAATATTTTTTATTGAGACTTACTATGTAAAAGCTTCCAGTAAAAGTAAATATATATATATATATATATATATATATATATATATATATATATAAGATAACGAAAGATAGAATATGTATTTATTGTAAACAATTTGAGACTAGTGAATATGTGTTTTTAGGACGTAGAAGAATAAAAACATTATCAAAAACTATTTTTGATATGAGGTATTTAGAGAAAATTTCAAATGTGAAGGAGATAATTATGGATATGATTGAGTATGGATATCATAAAAGAAAAAGTAGAAATTATGTAACAGAAACTGATAAAAATTGTTTTGTGTAATATGGTTGATTTGGAATTAAAGATTGAAGGAAATTTTGTTTAATGAAAAATGGGATTTAGCGATTATGCTAAAAAATAAGATTTTGGTTATGGAAAGCAGGGTGGGGGGTCTTATAATTTGTGTGTGTGTGTGTGTGTGTGTGTGTGTGTGTGTGTGTGTGTGTGTGTGTGTATTAAGAGGTAAATGAAAAAAATGTTATTATAGTAAGATATGTAAATAATGTATATTTTATAAATATGTATATACTTTTTTTTTGTAAATATGTGTTTTATAATAAATAAAGTGCCCCTACTCTTTTTGATAGGTGCCATGGGATCTTTTACATCCTCCTGAGCTACCACCAACTTTGTTATATGTTACTGGGAAAAAAAATGAGATAAGTGTAACGAGGAAGAAAAAAAATAAAAACTTTTTTTAATGTAAAGAATGAGCAGTTTTAGAGAAGTTTTAAAAAGGAATATAAATGGGAAGGATTTAAAAACTTAACTATGGATATGATATGAAAAAATTAAAAAATGTGAAATTGAAAAATTGGACACAGTTTTGTTCACAGTAGTCCAAAGATTATAAAAAAGAAGATTTGAAGGCTTAGCTTATAAAAAATAGAGACAATGACAATGTGCTTGATGTGATAGAAAGATGACTGTAGACTGAAAAATGGGAAACAGATAATTCATTTTAAAGAATATTTAATATTGAGTTAAATCAGATTTTTTGTAGTTTTTTGAATTTATGAAATTTGAATTTTGTGCAAATTATGTGTATTAAGAAAAAATTGGAATGAGATGACAATGTATCGGCTATGAAGTTGATTTTTTATAAATGACATGTGATCTTTTATATCCACCTGAGCTGCCATGGACTCAGACAAAAAGGATCTCAGCATAGCATGTTATCTGATGGACAGCATACTCAGGAGTACTGCACTGTAGTTTCAGTACTGGAAAATTAATCAAAGTGCAAGGGTGGGAAGAGAACCCACAATCTTATAATCTTCTAGCACAAAAGGCAAATGTGCTATCTTTTGAGCCTCTTACACTGCCAGTTACTATTGTATGAAGATATACACATAATAAAAGATGATGCATCCTAAGAAATTCTATGTAACAATCTGCCTATTTGTGCTTCCTCCCTTTGCTCTATAATTTTGTCATATAACCTTGTAAAATAGTTTGCATGTATACAAGGGCAAACCAATACTCCTTAAACACAGTGCATTAATCACATACTTACCTTTGAATAGTGACCTATGTTCATAGTTTCCATTAGTCCTTTTAGTTCCAGTTAGCTCGCTTTTGCCCTCTCACTTCTGTGACTTTACTCTTTTAGTTCTATTGACATGCAGCCATAACCCAAAGCCTGCATACCATGGAATTTGCTAAGTACATCTACACATTTTTCCCTTGCATTGTGACTTGTTTCTTCTTTCATTTCACCATGTATGAACAAACCATCCAGTTCTTGATGGTTTCCCTCTTTCTCTTGGCCTCCTTCTTTGATCAAGTTCTCCTTCTACTGCTCTGTTTCACTCTTCTCTCCTTCAAGTTTGATCACTTTAGTAACCTCAGGTTCTCTGAGGTACAGAACTGAATCTCCTGAGGCTTCAGTTGCAGTGTTTATTCTTTGATGGTATATTCTTCTTCTTCTGCTTCTCTTCTATAAATGCTTCTGCTGCAGTCAATATCTGAATCTCCTTTTCTGCTTGATTTTTGCTTTGACCAGCATCTTGTTCTACTTTCTGAATAGTTTTTGCATGCTGCCCACATAGTTACTCTGTTTTCAATGTTCCGTTATTCATCTCTGTAGCAAGCTATCTCCAGAATCTTGTCCCACCGACCCATCTTATTGACATCACTTTTATGTGCTTTTGTTTACTTTGTATTTAGTCCTCCTTTTCACATGTAGATCTACATCTGACATTCTCTGTGACCCTTGTAATTCTACCTCCTTTCTAGTCCTTTACAAATTTGTCTATTGGTCAGTTACTGGTGCGATATCTGTATTTATTTATTTGTATATATTTCATCAGCTTCCACTGTGTGCAGTCTCTGTAACAAACGTATGTGCTTCTCCATCTGCATGGAACATGTGTCTGTTTCTCAACCATGCTACAGTTAAGATAGCAAGGTAGTTAATCCATTCAAGAATTACCTGAACTTTTAATGGCCTCAACAACTCAGACATCCCTTTTCTTAGTTTAGCAGTGAAATGGAACAATCCTCCACAATTTTTACTAATATACTATGTTTATACTTGTGCAGACATGCTGATATGTTATTTATTTGTCTTTGGTTACTGGGAAAGTCTGATTGGGCAGTGACCCATGGCAGCAGATCTGGAGAGAAACATGCATTTATACAGACAATTATCCTGAGTCAGAAGTAAAAATATACAATTTGATCCTGAAGTATATATAATTTAACAGTTATTCACCATACCATATATATTGCCATAGATTGTGCAGTTTATACAGTGTTTTAAGCTCACTCATATCTATAGAATACTTGGCATTGTCTTGCAGTGAATATATTTATTTGCATTTTAAATTTAGTACACAGCCAGCAAATGATGCATACATATATTTTATCCAAACAGTTAAAATTCAGTAGCGATCTGTAACAAGAAGTTTAATATAGTGAATGTAAAAGATTTTTTATGATATTTGTCTGGTCTGACTGCTTGATAAAGGGACTTAGTACTTTCAGGGGTATAACTGCAGGACCATTATGTTGACGGGCATATTTTCAATGAGATTGTAAAGTGTAGCTGGGATGAAATATTTCTAATATCTGTTTGGGTCAGGTTCCAGAGATTAGCTATGCATATAGTTTACAGGTAGTTGTCATTAGATTTTTTTGATTTTTAGTGAATACTAGGCAGTAGCAGAGGGACAACAGCTGATGATATTCTGCATGATGCCCAGTTCTTTGTGTTTAAGTAATACTATGAGATCTAAAACTGTACTGAATTCTTTTGATAGGTCCAGCAATAGGTTTGCAACAGTTTCACCCTTACGTCTTATTGCACCAGCATTGTTTATGAACGTTAGTAAGGCTTTTTCTGAGATACGGACTAGCTTAAAGCCATACTTCATTGTAGAACTTATCTTGTTCTGCATAAGGTAGTATGAACTGTAGGGAAGCACATTATTGACTATTTTGGATAGGGGATAAGATAGTTGTATGTCTGTAGTTTGTTATTTTAAGAGACTTGTTGTCTTTTTGTAAGGGGATAATGTCAGATTGTTTCCAGAATTTGGAGATTGTAGTTTCTTCAAAGAGAGCAACTTATGAATCTACATATAGGGTATGCAATGAGTTCTGCAGCCATTTTGAAAAGGTCTGCTGGCAGGTTATCAGCAGCTGCAAGAGAGTTTCATTTATGTTTTAAGTTTTTCGATATTTTTTGCTCATGGTAGAAGAGATCACGGTAAGTGAAAAGTAATAGTGACACTATCCATCACTCACTAGCATGTTAGGGGTGTTCAGCATATTAAGGGGATTACATAGCATCAATTAAATATGCATGCTATATCATATTATATTTCATATATGAAAGGACAGGTTGTGATTTTTACAAAGTTGTATGAGATTATAGATTGTTGATCAAAATTGCTTTTGTATTTTAGTGTTTTTTTTTCATGGACTAGTATAACAGTTTTGCTTGCATTTTGGGACGGTTATCAAGTGCTGATATTGTTTTAGATACTTTTTACAACCCTGTATCATACTATGTGAGATGTTGAGGTATGTATCTCTTAAACCAATCAGGGACACATTTCAACAGAATCAGGGACAAACCCAGAAAAAAATCTGGGAAAATCATGGACATTTTTAAAATATTATTACTATTAACTTGACACATTGGCAGAATAAAAGAATGTTACTTAATATACATTTTGTGACGTAAAATAAATCAGTAACTCTTAATTATTGCCATTATTTATGGAGAATAATTCATCACTTTTCCTCCAAAGGTCAGCAGTTTTAGGAGGGATTAAGCGGGACAGAGCTGAAATCTGACTCAAAATCAAGGACATCCCTGGAAATCAGTGAAAGCTGAGAGGTATGTTGAGGTATTTTGTTACCTTATGGAGGAGAATGGGGGTGTAAGTTGGGTGGTCACTGGCTTAAAGGATCTTGCGGCATTTTTGTTGGTTCATGTTTTAGATAGAAGAATTCATTTTATAGCCACAAAGCATTTTTAATTGTGTACTTGTGTCCTTTGTTTGCCTATATGTATTTCTAGACTGCACCTAACATTAACAGTTGCTAGCTGTAAAATTTCACTGAGGCTTCCAGCTTCAAGTTTAATTTCACAGTAGCAGAACGTGTTACATTTGAAAAGTAAAGGAAAAACAATTAGTGTATGTTTGCTGCCTTAAAATAACAGTGATGCTGACATAGGAATAGACAATGTATAATTTGTGAGTGACTTGAATTTAAAATGAAATCTAAGTTGCTGCTAGCTCTAATATGACTATGAGGGGATCTGATGATCTTGTGATGCCAGAATAACACTTTGCTTGAGAATAAGGTCAGGGAACACTAATTAAGTCTCTGATGACTAGATACCTTGTAATTATAAGGCAATTGTTTTAATAAGTGTTTAAAATGGCCTAAAGATGTGCTTGCAGCTTTGAATTACAGCTCAGGGATTTGAATTAGAAAAGAGAGTGGAACTGAAATTCACATCTTATACTGATGCACACTATTAGAACTCAGGTCAGCATATGATGACAGTACAGCAGATGCTGGGTGTTGTTATTTAAGATACTGTGATGTTAGATGCATGCATTAGCATTTCTTTATCCCTTTTTGGTGAGCTATGCAGTCAGCTGCCAATGTAGCTACTGAGTTATCAAATGAAAGACAATGCCCTATGTGCTGGTTTATACTTTAGAAATATAACTATTGCTAATTTTTAATAAATAATAAGAATTATTTCTTCTACTATAATGAAATAATGTAATCAGAGAAGGGTGAAGGAATGATTATGGAGGTCGGGCAGATGAGTGATAGTTTAAACTAGCAAGAATATGACATTCCTGTGTGAATGCTTAGGGTTATATTTTGCTCATGATTTTACAGAACTGAATTTAATTTCTCACAAACATGTATTAATTCCATTTGGACAGATCTCCCAAGGGAAGCTAAAAAGTGAAAACAGCAGAGTGTGCTTTTCACTCCGAAAGGTTTTCAGGGGATTAGTCTGGCAGTTTAGTCTAGAGGGTTGTCTGGCAGTCTCGTACTGGATTATGACTATTTACTGCAATGAGCTTCATGCTGTACCCCTGTTCATGAATCTCATTGTCACCATTTGTCGTCTGTGTGACAAGTCACTTAAATCGACAATGTCCTGGATCAGCCATGAGAACTAGCACTTGTCTCTAGTGAGTCAAGCAGGATGATGATAATGATAATAATAACAATTATCATTATTATTATTAGGTAGACCAAATGCCAGCGCACACAGTTTTATAGTTTTCTTCATGTCATTCAAACAGCATAAATGTGCCCACACCACATAATATACTATATAAATATTCTTATAAAGGTGAAAAAGGTTAGAATTCATTCATAATTTCTGACTTTTTTCAATTGACCATAAATGCTTTTATCATCATTTTTAATTCTGTTACAGAGATGGGTACATGCAAGGGAATGAACTGTAGACATGATAGAAATGCTTTGGTACATGAAAATCATTAAAACCCAGTCTTATCATCATCAATGGGTTATCCCATTTATAGGTTCATAGCTATATACCAGGCTAATGATCACCAGGGTCTTTATAATCCTAACCAAAAAGTCCAACCCAATTGTGTCCCTATGCATCATGGGTGTTTATTAGGAGTGGTTATGTGAGCTAGGAAGTTTCTAGAGGTTATGTGGGGAAGGGTAGGTTAATTTAGGTATTACTCTCTGCTTCTGTCTATCAGAAATATGGGGGCCAGATCCAGGGAGAATTTACGATTTCCCATCCATTGGTCAAGGTTACACTTATATAGGGTTAGGGATGGACCTGATTCACATGGATAGAGAGCCTGTTCCAGAGCATGGGGATCCTCTGAGACACATATGTATCTCACCAACATGACTTATTTATGTCACAAGCAAAATTTAAATCTTTGGATTTAATGGTTCTGATGCTATTAATTTTGCAGATGTGCAAAATGTTCATCAGAGATGGATCCAAGGATGGCTTGTATGCCATGCACGGTTTGTCTCTCAGTAACCTGTAGGAGACAGAGTATAGAGACAGATCTTTAAAGCAATCCATGTAGCACAATGTGTTTATACCATGGATTCTCCTGCTAAGGAACTTTTGAGGGTGTTCCATCTGTTGCATATGTCTGGTCAGGTATATGCCAAAGGAGGCATTATACTCAGTGATGGGTCTGATAATGGCCAAATTAAGTGGCACTATAACTTTCTTGGACCTGGATGCCATGCCTTTACATATAAGTTGCGTGATATAGAATGATTTTCTTACTACCTTGGCCATATGCTGGTCAAAGGCCAGATTACTTTAGATTCCCAGATCCTTGACTAATGGATCACTTGATAGGGTTTTCTTATCGATGGAATAAATAGCTTGGGTGGCAGTTTACACAAAATGCACTATAATGCATTTTTTGGCATTGAGTTTTAGTCTGTGACTTTAGCAACTGTCATCTGTCTGTGTTAAATGCTCCTATAAGATGTTTGTGTCTTGGAGGAATCTTTAATAGCTCCCAATTTTCAGTCATCTGCAAACTTGATCAGCCAAAGGCCCCCGACATTAGCTTTTACCTCGGAGAAGTAGATGGCAAATAAGAGTGCTCCCAGCATAGAGCAGAGATACCTAGCATGTGACCAGTCTCTTAGTGGAGGTGGTATCACCAGTCCTAACTTCCTGGATTTTGACTGTGAGCCAGCCAGCAATCCAGCAAGTTATGTGCAGTTTTATGTCCAATTTGGAGGGTTCATTAACTTGATTGAGGTATTGTATCAAATGCCTTTACACTGGTCCAGGTAGGTATTAGGCACTGTTTTCCCCTCATCCATTGCCTTGGTGGTTCCCTATTGAATTGTCGACAGCTTAGGTTGTCGAATGCGTAATCATCAACACCTAAGCATCGAACTCTTACAGTAGCGAATGGCCACATCACTGAATTCTTTCCTTTGGAAAGAATTTGCATGGCCATAATCGGGGGATTTGCCCTTTCCCCAATGTAGAGCAATCTCAGACTTGGTATATATAGCTAGGGGGTGTGGGGGGCAAAGCCTCCCACTATGTTTCAGTGTGTTTGTTTATTTTGTTTACAGAGGTCACCCAAATTCTTTCCCTAGGAAAGAATTCCATGATTTGGCCATTAGCTATTTTTAGCTTTTGACGCTTAGGTGTCAATGTTTTCAGATTTGACAAACTAAGCTGTTGATGTTATGATATAGACGTGCCTTGGTGAACGTCTCAAATAAGTCCACCAGGCTTAGTAGGCATGCCCTTCCCTTGACAAAGCCAAATTGGGTTGGGTCCAATGTCTAAGTGTTGCCTATGTCCTTTTTGATCATTTCCATGATATTTCATTCCATGGCTTTGTACATTAGACTAGTCAGACTAATGGGTCTATAGTTTCTAGGGTCAGTTGATGGTCCACCTTTATGAAGTGGGATAACTGTTGTACTTTTCCATTCTCATGGTACAATGACACAAAAGTACAACTACAATCTATTGCACCCCAAACAAAGTAACTCAACTGAATTCTCACCAATGGAAGGTCCAACAGGGCCAAATCCTTTCATTACCCTAATAGTTAGAATATGTCTATATCATAGTCATAGTACAGGAGGAAAACACAGTAAACAATTGTTCCATTCTGTGGCTGCAGAGAAGGGAGTAATTAAGGGACACCATCTTCCTCTTCTGTTGCTTCCTGTATGCTGTTGTCGAGAGCAAGGTTCATCCCTCACTGGAAGCTGTAACCCTTACAGAGGTAAAGGAGCAATTAGAAACAGACTGCATGCACCCACTGATAGTTTCCACCTCTTAAAATGCAACTTTTCACCCCTGGCATGGAAAATGAATGAACGCAAGCATCAGCAGTTAGTTCAGCTGTTAAAGTGATAGTCCTTCTACACTTACTATGTTGACCATTAAGAAACATTTATCAGAGGTGAGTTATACTGCTTCAGTGAAAATATGTGCACAGCAAATCATCATCATCATCATCAACACCCATTTTCTTATTTTCTACATGGGGTCAGAGAATTGTGTTAACTATGACCATCTCTCTTGATTCAATGCCACACTCCTGCCTTGTTCAACACTCATGCCTGACTGTCACAGCTCTTCTTTCACACAATCCATCTACCTCTTTGCTGGATGTCCTTGTTTTCTCTTACCTTTTTCCTGTCTCTCCCAAATCTTCTTCACCAGATTGTCTTCTGCTTTTCTGTACATGTGTCCAGACCACCATAATCTGTTTTCTTTGATCTTTTCTGCAATTGGAGCTGCTTTGGCTTCTGCTATTATGTCCTCATTTCTTCATCTATAACACAGTGTGCATCCTATCACCCTTTTCAGGCACTTCATTTCCATCACCTCTAATTGCTTCATCTACTCTTCCTTTACTGCCCAGGTTTCTGTACCATACAGTAGTACTGGTCACACCACTGTTTGTCCACCTTACATTTCAGCTTTTTTAGCATTCATCTGTCATAGACTACACCTGACATGCTATGTCAGTTGTCTGCAGTCTCTCTGATCCTAGTTTTGACTTTTTCATTCAGAATTCCCTTCTCCTCTACCACCCCTCCCAGATACTTGATGCTATTTACCTGTTCCACTATCTTCCTTCTATTTCACTTCTCAGCTTCTTCTGATTTCCCCAGTTTGCTGCAATTACCACTGCATTATCTGTGCCTAGTTTCATCCCATGTGCCTTCAATTTTGCATTCCATTACTCTATCCTTTGCTAGAGTTCTTGCTCAGAGTCTGACTGTAATGCGACATCATCTGCATACAGCAACTTTGTTAATCTGTCCCATCCAGCTTGTTTGCTAATATAGTCTATCACCAGTATGAACAGCACTGGCCTCAGAGCTGAACCCTGATGTACACCCACTCCCACTGGGAACCCCTCTGTGAGGCTGAACACTGTTTGTACTTGAGTCATTTGTATCTGTATTTATTATTTATTATTTATTTGTATTTGTATATGTACTTGTACATAGCATGTACTAATTCTACCAATGTTTCTGAGACTTCAAACCACCACAGTACTGCTGAGATCAGCTTTCTTGGGACTTTTTTGTATGCTTTCTCTAAGCTTAGAAATGCCCAGTTGGAGTCTTTCCTCATCTGTAGCTTCTTCTCAACTATCTGTCTCACTACAAACATCAGGCTAGTTGTGCTGCATCCTGATCTGAATCCGAACTGCTCATCTCCCATCTTGCATTCTACTACTCTGCATATCCATTTGTCAATCACCCTCTCCGGAACTTTCATGCAGTGTGATAGGAGTTTTATGGCTCTGTACTGCCCACAGTTGTGTGATGTCCCCTTTGTTCTTGTACACTGGCATGAATATGCTTATTCTCCAGTCATCTGGGATATGCCTTTCCCTTCTCCCCTATCTCACCCAGCATCTTTATCATATCTGCTGTGACCTCATCTGAGCCTGCTGCTTTCCCTGACTTCATCTTCCTAAGTGCAGTTCGTACTTCTTCTAGAGTGGGCTCCTCTTCATCTTTGGTTGTAGGCTGTGTCTGGGGCAGTACAGCTTCTGTGGGCTTTTCTTCATTCAAAAGCTGCTGGAAATGCTCCTTCCATCTGCCTTTGATGTCCTGTGGACTGGTGAGCAGGTTTTTGCCAGCATCCCTTGTAAAGGGTGTTTGACTATCTTCTTTATCTTTCTGTCTTTACCTTGCAAGCTGATATAGTTTCTTTATGCCACCTACTGAGTCACTTTCCAGAAGTTGGTGGAGTGCCTCTGATGCCCTAGTCTTTGCTATTGCAACTTCTTTCTTAGCTTCTTTGTTAGCCAACCAGTATTCCTTCCTAGCAGCAACCAACAGTAGGGGAAGGGACGACATAATAGGGGAGGTTTCAAAAACCTCTTTCAGTTTCTTTTGCTTCCTCAGAAGAAACAGACAACAGTGGCTACCTAGAAAGCAGCGAGCATGATTATCCAGATTTGCCAGCAGCCAAATACCCAGAGGAACATGAACGCCGGTTTCGGATGGAAGGAGAGAATGATAGGGAACAATTTATTCAGAAAAGAAATCAAAATGGGTTCTACACCAATGGGAATGGGTCTGGATAGTTTTCAACAATGGCACCACAGCATTTCAACAACAAAAGAAGCTGGTGGCAATGACTTTGTTAATATTAACTGTAACACAGTTGTAAATCTCTCTGGATGTATTTTGTCAGATAAACAATTTGCTGTGTTGAATTTAGGGGTGAAATATGTCCCTTCTGTGCTACCTAGGAAACATATTTTATAGCACAAAATTTTCTATTTTGTTCATAAGTTGCACCTTAAACTTTTTTATGCTAATGGTGATGCTAAGTTACCATGTACTGATGCTTCTATGGAAGAAAGTTTTCATTCTTGTTTTTCAGATTTGAATATGTCTATGGAACATGTGGAGAATAATGCTTATTGTTCTATTAACACTTCTGTTGTGCCTATGAAAAGCAGATGTATTCCCCCCACTATTCTAATGAAAAAAATTATACATTTTAATTCAGTGTTAAAATTTGCCATGAATGAAATGTGTGATAAGTTGTTATACAACAAGAATGATATTTGCTATAATTTGACATGAAGAGAGTGGAAAACCCTAAAAGAACTGCAAGAAAGAATGGATTTAATTATGAAGCCATCGGATAAGTGAAATAAAATAGTAGTAATGCATTTTCATCAGTATTACAAAATGTGCTTGGAGCATTCACAGAATAAAGATATACATGAAAATAGTGACATGAAAAGTTATAAAGAAGCTATACTTAAGTTTCAAGGATTGTTACAAAAAGGTGTGAGTCTAGGGTATTTTACAGATGATGAAGTGGTAAAAAATGTAATAGTGAAGGTTGTGTTCTAGCTATATTTTTTTGTTTGCCTAAGTTGCACAAAGACATGAATAACCCACCAGGACGTCCCATTATTTCAGTTTGCAAATATTTCTTACATGGGGTTGGGTTTTTGTTACATAATAATTTTTTACCATATGTCTTGAAAATTCCATCCTATATCAAGGATAGTTTTGATTTTTTTTGGATAGGATTTTCCATGTTAAGCGGAATAAAAACATGTATTGGATAACATTGGATGTTAAAAGTTTATATACATTAATCCAACATAAGGACGGACTTCATGCTATACTGTATTTTTTGGGGATAGCCCCTTAACAAATTATTTGGTTGATTTGATTTATTTATTTTTAAGGCAAAAACAGAGAACAGCTATGGGGGCACAATCTGCCCTATGTATGCAAACCTATTCATGGCTTATTTTTAATTAGTATGTTTGTATAAATGTAATTTTGTTAGGAATTATGTAAAATATTTTCATTTTATAGGTGATTTAATTTTTATATGTGAAGGGGTAAGAGTGAAATTTTGGAGTTTGTTGCAGATTTACAACAAAATACATTTAATTTGTCTTTTGATGGGCTACAATATGGAACCTAGGTCTCTTATCTAAATCTGATACTTAAGGGTTTGGATAATAGTAAAATTTATACTGGGGTGCATAGGAAATTTTTAGATGGAAGCCAGTACCTGTATGCTACTAGTTGTCATCCCCCATGTTCTATCATCTTTGTCATATGGTAAATTTTTAAGATTATCTAGAATATGTAATGCTGAGGCAAATTTGTTGGAAGAAATATATAATACTCCATTATGTTTTATAATAGAGGTTATAGTAGGAAAGCAATAGAAGAAGCTAAGCATAAACCTTTTGTGTTAAAATAAAAAAAACAATGTTAGTGATAAGTTGTGGGTCAATGGGGGGTAGAGAGAATGGTGGAAACAAAAATGAACAAATGTATTTTGTTAGCACATATAACATTCAAAGTGAAAACGTTAGTAGTATTGTAAGATATGATTGGAATTTTCTCCTTAAATTTATTATTTATTCATTACAGTTTGATGACCGGGATAGTTCACTGGGCCTGGAAGAGCCCGTTTTCAGTGGAGGCCCAGGGAGAAAAGCTACATGGGATATAAACAATTTTACAATAGTTATACAAAAGTAAATAAAGTAGGAGAACAGTGAAAAATACAGAGATAATATACAATTTGTTAAAAAACAGACATTTCTAATCCTAGGTAATGATTTACAAAAGTGAGATTCATGTAGTCTAAACATATTAAAAGTACAGGCATTTCAGATGAAAAAAACATGTAAGTAAAACATTTATGTACAGATAAAAAAACAACTTTTTTTGTAAGTTAGAAATATGAAGAGAGGACAGAGAGAAGAAGGTGAGGTGTGAGAGGTAAAAGGTGGTATATCATGGAGAAAGGGAGTGGGTTGGGGGAAGTTTATGGGGTATAAGGTAGGAGAGGAAGTAGAGGTAAAGGGTAAGAGAGCACAGTGATAGAAGGTTGAAGTATATAGTGCATGGGAGATGGTGTTAGAGTTCATGTGATAGGAGTACAGGAATATTTCCACTTTGAAAGGAAGTGAGAGTGGAGAAGAGTTTTGAAGTTTGATTGGCTCTGAGTATTTCAAAGGGTGGTAGGGAGAGAGATAAAGATAAAGATGGGGATTTGAGTAAAATTTTTAGTAAGCACCTTATGTCATACAAATGGGGAAGAAGCTTAAAGGACATGCTTGTTCATGGAAATTTTGTCTTACCAAAAAGTAACTTAAATGTTGGTCCAACATATATGAGCACTTATAAATGCAACAGTTGTTCTATTTGCAAATATATAATGTGTTCTTTTGAATATATGAATCAAATCAATTATGTACCAAGCTGGCATTTTTCATGTAACAGCAAGGGGGTTATTTATGCCTTCAGATGCCCGTGTGGTTTCTTTTATATTGGTGAAACAAGGATGTTTTAAAGTGAGGTTTATGGAACACATCAGGGACATAAAAATCAAAAGGAAAACAAGATTCTGGCATGCCACTTCAGAGATGTGCATGGCATTGATTTTTCTATGCTTCAAGGTTGTATTTTAGAGCAAATATTTTTGAAAATGATGATGACATTCTTCTGAAAGAAAAATTGTTATACAAAGAGTCTTTTTATTCTTAAATTTGATACTTTGGTCCCCATGGGACTAAATGGAGAGGTTAATTGGAAGTATTTTATTTAATTGTTTGATTGTATGATTGATTAACTAAATTTGTAGTTTTTGCATAAAAGGTAGCACATTTTAGCTGGATTTTATAACTCCTGGAAGGTCTTGTACCGAGGCACTAGAGAATAAAATACTTTTGTGTCTGAACCAGTGGTCTTGATTTTCTTATCTTTGTTAGTTGTTTGGACCAGTATTCCTTCTAAGCCTGGTCAGTCTTTTATATCTCCCACTTTTTCCTGCACTCCTTCATTCTTTTGATGACTTCCTGGACTTCTGCATTCCACCACCAGCTTTCCTTATGTACCTTATTTCCATACCTGACTCACCCATATATCTGTTCTGTACATGCTGTTTTGAGGCGCTGCCATTCTTCTTCAACTCCACCTATTTCCTCCACTTTTGGGGTGCTAAATCCCTAAGTAATTCCTTGAGCTGTTGCAATTTTTTCACCAGTCAACTTCCAGGTCTTCAGCCTGGTCTCTTTTGACCTTAGAGCCTTCCCTTGTGGCAATCAGTGGTTTATGCTGTGGGCTGACTGTTTCACTGGGGATGATTTTGCACTCATTGATTCTTCCCCAGTACCATTTCCTTACTAGGAGGAAGTCTACCTGAATTGCATGTTGACCACTCTTGTTTGTGATCTTGTGACTGTCTCTCTTTCTGAACCATGTGTTATCTGTTATCAAGCCATTTGATGGACTGAAGTCTAGAATGGCCTCTCCTTCTTTGTCCTTGTTGCCCCACTCATGTGGACCCAGGCACTGCTCGTATCCTGTTCTGTCTGTCCTGATATGTGCATTCAAGTCACCCATTATTAACACCAGTTCATGTTATCCTGCTTTATAAGTCCTGTAACTGCTGTCTGAATGCACACTTTTCCACACTATCACAACCCTTTTGTGGGATACAGGCTGAGATTATGAACACTGCCTTATCCTTACAACTGGAATCTGATTGCCATGAGTCTGTCACTAATTCTAATGATATCCCTCACTGCCCTGCCTTCTGAAGCCCCTCTCTCACTACATTTCCCACACCTTTTCTAGCCTTTTCCTCTTGTGAGTAGTAGACTCTGGATCCCAAGCTAAGTGGCTTTGCTGCACTGCCCTTCCATCTCATCTCTTGGATACATAGGATGTCCAGCCTCCTCCATATCATCATGTTATCGACTTCCAAGCTGCATCCCATCACTGAACCCACATTAAGTCTAGCAATTTTTAGTTCAAGTTTGGTAGGTTGATTGGTTTTACATCCAGCTTGCACTCAACAGAGCTATCCCAGGTAACTTGGGCAACTAGACACTGGCCAGCCAGTAGCTTATTGGCACAGGGCTTCTGGCCTTTATGGCTGGCACACACTGGCCAGTGGGGCACATACAGCCCTCCCACCATTAGCATGGGCCCCTGGCATAAGTTGGAGTAGGCCAGGTCCTCAACCCACTTATCACCTGTAATTATCCATGCCCATTTGGTGACATTAGTCAACATGACCAAATCAACTAGAGCCATATTTTTACACCATTGAGTGGCTAGCCCTGCCACAGAATTCAGTCTGTGGTCCATGTTCTCTTATCTTAAGAATACTACGCACCATAAGTAGACGCTCCAAAGTTGGGCACCATATAGAGTCTGTGCTGCTGCACACAGCTCCATTTATTGGTGAGATGGAAACACTCCGCATGTTTTTCAGAGGTGGAAGGAACCCCACAGAGAGTTAACCTTTCTGAATCCTGGCCTAGATAGGTAGAGTATTCAGAAACATGGCACTCAGTTCCATAAATGGAATGTGCAGTACATAAACCACTGATTACCACAAGAGAAGGCTTTAAGGTCAACAGAGACCAGGCTGAAGACTTGGAAGTTGACTGGAGAAAAAAATACAACAGTTCTGTCACACGATTTTGATCAATTCAGAATAGTAAGTTGTGCAGCTGTGCACATGGTGAATCGTTGCATTATGATTCATACTTATCTCCAATTGCTGCACTGATCTCAGTGTGTAATAACGCTGTATCTGCCACCAGTGGTGATTACAGCAAAAGCCATAGAAAATGGAGCGATAATGCTTGTAGTATTCACTGACTGATTTAGAGAAATGTGAATTAGCTGATAATGAGGTCTTTCCTCATTGTGGCTAATGTGTCTCTGAATAACCAATTTCCTTGATCACACTAAAAGACCCTTTTTTCATCAATCGTACGACTTGCAGATGGATCTGTTTCTGAATCCTTGCCTATATGTATATTTTGGCTGGCTAATACAGGAAAGTAATTATTAAGCTTTAGCCATCTAAAAATACCAGAGAAGATGAATGGCATATGCACTAGGGACTGCTTTTGTTCCAGTCCTGGCTAATCGCTTACCTACCCTCCTCCTTCTCCTCTGCTAGTAACTACATTTTCCAATCTACATTTCCTGTCTTAAGTCATAATTAAGATATTGTACTTATGCATTTTATGTGAAAACTTGTTCTTCTCCCTCGTGTATTACTATTACTGTTGTTTGAAGCTCTCTATGGGATGTATGTAAATAATTTTGTTGTCTCAAATATACTGTATGTTGATATGTATGGAGCTTTTCTCCACAGCCCTCTGTAGAATATGGGCTTTCTAGGCCCTTTTTGACTTTGCCAGAAAACAAATGATAATAGAGAAATAGATGGATAGTCAGACAAATAGATAGACAGATAGATAGCTAGATAGATATAGATAGATAGATAGATAGATAGATAGATAGATAGATAGATAGATAGACAGACAGATCAATAAATAGATAGATAGATAGATAGATAGATAGATAGATAGATAGATAGATAGATAGATAGATAGACATATAATTAAAAAAAGAACAAAAAACTAAAGCACTAGACCTAAAATAAAGAGATAAAGACACCCATTTGACGTGGTGGGAAACTTTCTGATTAAATTATTTTTAGTATATGAGCAAAAGCAACACAAGAAGCACAAATGGATGCCAAATGTTCCAGTGTAATATGTTAATATACAAACTGATCCTGAAAAATGCAAAGTCTGATAGCTCCCTGTATGAAATCAATGATCATGTGATAAGTAAATCAAAATCAATTACAGTTTTTTTCTTGCTAATTGTCTGCCTCTGTTTCATATTTGATATTATACTGATGCACATGGAGTCCAATTAAGTTTTTTTTTTATTTTAATTGATCATGTTATAAGCAAACATAAAATAAACAGTGTAACCATCAATATGTTGTTACTGGAGACAAAATTGCTTTATCATATGTCTCTCTTATATGACTGGCTAATAAAAGCTATTGGTTTGGGTAACTGTGTCATGCCCAGATAAACTACACATTTTACAAATGATCAGCTAAGAAATGACCACTGACTTTATAATACCCTTCCCAGTTTTCAGTTACAGCAGGGCTCCTACAGTTTTCTCTTTAGAACAAATAACTGATGTTGTCTCACACAGATCTACATATGCAGTCACTTAGGAAATCACAGGAAAGGCACAGTCATTTTGTCAAGTGTTGACACCACTGCTCTTACTGGTTTATTTATTTTGTTTTCCAGGGTAATACATTGATCACAACAGATCATTCGCAGGCACTTCCTGGATAAAGAAATTCACAATAAAATAAAAAAAAGAACTAATTCACAATCATGGAGTAATCCCAGAAGGTACAGAGTCCAGCTCCAGCAGACAATCGAAACAATCAGTAAATATTATTAACAAAGGAGAAAAACAAATGTAGATTAGTTTTAGTAGTGAATATGGCAGGTAAGCAGCAAGTTAGAACAGATGGTAGAAATAGAGTCATTCCAGGTGTTAAAGCAATTGCAGTCAGATTTTTAAGTAAGGTGTCTTTTGAGTTGGGTTCCGAATGTGGCGAAAAAGAGATTTCTTTCAGATGAGGGGGAAGGATTGCCAGAGTGTGGGTCAAAAATGGAGAAGGAGTGGTTGGTACAGTGTAGGCTGGTATGGGGTATCAGGAGTGAGCGCATCAATTGGGAGAAGTTGCAGAGGTTGTAGGTGTGGTTTTATTATGGATTTGGCAGTAAAAGGCAGTGCTTTGAAATGAAGAGACCTTAGGAGTAGTTCAATCATGTAGATGACTGTGGGCTGTCTGGGGAGCAATGTTGATCCTGAGGGGGGAGGGGACTTAGAAATGAATCAGCGGATTTTATTTTCAATGGACTGTAAAGTCGATGAGTTTGTTTTAGAGGCTGTGTCAATGATGGGGAGGCCATATTCAATTAAGTAATGAGGACTCCTTTGCCTATTGCAGCCCTAGCTGGTCAAGAAGGAAAGTAAGATATATACCATGTGCAGAATAAAACAGTCTTTTTCCTGGTATTTTCAGTGTGGTTATGGAAATTAAATGACTGGTCCAGCCAATGACCTAGGTATTTAAAGGATGTGGTTATTTCTGTTGTGGTACCACTGACATGTGAGGTGTTGAGATTTTTAGATTTTTTACAGCTTTTGTAAGGTTCTAAATTTCATACTTTTGGTTTTAGAGGAGTTTTGGAGTAGTCTATGACTGTTTAGCCAAGAATTAAGGGAGTGGATGTCAGACTGAAGCTGGGTTTAATAGATGAATTTGAGGAATTGGATCAAAGGATAACCATGTCATCAGCAATAAAGTGATAGGAATATTAGGAATGTCAAAGGGTAGCTTCTCATGATTTATACAAATTTGTTGGAAACCTACTAGAAAATAATAGAGAAAAAGATCAGGAATGTTCTTTGTGATTTATTTGGCTAGAACTAGACCACCTGACTTACTAACACTTTTAAGATGTCTTGGTACAGGTCAGGCTTAATAGATATCCAGCCACACATTTTTCTTTATGTCCAGGCCTATTTTAGATATTTGTTCAGGCCTGCCATATACCCTGTGCTTGGCTCCTCACCCCTTATCAGCCAAATCACATACTTCTGTACTTCTGTCTATCTGTCTGTCTGTCATGTGACTCATCTGTCCCAAGGTCCTAAACTGTAACTTTATAAGGTAATGCACTGTAATTCCCCAGGAGCATTTATACCATTTACGTAACAGGGAATGGGTTGGAATAATATCTAAGATCTCAGATATCCAGAGGTAGAAAGTACAGGTTTTGATTTCTGCCCTCTGGCTATTGGCTATGCTTGTAATTGTCAGCAGACTGATAGTCTAGTATGAACCCACAAAGTACTTCATTTTGACCTACAGAATTGCTAGGTCTAACCAGTGTGTGTGTGTGTGTGTGTGTGTGTGTGTGTGTGTGTGTGTGTGTGTGTGTGTGTGTGTGTGTGTGTGTGTGTGTGTGTGTGTGTGTGTGTGTGTGTGTGTGTGTGTGCGTGTGTGTGTGTGTGTGTGTGCGTGTGTGTGTGTGTGTGTATGTGTGTGAAGCAGATGAGTTTTTTCATTATCTTTGTTCATATGCTTTAGATTTTTAACCACATTTTTATCACTAAGCAGGCCTTTCTTGGGGTATTTCAAAAAGTAGAGGTTGGGAATGAAGGTGCAAACCTTTCTTATACTTCTAGTGTCTCATTTGAATAATGATCAGCATTCCAGTTGCTGACACCACTTCCATGGTGGAGTGCCATGATGTTGCCACTCACTCACTCACTCACTCACTCACTCACTCACTCACTCACTCACTCACTCACTCACTCACTCACTCACTCACTCACTCACTCACTCACCCTGCATAACCATTTAAGGGACTGCAATCAAATATGGTCACAAATGTTTTATCATACAGCTAGCCTTTAAATTTTTGCAGAGCCCTAATTGTTGCCAAGCATTCTTCTTCAAGGATTACATATGACTTTTTGCTCATCAGAAGCCATTTGTTCTTGGCACTTCTTTGTATTGACAGTTAGTATTGACCTTTTACATGGATGCCAAACATAACTTTGCCAAGACTGTTAATGGCAGTTTCATCCATATAAGAATGAGCATAATCTCCAGCTGCAGCCAGGGTGTAAGATACTATCTCAATAAAGTTGCTGAATGTTTTAACAGATTTTATCTTACTTTTAGCTTAGTTTAGCAAACATATTACTTAACTCATGTCTCCCCAAAGGAGTAGTAAAACTAATTTCTCCCTTTTGGTAGTTGCCAATGCTACTTTTTCACTAGAATTTGATGAAAGTATGCAGTGGTGGTGCTGCGGTAGCGTTGTCGCCTCACAATGAGACGTTGTCCTGTTCGATTCTCAGCTAAAGCGTCTTCTGTGTGGAGACATGCATGAATGGGCATACCTTCGTTGAAGGTTGTGCATCAGAGCTGGCAACTCGGCACGTAAAAATCTACTGCCAATCATTAGCGGACCGGAGCTCTGCTGTGGCGACCCCTAAACCTGGAAAAGCTGAAAGACACAACGAGTGATCATATACATGGCCCAGTCCAACTTCTCTTAAGATTTCATCTATCCTGTCATGTGGTAAGCATCTTACTCTGTGTGACTATTTAGTTTTGTTATAGTCTACACAGAATCTAGTGACTTCCATCTTTCTTTGGCAACAGCATCAATAATGAGCCCAGGGGACAGCTGGACTCTAGGATTACATCAGATCTAGAATCTTTTGCAGTTCCTTTTGCATGGCTTACTTGATTTACTCAGGCAGCATGAAAACAGCCTGTCTTATTTTGGCTATTGGATTTCTGTGCTCACCCAGTGGTGCATCACTTCCATAAACATTGGTATGCCATTGAATAAATCCCCATACCCTTGTAATACTGTTCAGATTTCTTGAAGCTGGATGGTAGATGGTCAGTGTCACCAGAAGATGTGTACCTTACACAGCTATATCCTGCTTTGGTTTCTCCACATCTCTAAAAGTTATCACATGAGGTACACCCTGTTTCCTTCAACTGGGCAGGGGTTAGGTACCATCTGTACACCAGCTTAAACTGAGTAAAAGATACAGTTTTTTACATATCACTGTCTGTAGTTGTGCATATTACCCTCCACCAATTCCTAGCTTCAGTACACCTCCCTGTCTCCATTTCCCATTCATTTTTAAGTGCAACAACTGATCTCCCATCCCATGCATAATTAGCACATAAAGCTTTTTTAACTGAGGGCTTTAATATTAATATATTACCATATTCTTTAATGTCTTTTCCAACTTCTGAAATAATTTATGGCAGGTTTTGGAAGTTGCTAGTTTCATCACTTAGCAGATTTTTTATGATATAGATACTCATTATTTTCCATCTAGCAATCCTTAGCTCCCCATAGCTGGCACACACTTGCCAGGGATAAATTTGCAAAAGTTTCTGAAGCTGTTTTCATTCAAATCAGTTTTCCGTTTCACCTGGGTCCCACATAGTTCATAGATTAGTACTAGGCTAGCTACCCTTGTGGACCATTTTAAGTCTAGCCAATTATCCCTGGCTAGTGATACAAGACTCCAAAACATTTTTTGTTGCTTAGAGTTTACAGTCAGTGGGATTGGAACATTCATTAATATTGTTGATCTTGAAATAATGCAATTACCTGACCACAACCATTTGGAAAAAATACTTATCTTTTCCCAATAAACACTTAGCCTTTCACAATCCAAAAATACATGTCTAATCAGCTTTCACCTCCTTACTACATCTCTAACACATTGAAGAAGCTATATTATTTTACCTGGAAATGTTATAGGGACTAATAAATACTCTGTATATGTATTTCCACATAAACATTTTCTAATATAGACTAGATGAAGTTTGCTAACTGTCATAAATAATACAATGTTATTCCTATCATCAGTTGAATAATTTAATCCATTAACATCTAGAAAAATTTCCAGTAATTTATATTAAAATTATTATTTATAATTAACCTATATATCCTAGATAGACTTCCTTTATAAGTTAATTTAGCTTCAATATTGGAAATCATATACTCAGATAATTGAGGAATAGTGTTCAGCTCACTTTCATTCATAATATTTATTTATTTGTTTTTATTTATTTTTTATTTTTACATTTGTTAACCGGGTTAGTCTGTTTGGGTTCTTAGAAGCCCTTTCTCAGCAGAGACCCAAGGAGAAAAGCTCCTAAAAAAAAAAAATGTTTTAAGTAAACAAATAGTAAGAACCAAGATAAACACAGATCACATCTTAAGTATATATACTTCTGAAGTAATTACATAACATGCAATAAAGGAATATACAGAATGGATGGAAATACAGTACAATACATATATGGAAATTTTCACATAGTATGGCAAGAAACTAAGCAGAAATATGGTAAGACTATGGTCACTACATTGCTATTAATTTTGTCTCTAATAGACTGTGTATAGTTATATAAATTCATTAATCTTTCTGATGTTATTACTTTCCCTTTTTCAAAGCAGTTGCACCGTAATACTAATCCATCTTTCTTTAACAAACTAATTTCAATGGCATTCCGAGTTTCCATAAATCCTAAGGAAGATGCAATGGTAAAACTTAAAAATTTCTATTATTCAATTAAGCAGATTTTATAAATATGTCCTTTAAATGCTTTCAAAATCAATTTCATACATGAAAAGTCCAACTTTTGAAACTAATGTTTCTTCAAACATAAAGAAACATTAATTCTGTATTCAAACTTTCTAATATTTCTGCCATAGCCATTTGAACACTTGAGATCCATAGTACTGCATCATCTGCAAACCACATCAAGTTGAATACACAGCGGGTGCTATTGAAAATACTGCATTAATAGCTGTACCACTGATGCAAAAGCATAGGGGATAATGGACAGCCCTAGCATGTACCTTTAACAAGGTAATTGGGATCTGACCTCAGCCCATTGGATATAGTATACATACACTGTATCTTATATAAGAGTTTACATTTCTTAATATAGTCCTCAAGAAACTGCAGTGCTTTTAATATACACCACAAAATGTCCCATTATACAGAATCAAAATTTTCCAGAATTCAGCATACTGTCCTGTCATGGGTATTTTCATTGACTTTTTTATATTTCGGAATATTAAGCAATAACCTAATTAAATTAGGACCTTCTCTTCTCTGCTTAATGAAACCTTGATGCCTGTTAGAGGCAATCTTGTTTACAACTTCTTTTAATTTATTTGCCAAAATCTATTTCTAGGTTTAACAGTAATATTGCTCTATAACTGTAAAGATCCAGTCCCTGTTTTAGGTTCATAGGTTCACTGGACAATACTAGGCTATTGTCCCAGAGACTCTTATAAACCTAGCCAACTATTTTGCCCATGTTCCAGAAAGTCAGTGCTTGTTTACTTTGTCCAGCAGGGACACAGGTGGGATCCCAGGGGTGTATTTTCTGTTCTTCATCCAGTCATCCAGGTTCCTCTTAAAGAGGGCTAGTGAGGTACTCTGCTTGACATGGAGAGGAAGTCTATTCCACAGATGGGGACATCTTTTGGACACAAATCTATCCCACCAACAAGTTCTATTATTGTCATAGACCAGGTTGAGGTCTTGCACGTGCATTGTGTAAGTGGAGTTTGACTTGCAGATATGCAGCAACTCCATCAAGGCTGGGTCTGAGATGGCCTTACATGCCAGACTCAGGTCACCTCTGAGCAGTCTGTACAAAACTGAATAGAAGGACAGGGTTTTTAGCCTATCTGTATAGGATAAGTGTTAGAAACCCTGTATTTTCCTCATCAGGAACCTCTGTGGTCTCTCCAGCTGCTGCATGTCCTTGACAAAGTAAATGATGAAGGGGGCATTGTACTCGATAATAGGTCTGACAAGGGGGGAGTACAGGGATGTTATGACTTCCTTGTTCCTGGATGAACTACCCTTACTTATGAGGTGGGCCATATAGAAAGCCTCCCATACAATCAAAGCAACGTGGTGCCCAATTCCCTCATGACTGACTGCGTGCTTTTCCTTCTTTCTATAAGAATATTACCTTGGCTTTAAGCATATCCACCATGAACCCTCATTGCTGCACAATTTCTTTATACAATAGATAAAACCATACTCCTAACTCTTTTTATAGGCCTTATTAAATTCCGCTGTGATACCGTCCAGGCCAGTGCTCTACCTATATTAAGGCCTGTTAGTGTCAGCATTATATCCACTTTGGTTCTGTTTGTCTAATATACTTGTCTGTTCTTGATTTAAAGTTTTTAACTGTAATTTTGCAAAGAATGTGTCCAAGGTCTCTTCTGCGTCCCAATCCATATCCTTAATACTCCTGTGTAAAGTGTAAACATTTTCAGCCTTCAAGTCCTGAATCATCATTTCCTGTTTTCTAGTAATACTAAGAAATGTTTGGGAGGGAATCCACTGAACCCAATACATCTTTGAATATCTCTCACATTTGTTAATCATCTCTAAAAATAATAGGTTCTTTATATCCCCCTTCATGTCTTAAATTTGACTTAGACATCCCTTTAATTTTTGTTGTCTCTTTTTCTTGCTTAATTCCATCTATTACCTTTTGAGCAGTTGCCGACTAATCTGCTTTTCTTCTCTTCATATGTGTCTTGCTCATTCTTAACTTTGAATTTAAAAATTTTCCAGTATGTAAGGAGGTAATACCTCTACCCATTTTCTTAATCTTTCAGTTTTATACTTTTGAAGATCAATGGGTCTAGACCTCCTCAAATTAAATTTTGTATAGATATCTAGAATGAGTTGGACTACACAGTGGTCTGATAGAGAACTGGCTTTCTGCTTTACCTCTAACAATTCTGCCAATACTGCCCATCATAGTAGCTATGTAGGTAAAATCCTTCTCCTTTAAATGTAATTTCCTCCATGTATCTACTAAATTTAATTCCTCTATTCCTCCCTTTAATATGTGATCACATTTTGGTAGTATTAGTCTCCCTGGTGGAATCTTTTCCTTTTTAGTTTCTCTCACTATATTAAAATCTCCCCCTATTAAAATAACTATGTTGTCCTATGCATGCTCTGTGATTATTTCCCAAAACTCTATTAGTTGTTTTGGGTTGTCATCATTCTGCTCATAGACGTCACTCACCGGTAGCTTACCATATTCTGAGACTATTTTGCATATCATCTACCTCTATTCATTATGTCTCATACTATTCTCCTTCACCCACCCTAGCAGCTCATGTATGATTACCCCTCATGGGGTTCTTTTTGTGCAAATACAGACTGGGCTACCTTCCCAAATGCTGGTACATCATTTGCTGTAATCTTTTTTTTTTCCTGTAACAAGATTAGTGTCCAGTTCTGGACATTTAATTCTTTTAACATGGTCTTACATCTCAAATAGGTTGCTAGGCCCTTAACATTCCATGAGGCACATTCTATTAGCTGTTTCCCTTTATCCTTTTCTCTATCTGAACTGTCTTTTATGAGCTTATTATCCCTTATTTCACTACTTTCTAAGGTAGCCCTATAATTCTGAGGTTATTCCTCCTGGCCCGATTCTCAGTTTCAATTTGAAAAGCAAGATGCTGTTTTTTATTGCATTAAAAGTATTGCAATATGCTGGCGATGCATTTGAATATCAAGTTATTTTTGGAATAAGTTAATTTCAGTTGAACAACACAGTTATATTTTTTTCTGTGTATAGGAGTTTTGGTTAATGTAACATAAACAAATTCCCATACCATTTTCAATAAGATCTGGGGAATCTTTTGCTTCTGTCTGAGTTATCATAGGTTCATAGGTTGGTACTAGGCTATCAGCCCTAGGGCCTATACAAGCCTAGCCATAACAATTCCCTGGCTATTTCTTACCACAATATTTACTTTTCTGGACCCCTGTCTAGCAGGGCGACTGACGTGTTCCCCAGGGTGAATTTTCTATCTCCCATCCAATTGTTCCTTTTAAAGAGGCCCAAAGAGGCACTCTGCTTGACATGTATGGGCAGTCTATTCCAGAGTGTGGGGAGTCTCTGTGTCAGGAACCTATCCCTCCAGCATGTTTTGTTCATTGTGATGACAAGGTTTAGATCCCTGCAGCATGTGGCTCTGAGAGATTGGGATTTCTTTAAGTGTAGCATGTCCAACAGCTCTGGGTTTTACATGGCTTTATATGTTAAGCAGAGATCGCCTCTGAGTAGGCGATATGTGACAGAGTAGAGCTGGAGTTTTTTTAGATGGTCAGCATAGGGCATCTGCTTTCGGTCTGTGATTCTTTTAGTGAGGTATTTCTGCGGCCTTTCCAGTTGTTGCAGATGTCTTGAGGGTACATACCAAACAGGGCATTGTATTCTATAATGGGTCTAATGAGGGATGAGTACAGTGGGACAATGACCTCCTTTTTTCTGGATGAAAAGCCCTTAGTGATGAGGTGTGCCTCATAGAAGGATTTCCTGACTGTTGTGGCAATGTGGTTATCAAAGGTGAGACCACTGTCCACCTGTGTCCCTAAGTCTCTTATCACACTTTTGGTGTTTAGTGTACTGCCACCTATGTGGTAATTAACGGGTGTATTTTTCCCAAAGGAGATAACTATACATTTCTTGTCAGTGAGCTTGAGCCCGTGGCTCTGGCACCAAGCAACTCAGGCAGACGACACCTTTATATAATGTATCATCTAAAGGAGGGCACACTCAGGACTGTAGCCCTCCTTTAGATCACAAATTAAAGCAGATGGGACCTCATTTTAATGTCTCTTAATCTTGACATTATATAAACATTTTTACATTGACTATCTTCTAACCCAATTTTATGTCCATGCCCCTGTGAAAATAGTCGATAACTTCTTTATTTGCATAATTTTTAGTAAAAGCTTTATCATTTTGCTATAAAACTTGTGGATGGCTGGGTATTGAAATGTCCACTGGAACTTACAAATAATCTGCTAAAATAGAGCAGTTAAAAATTGTCTTTTGAAGACAGAATCTTTGCCAGTGCAACCATCCTTTAAGCTAATGCTGGAGGATCAGAAGACTCTGTGGTCTATTCCCACTGGAGGTACTTGAGTTTATTTTTCAGTACTGACAATGCAGTGGAACATGGGGGGGGGGGGGCTATAGTCCTGAGTATGCCCTCCTTTAGATGAGATGTTACATGAAGGTGCCATCTGCCTGAGTTGGTGGCAACTCTTGTGGATGTAAAATGTCTCACAGCAATTATCAAAAAGGAGTATTCATAATTACAAAAATAGTTTACATGTAGAAATTAACAATATAGTACTGAATCAGTTACTTGTATACCCTCAATAAGAATGCAATTATTGTCATTATATAAGAAAATCCTCACTTTGTGGTATAAACAAGCTCATCACACATTGATTTTCACTTATGCCAAATACAAGGAGAAGCAATAGTATCTATCATGTCAATGTTATTTTCATGAATAATATCATATTTCCATACAGCAGCAACCCATTTAGTCAGTAACTCTTTTTTTTCCCAAAAAATGTCTAGCCCTGTCACAACACAACAAAAAATATTTGACAGTTTCTTTCTAACTGCTGCCATGAGATATATCTATATGGGTCCCCTTCACATGGTCGACATTTCAGAATGTTGAAAACCATATGGCTGAGACCATATGATCGACATTCAAAATGTCAACCATGCGGAACCGGTATCTCCAAACAGTGCAAAATGGAAACATTTCCATCTTCCGCACTGTAGTGCGATCTTGGAGTTGGTATATTTATATTCCGGGGGGGGTATCCCTCCCCTGCTTGCAGCGTGAAAGTAAGATTTTGTTGTGTGTTTTTTTTCTTGTTTTTTTTTTGTATGGTCGACATTTCAAATGTTGAACATATAGTCTCGGACATATGGTTTTCGACATTCTGAAATGTGAGCCATATCAAGTAGACCCATATGTATACATGGGTCATTTTCAGAAGATCGATTCAACAGAAAGTTGAACATCATATGGTCAAGACATTATGATTGACTTTCCCAAATGTTGAAGCTTTTGTATAGAGATTGCAGCAAAGTGGAGGTCAAGGAATATACCCTTTTCTCCCACTGTAGTGTGATCTCAGAGTTGGTATATATAATATGCAGGAGGTAGAGGGGTGCAGCTCCCCCCAATGGGGTGTAGGAGAACTTGCTCTCTGCAAAAATGTAGATTTTTGTTGTTTTCTTTCATTCTTTCAGCTTTTCATAAAGTCGATCTCTCACACACACACACACACACACACACACACACACACACACACACACACACATATATATATATATATATATATATATATATATATTCATATACACACACACACACACACACACACACACACACATATATGTGTGTGTGTGTGTGTGTGTGTGTGTGTGTGTGTATATATATATATATATATATATATATATATATATATATATATATATATATATATATATATATATATAGGTCCACTTTGAAATCTCGAAAGCTCAAAATCTCGAAATTCAAAAGACTGAGTCCAAAATCTCAAAAGTTCAAAATACCGAAAACTCAAAATACAGAATCTCGTATCGAAAAAACACAGTACACCAACACTTACTATAGTCCAGCACAACTACATACAGAAACATATTACTCTTCTCCAACTGCGCCCCCCTCACCCCCCTGCTATTTAAATATATCAACTCCGAGATCTCACTCCACAGAAGAAAATCGCAAACATACCATTATGGGCTTCATGATTGTCTGTTGTAACCCTAGTCATGTTCCCTTTTAATATGCTATACTACAACATAACTCATCTTAGTGTAGTGAAGTGCTATCTCGGAGTTGATATATTTAAGTAGCAGAGGGTGTAGGGGGTGCAGCTTATAGTTGGAGTAGGCTAATATGGTTTGTCTTTTATTTGTTTCTGTATGTACTTGTGCTGGAGTATAGTAAGCGTTGGTGTCCTGTATTTTTTTCAATATTATGAGATTCAGTATTTTGAGTTTTCAAGATTTTGAACTTTCAAGATTTTGGAGTCAGTCTTTTGAATTTCGAGATTTTGAAATTTCAAAGTGGACCCATATATCTATATCTATATATATATATATATATATATATATATATATATATATATATATATATATATATATATATATATATATATATATATTTATACACACTCACACACACACATATATATATATATATATATATATATATATATATATATATATATATATACATATATATACACACACACACACACATATATATATATATATATATATATATATATATATATATGAAAGCAAACACAATGGAGGTGACCCAGTGGTAACAAGTCAAAAAGTAATAAAAGCACATAAAAAACACCATCTCTCAGCAGTGGTAAAAGCAGACAGTTTTAAAAAATTCCACAAGGTACAGTAAAAGAACGGTAAGCACTTTCACTGAATAAATCGGTGTAAAAAGTAACTTCAGTAAATACTCTACACACATGCAATTCCATCCAATAAAGCTTAATTACATTTCAATTATCCCTCCCACTTAAAAAGCATTCTTCCTATAAGTCCCAGAAACTTCCTATACTCTGGAACAAGCTACCAGTCTATGTCAAGCAAAGTTACTCATTAGCACTCTTCAAGAAAAATCTTGATGGGTGGAAGGGAAATAAGAAATACACCCCAGGGATAATTTATGTGGCTCTGCTCGACAGGGGCACAGGAAGTTAACTTTCTTGGGTGGCATATGCCAGGGAACCTTGTTGTCTAGGCTTACTTAGGCCCTTGGGCCGATAGCCTAGTACCTACCTATGGACCTATGAACCTATGAACTTAAACAACCCTCTAGCTTTCTATGCTGGCTTTAAAGAAACTTTGCCATTCAGCCCTTTGCATTTATCTGCCTGCAATTGCAAGATCCAAAATAATTCCCTTGATTCTGTTTTATTGGATATATCATCTAACCTCATGTCTACATGAATATTTTCAATAATCATAAAACTAAAATTATGTTCACTACTGGCATCCATAATATGTTTAGAAAGGGGGTTCTTATCATCTAACTGCCTAATGTTTTCTCTCACCCTTTCTATCAGCATGTTATAAGTCTTTCCAACAAAAAAACTTAGGCAGACATTGCACTGAGCTAAAATACACTACATTCTTCGTCTGGCAGTTGGCTACAACTCTAAATTCATATACCCTACCTGTGGAGGAATGCCTAAACCTATTACTACTATTTACATAAACACAAAAGTTACAACTTTCACATGGAGTGGTTCTTAGCCTTGAGTTAAAGTTGGGGCTCTCACTCGGCCCATAACATAGCAAATGCTTCAGGGATTTCTTATTTTTAAAAGTAAATCTTGGTTCACTACCTATCAAACTATGGCGATCACTGTCTGACTGCAAAATGTGCCGATTCCATCTAATAACCTCACAAATAGACCTAACATTATTAGAATAGTACAAGCGTACTGCAGCACCTGACAGTTTACTTCCATCTTGCCCTTTCTTCTTATGCATATACCCAATGTCAGAGAAATAAGGTTTAGCTGGTCCTTCTCTCAAATTCCTCAGCTCATCTAACTCAGTATTAATCTCACCATCTCTATAACCTCTCTCCCTCAGTTCATCCTTCATAGTTTTCAACTCCAATTCAAACTTAGCTGTATTATTATTAATCCAGGAAGTCCTCATACCTTGTCACTAATAATATTCTTAAACACATATTAGGGATGATTACTACTCCTATGCAGGGTATGATTCCTGTAGGCATTATTCTTCTGTCTGCTAGTAATTAATTGATGGCCTTCCCCTCTCAATAGTTTAACATCTAGGAAACTCACTGTAGTGTGGGACACCTGCATTGTGAAGCACAAAAAGCTAGTGGTACTGTGTTAATATTCAACAAACTCATAAAACAGATCATATGTGACCCTCCATAGGAGGAAGACATCATCCACAAACCGCCTATAGAACTTAATGTAAGGGCATAATTACGTTTAGATACTAAATCATTTTCCCACAGAACTATAATGCTATTAGCATAGCTATTAGCTCAGGGTGCCCCCATAGCCACTCCTGTAAGTTGTCTATAATAGACATTATCAAATCAAACAAATTATTCTTCAAAATAGCTATAATAAATAGACAAATAATGTCTATTTGCTTCATATCATACCCACTATGAACAGAAAGAAATTCTTTAGTCATTTGGACCCCTACCTGATTAGGGATCACAGTAAAAAGTGAACAAATATCCATAGTGACAAATAAATCCATGTCACCTATGAGCTCCTTACTTAGGCATAAGAATGAATCAGACAAAAATGTTTAGAATCCATTAGCACATTGTCTACCTCATTAAGCACTGGTCTTACACCTTTCTCTACATAAATCGACATCGGCTCAGTGAGCCAACCCCATCCAGACACAATAGGTCTGAATGGAGGTCTAATCATATCTTTATGAATTTTGGGTAGGCCTTGAAACAAAGGAATCACTGATTTTTCCAAAAACAAATACTTATACAAACTCTCAGAAATAATGCCCCTCAACCAGCATTCCTGTAAATTAAGGTTCACACTTCTCATGATATCATATACCTGAGTGAGAACAACAACCTCATAGGTACTGGTATCAATCAACATCTCATTAATCTCAGGCCTTTAATAATCTGCATCCATGACAACTACTGTACTGCCCTTAACTGCAGGACAGATCAAAATACTACTGTCTGTATGAAACCCAGTCAAGACTGCCATTTCATCCCTATTTAAATTAAACCTTTTCTTTTCACTATTTGCACTATTGAACAACTTTGAGAGGTCATATTCACATGCATTGCAAAATACTTCCACACTTGCATTTAAAACAGGTCGGTTTCCTAAAAACATAGCCCGCAGGTGTAAATTATGATAAATAATTTGATATCCAACATCACATGTCCCGGGTCTACAGCACTTGCTGGAACAAAAGGCAATCCCTTTTGCAATACAGAAAGTTCAAACCTGTTAAGTGTCCTATTAGATATGTTATGCACTAACATGCTGTGTCCTTCTCCCACATCTGTTTCAAAGAGCAGATTGTCAAGTCTTCTGTGAGTTCATTTTCCTCTTCTGACCACTGCTCTTTGACTGACCTGTTTCACCAATTCCTTTCTTCCGTATTGGTAGCAGCGACATGAAAAAACCCTGTGAAGATTCCAATCTGCTGATGAACATACATCTGGTTCCCTTCTCTCCATTCTTAGATCCAGTGGTTGAACACTGGAACTATGCGAATGGTTGGTGCTTTTGGATGCTTCCTCAATCACTGATTCTTCTGACTGCTGGATGGCCACACCACACAATTGGTTAGAACTCTCAACTTGCCCTCCAATGGATTGCTGCTTGATCAGGGAAGCGAGTTTTAGCTCTCGGCCAAGAGAACACCTGACCGCTCCTAAAATCTGGAATTTCTGGCTTAAAGAAGCTGCACTCTCAATCCGGTTCTGACACCATGTCACTCATCCAATCAGGATAAAACAGATAAACAGTTGTGGGTTCAGTTAAAGCACCTTTATTACACACAAACACATCTGGACTGAGGCTTAGTAACTTAAATTTAAATAAAGTTATAAACAGACTGACTACTGCACTCATACATGTTAACATTCTGGCCGTTCTCTCATAATGACACTGCAGCCTGCACATGCTCACTATTTATATGCACGTGGCTACGCTTGTAAATGCTTCTTAAAGTTACAACACATGCTCTGTTCTACACCTTGGTTTATACTGTAAATGTAATTTTATAGTTAATATCCATCTTCACATTAGCTTAGATTACTGCTTAGGAGTATATTTAGTATTATTAGTTATTGCATATTATTTTCCTGGTTCATATAACAACATATTTAAATGTAGACAGTATATAAAATAGAAATGATGCAATGAGTTTGATGAGTTTGTTGAGTGCTGCAAAGTTATAAGATTAGAATCATATATGCTCTCTGAGGTGGAGTTGGAACCAAGATGAATGATGAGTAATAGAAAGCCCCTCCTGCTCCCCTCACTCTTTAAATATACCAACTCTGAGATTGCAATACAGTGCAGAAAGGAAAGATTTCTTTTTACCACACTGTAGTGCGATCTCAGAGTTGGTATATTTAAAGAGCGGGGGGTGTGGAGGTGCAGGGGTGCTTGCCCCCCTGCTTACAAGAGTTAAGTTTCTTTTCTTTTTTTTTTTACATTGTTCGAAATTATAAAACTTTGAACATACAAGTTCGATCTTGTAGGGTTCGAAGTTTTATAGTTTCAACAACGTAATAGGAACCCCTTTACACTATATAGATATTGAAAACAGAGCAAAAAGAAATAACAATATACTTATTATTTTAACCATTTAGATGCCCAAAACATCAAAACTAGAAGAGAGAATATTATTTTGTATTAGGGGTACACACAAATTTCTAACAACGTTTCAACAAATTCAAACTCTCCAGTTATATCAGTAATAGGTGATTTTCTTTCTTAAATAGATATATAAATAATTCTCAAAATTGATTGGTCAGCTCCCAATTAAGTTGCAATATGATTTGACAATGATAATGCATCAAAAAGTTACAGAGAAACAAAAATGAATGTTAGCCACTGAATAAAACACTAAAGTAAAATAGCATTAAACTCACACTTTGTGGACTGAAAATATTTCTCATCTGTCGTATTAAAATATTTATTTCTTTAGTGAGAAAGGTTAACTTTGTCTAGAGCAACAAACTGCTACTCTATGGACATGGAATGGAACTACTTTCCCTGAAAAGATAATCTGATCAAGACAACTTGAAAATTATAATTACCTTTAAAAAGTAAAAACTAACTATGCCATGCAAAAATCTTAATAAGTAATATAAATACAAGTTATTTAATTTTTATCAAAAGATGTTAGATCACATTAGGTATAGAATATATTTGAAAATGTCACTGAAAGCATATAGAGTGAATATATTAAATATATTGTGTGGTAGGCGTGAGTGTGTGCGTGCGTGTGTGTGGCTTCTGTGGACGGTTGGGCACCAGGCTGGCAACTCGACACCGTAAAACTCCACTGCCAGTCATGAACGGACGGTGATCCGCTGTGGCGACCCCTAACCGGGAAAAGCCGAAAGAAGAAGAAAGACGATATTGTGTGGTAAAATAATATAGCAATTGAAATAAAGTTAAAAAATAAATCATAAAACATATTATCTACTGGTATTTCATAAGGTAAATCAGTCTCCATAATTTCTTATCTTTCTTTCCTTTTTTTTTTTTTTTTTTTTTAATGAACATGTTATTTTTATAGTAACTTAATGATTCATTATTGTCCTTTATTGAGTCATTGTTTAGTGGAGGATAGTAGTGATTGCTGAATATGAATGAATATTAATGACATATAACTTATTATTAATTTGTAAATCGGCTCATTTTAAGCTAAATTCAATTTCATTTTGAGTTTCTTTATTCTTGTGGTAAAACTGATGTTAACTTCATGAATGGCCAAGATGTGATGCATTACCTCACACTGGCAGTTTGTTTCTCTGTGGATTGTATCTTTTTGACAGGTTAGTCCCAAGTTTGGATGAGATATGATGATGATACTGGTACAGAACAAACATGTAGCAAACTAGAAATTAAAACATTTCTTCTTGTTTAGGTTATGTATTTAACAGTCTTGGAAATATGAAGATTTACAAGGTATTGTATGATAAATACTTCTGTTATAGTAAAGAAAACATCAGTGAAACAAATTAATCTTTAAAGCTGATTGTGATGTTTACTAACAAAGGTGTGGTATAGCTAAAAGTTGGAACAGCCTATGCAGTACATGCTACTGCCATTTACTTCTTATGTGCTTGGCAAGTACTATGCTCATTACTGACTCTCTTAGTAATATAGGTCTATTATTAAATATGATGAATTGATACACCATAATATAATATTTGATTACTGGTTGGAGAATTTCCTCATGATGTAATGTCGCAGTGTTAGGTTGTAGGTTTATTGACTGCAAATATACAAGCTATATGAAATAAAACATGAAATTAAATAGTTTGCTTGAAGTTTAGTAATCATCCTCCAGTTTGCTTATTTTGCTTTTGACTTTAAGATAGCGATTCATTTCCATTCAAAGATTCATTACTAGCCAAAATAATAGTACAAATGTGTATTATACATTTTCCTTTAAATATCACAGTGGTAGTAGCATATCAAAATTGGTGATAGGACATATAACTCTATGAAATATCATTATTAGTTCACTAAAGTATGTTCCATTTTCATCTGTACAGAAGCAGTATGTTCCTGATCAGTAATAACCCCATTAATATAGTTATATTTTGTATTCTCATATGCACAATATATTTTAGAGATATAAAAACAGCAAAAATGAACTAGACAGTGGTAGTGACCATGCAGCGCACATACGATATTCAAAGCTCATGAACAATATAGAGCCAAATACGCAGGAGTAAATAAATAAAGATAGTCCACAGTAAGATAGGAAAATCCAATTTAATGTGCACGAACTGGTAAGCGCTTTTACAAAGAGCTTCTTCAGGCCAACAGTAATTTGCCATCTAGCTACATCTGTTCCTAATATACTGAGCTAAACCAATCACAACAGTCATTTAATTAATAAATTAGCAAAAATTGAGCATTTCTTAAAAAAACTCTCCAAGGCATCAAATTAAAAACATACAATAAGTTGTTCTAAAAACCATTTATATAAGCAAAAGAGAATATACTCAAATAAATCATTCAATAGTTTATAGAGCACTGACACAACATTTGTCTAAAATTATATATAAGGAATGGTAAAACGGCTGACAGTAAGATCAAAACTATTTCTTACAATAATAAACCTAAATACATGTTGAATTCATATTCAGCATGAAAAACTCATGGTCAATCTATATGGAAATACATAATGTAGTTAATATTATGCTATGTGTATTCTCCTGGACTTGAGATAGGGCTTCAGGAATGCTCTCTCATTCAAGCCTTTACCCTTATCAGACCTTAATCTCATAATCCATTTAACCTCCCTTTCCTCTGTACAATTTCTAACATCACCCCCCCCCAGATATTCGGTGTAACTATATCTATGACCATGAATTTAAAGATGTGGTCTTCACTTTTTGCCATCACATGCTTGGCAAGAGCATTGGTGGATGATCTCATCCTTATTCCATAGATGTGTTCCCTAATTCTGTGTTTAAACATCCTGTCAGTTTTACCGATGTTGAATGACCTACATATATCACAGACTGCAAGATATACTACATGTGAGGTGGTACAGTTTGCTGTGATGTTAAATTTGAAAATCTTTCCTCTATCAGGATGATTAAATGACCCCCCAGAGTCTATGAAATCACAGAAATTACATTCTCCACAAGGATACATACCTATCTCTGTTACATTATCTGATTTATTAGATGATTGACACAAAATTCTTTTCAGATTCAACTTATTCTTGAATCTGAATTTTTGGTCGATCTCCCACTATTACCCTAATGTTGGGGTCAGTCACTAAGACCCCCCCAATGTCTATCAATGACCTCATAGATCTTACTATTATCCATGGTGTAAAACATAGGTATCCTTAATTCAGGGGAAAGCATCCTATCAGTACTTATTGTCTCTAAATCCATTCTATTTGAAAAAAAATGGACTAGCTCTCTCTAACCTAAGGGAGTCCATATGTTGCAGTCCTTCATCTATTTCATTAGGTCTATAACCTCTTTTCACAAACCTCTGCTTTAGTGTATTCATTTCTGAATAATAACCCCCATCAGAGGCATTAAGGCAGAAGACCCGCATCCCTTGTCCTTTAATTACGTTTTTAAAAACATATTGCAGGTGTATACTACGCTGGTGTAGTAAAGTATTCTTATGGCATTTTTTCCTGGGGATGCCTGTATTGATGATTACACTATCTAATATTTCAATATAAACATATAGGTATTCTATCCTATTTAAAGAAAAAGTCATGGTGAACCTCAAGTAATCTGTCATCCTATTCATATGTTCAACAAAGTCATGGAGCTGATTTATATCCCCCATCCAGATGAAAAAAATATCATCCACGAAATAGCGGTATAAAGGGATGAAACTTTTATAGGTGTCCAAATAAAACAGTGCTTCCTCCTCCCATTATGCTAAAAACATGTTGGCGTAGCTATTGGCACACGAGGTGCCCATAGCTACGCCATCCTGCTGTAAATAGACCACTTGGTCAAAGAGGAACGCATCGTTCTCAAGACCACTTCCAAAAATAAACAAATTATATCTATATGTCTATATCCATATTCACTATGTTTACTCAAATACTTCTTAACCGATTCAACTCCCACCAAATTAAGTATGATCGTCAACAATGATTGGACATCCAGTGTTACAAAAATCAAGTCTATGGCTACATCTAAACCACTGGTGAAACTATACAAATCTAGAAGAAACTTTTTGGTGTCATTCAGTACCATAGGGTTGCTATCTAACACTTGGCATAAGAACCTTTCTACATAAAGAGAGAATGGTTCAGTACACCACCCCTTTCCAGATACAGTCGGTCTCATGGGGGGATCTATCTCATTTTTATGGACCTTAGGGTGTCCTTGTATAGACGGTATCATTGGGTGTTCATCATCAAGGAACCTGTTTAATTCTATAGTCAACTGATTACTCTTGACCATGTCCACTAACATAGACTTAATTCTATGTTTAATAACTTCAACCTCCTCCATATCAATGATGGTATAGTATCTATCATCATTTAACACGGTTCTCATTGATAAACAGTATTTGTCCCTGTCCATAATCACGATCGGTCCTCCCTTATCAGCTGGTCTAATGACAATGATATTGCCCTCTTGTAACATCCTTAGGGCTTTACGCTCTTTAAAGCTCATGTTAAACTTATTTCTATAAATGTTGTTATTATTTGAACAATCATCAAAACATTTGTACACGTCTTCTTCCACTAATTTATAAAAAACTTCAACAATTGGATGATGTTCAGCTGTATACAGGCTAGGTCTTCTAAAACATTTAACATTATCTGACGTATTCCCACCAAACTCTAATCTCAGCATGATATTTCTACTGAACATTTTAATATCTATTAATGCATCTGTAATATTAGAGTAACATGTCTGAATAAAATTCAGGCCTTTATTCAAACCCGAGCATTCATCATAGTCCAATTCTCATTTTGATATATTCCAGGTTAAGCTGTTCCCATCTGGATCCACATCTTTTTGAGAGAGCGATTGGATTGCCTCTCTGCTGAAAACTTCCATTTCTGTCTGCCACGGCTGGTGGATCGAGTTCTCCTCAATCCTCTCTCCACTGAAATGGGTAGAAGAAGTTGGTGAAAACCCTGAGCCCTGAGGTTCCTACTACTAGTAGGTATAATACTCAATTCAGTATACAGTTTTCCAATGGACATCTGGATGAAACGACACTCCATTCCCTGTAGCTGGTGATAATTGGGAAGATTGCTCAGCAACTGTACCATTTATTGTTAATAGCTCTGCTGTAGGAGCTTTATTCACCTGATTGATTTCAGGTGAATTTTCCTGTGTAGTAGTTATATTATCATTAGCCCCATGGGTGGTATTGTTAATGTTAACTTGAGGTAAGGTAGAGCCTTCATTACTCGAGCCATCACGCCTAACATTATCTCCTATTCTGGGCCAAGTGAATACATTTCCATTTCGAAAATCCTTAGTGTCTCTGTCTATTTTACCTTTTTTCTGTTGTAATAGCCTTCTTTCAAAGGCAACAACACCATCTAACAAGTTATCTATAGTGCGATCTACTATACTTTTAGGAAACTGCATATATAATGCTGTTTGTTGTTACACGATAGAGGCTCTTAGACTCTCTTTCTCCAGTTTAAAAAAGTCAATTAATAAAGTCAAATACTGGGCATTCACCTCCAGATTTAATTGCTGCCATTTAGCCAGGAGGGTGGGGAACTGCGCACCATAAGTTGGTATCTTCCAAACGCGTAACCCTCTCGGTATGATTTTTCTCTTCAAACACACCTCAAAGTGCTGCCTCTGTGTCTGCAGCCACTTCAGTTTCAAGTAATCTACCTCTAGCTTGTCAAATGCCTTCTCTAGCTGTTCTGTTAACTCTAGGACCACGGACGTCGTTGTATCACTGGAATTTACCTCATAAGAAAGAATAAGTTTACTTCTGTCCTTCATGCAAGCATAGAATTTGTCTAGGGGATCTTCTCCATTCCTCATAGACCCAATTGGTCTATAGTCCAATTCCAAATTGGATACTGTGCCCTCTGCCATGTCCTCGTAGAGTGTAATAAGGAAAATCAATAAGTAAAAACAGCACAATACACTCGTGAGGGTAAACGCAGCACTGTACACGAACCAAGAAGTAAAAACAGCAAAAATGAACCAGACAGTGGTAGTGACCATGCAGCACACATACAATATTCAAATATCATGAACAATATAGAGCCAAATATGCAGGAGTAAATAAATAAAGACAGTCCACTGTAAGATAGAAAATCCAATTTAATGTGCACAAACTGGTAAGCGCTTTCACATAGAGCTTCTTCAGAAAAACAATAACGTGCCATCTAGCTACATCTGTTCCTAATATACTGAGCTAAACCAATCACAACAGTCATTTAATTAATAAATTAGCAAAAATTGAGCATTTCTTAAAAACCTCTTCAAGGCATCAAATTAAAAACATACAATAAGTTGTTCTAAAAACCATTTATATAAGCAAAAGAGAATATATTCAAATAAATCATGCATTAGTTTATAGAGCACTAAGACACAAAATCTGTCTAAAATTATATATAAGGAATGGTAAAACAATGGTATTTTAGAGATATATAAACATTGTACAAAACAGGCATTTTGTCAAGTTAACAATTGCCTATGGAAACATTTTCTGGAAGTTAAACAGAGAAAACTACTGTTTAAACATGAATCGTGACTCAAAACTTTTTGTTATGTTTTAACAAGTGCTATCAGGCTTTTTTCAAGGTGTAATATGTATGTTGCATATTATTACATTACTAGTGAGGTTATAAGGTTAATTGTAGTTGTGTATTCTATATATTGAGAGGAATAATCATAATAAACACCTCAGCTTGAAATTAAATTATTTTAGTTTTTAAATGCTACATGATTTAGGGATCATGTTTGAATGAAATAAGATGTCCCGTAAATTTAAGTATCCTAAGTATTTCATAAGACTGAATTTCTAATATTAATAAAATAGCATATACCTATGTGTAAAACGGGTTAAACTTTGTGCTTGTCATAATGTAGACTACAGTCATTCGATAGTCATTAATTAATTCACTTTATAAAGAAACATAGAGTATAGACAGGATATATAAAACTGACTGCTACTTTCAAAATGTACAATGTTAAAAATTTATATCACTTTTAAGATTAATTGTAGTTAAGGGTTTAGATAATAAAGGGCATCATACTACCTTAACACTGATAATACGGATATTTTAATATGTATCTTTTAATTTGTCTTCAATTACTTAATGCTTTTTGCAAGATATATAAAAATAACAAAAGCAACTTTATGATTTATAGACTAGCTTGACTAACGCTCAGCTTGAAGGCTGAGTTGAGATGAGACTAGTTTAACTAACATATAAGAAGAAAAAGAAAAGGAGCATTAATGAAGAAAAGAATGATGGGAGGAGGGCAAAAGAATAAGAATCAAAGTAAATGGGAATATAGCAGAAATAGAATGATCTGAAGGGTAAAAGGACAGAAAGAATACCAGAATAAATAGAGGAAAATGGAAACAACTGAGTATTCCTCCATTGCATGCAATAATTGAGTTAGTCTGAAAAGTCTGGGTTTCTAGTGTATGTGACTGGATAATTAGATTGTTTCATCAAACAGCAAATGCTCTTATGAGTGAAACAAAACAAAAAAAGTGTTATTTTATGCTGGGGGAGGCAAGCTCCCATGCACCTCAGTGCCCCTATTAATTTTATATACCATCTCCAAGATCGCAAAACTGTAGGAAAGGGGCAAATTTCCAGACCCCACTATACTTTAATCTTGCACACAGACCAGTCCAGCAGCTATAAAAACAGAAAAAAGAGCATTCATTTTTTTGAACATTCTTTGTTATGAACTTCAGCTATATATATATATATATATATATATATGTATATAAATACATGGATTCACTTCAGAAGCTTGAAATACTGAAATCTCGAATTTCAGTATCTCATGCCCAAGAAATGGAATCCACAAAACAACGAAAACTAAAAACTGTGAAATTCAAAACCTCGAATACCGGAAGTTTTGAATTTTGCGGTTTTACTACAAACACACACACACACACACACACACACACACACACACACACACACACACACACACACACACACACACACACACACACACACACACACACACACACACACACACACACACACACACACACACCATCCACCACACAAACACACACAATCACTCTACTACATGAAAGCAGGGGACAAGCCCCCATGCACCTCCCACACCCCCCCACTTAAATATTCTCACTCAGAGGTCACACTAAATACAAACTCACACAAAACACCACCACACAAGCTACTTTCTCTTCACACACACACATCACAGCAACAAAACACACTGACACACACACACCACAGCCCCTACACAAACCCCTTAACACACACATGCACTTACCTGAATACATAACCATAGCAGAACTTTAGAAGTGCAAAATTCAAAACCTCTGGTATTCAAGGTTTTGAATTTCGCACTTCTAAACTTTTGCTATTATGTGGATTCGACTTCTTGGGTTTGAAATACTGAAATTCGAGATTTCAGTATTTCGAGCTTTTGAACGGAACCCATATATATATATATATATATATATATATATATATATATATATATATATATGTGTGTGTGTGTGTGTGTGTGTGTGTGTGTGTGTATTCTTCCTTGAGTTGATTTTCATTCTATACTTATTTGGTCTGCTTCTTAGAAAGGGAAGCACTGGATGCCAAGGTGAAATCATACACAATGTTTGTGAAATATGAAACAGTAAGAATGATAGATTTATTTAGTCATGCACAGTACAACTGGATAATGAGGACTAAGATGAAGGACATGAATTGTTTGAATGCTTATTTTATTAAAATTAACCTAATAACATTATTAAAAACTTTAACAAAGAATGATATTTAAATAAATAGATATAAGCTATTAAATTCATTTCCCTTTACAAGGACAATCCCTATTTTTCTTTTTATTTATATGTCAGTAAGTTATATTGATCCAATCTCTTTTTGCTTCTGAGGAAACATCTTGCAATTAATTTCTTTACTAGAATTATAGTGACACAACAGAGGGATTAGTTCAACTCTGATTTTTCTGACTGTGACAGTAATATTAAAATTTCATGTGGGAGGCAAAAGGTAATTGTTATTAATTATAGTTTTCAGAGAATCTTCTGTAGGTAAAGTTGAGACTTTGCATATATTTTTTAGGAAAGTTTGCTGTTTAAAAGTTGTTTATTAAAGTTATTTTTTACATTATTCTAAAATACTTGCCATGTAAATCCATAATAGAAATTTGAATATATCATGCATCATAACATATTAAAAAGAACTGGAAGACAAACATTAATGACATCATTTAAGGTATATATGTGAATAAAAACTGGTGGAAATTGCGGTTATAAAATGGGGGATAAAAGACCTGTCCCTGGGATTTAGAAAGGCTCACCATGTGTGGAAGTCTTTACTACAGAGGCTTCTGCATTGCAGACAGCCCACATGATATAAGAACAGCTCTCCTGCTACAGCTTTACACAAGCAGGCACTAGCTGTACTGTGGATAGTCCTGCTGCAGCTTTACACAGGCAGGCACTAGCTGTACTGTGGATAGTCCTGCTGCAGCTTTACACAGGCAGGCACTAGCTGTACTGTGGATAGTCCTGCTGCAGCTTTACACAGGCAGGCACTAGCTGTACTGTGGATAGTCCTGCTGCAGCTTTACACAGGCAGGCACTAGCTGTACTGTGGATAGTCCTGCTGCAGCTTTACACAGGCAGGCACTAGCTGTACTGTGGATAGTCCTGCTGCAGCTTTACACAGGCAGGCACTAGCTGTACTGTGGATAGTCCTGCTGCAGCTTTACACAGGCAGGCACTAGCTGTACTGTGGATAGTGCTGCTGCAGCTTTACACAGGCAGACACTAGCTGTACTGTGGATAGTCCTGCTGCAGCTTTACACAGGCAGGCACTAGCTGTACTGTGGATAGTCCTGCTGCAGCTTTACACAGGCAGGCACTAGCTGTACTGCAGATAGTCCTGCTGCAGCTATACACAGGCAGGCACTGGCTGTACTGCGGATAGTCCTGCTGCAGCTTTACACAGGCAGGCACTAGCTGTACTGAGGATAGTACTCCTGAAGGTAAGGCCACATGTAACTGTGACAGTTAAAGAGCACAGTTAATATTACTAGCCATGTGCTCTTTCCTGGAAATTGTGCTGGTAATGGGATAATACCCAGTACTGTTCTCAACAAGAAGAAAAGTGTAAGCTATCTTGTACTTTTTTGCACCAATTTACTCCTATGGATTTGTTGCAGATTTTATGACTACTACATGGAGACGTCCATGTATGTGTTTCTATGTGCATATGTGTGTGGACATGTGTGTGTCTGTAGGGGTATGAATGTGGAGGCTTGTATGTGTGTGTGACTTTGTGCGCGAATGTGTGTGTGTGTGTGTGTGTGTGTGTGTGTGTGTGTGTGTGTGTGTGTGTGTGTGTGTAGGGGAGGAAGCAGTCTGCATCCCCTAATGTGGAGGGCAAGTCCCCAAAACTCTCCAAACTTATATATGCCAACTCTGAAATCAACATATATATATATATATATATATATATATATATATATATATATATATATATATATGTATATATATATATTCGGCCATTTAGTTTCAGCATTAAAGATCTTGCTATAGCAAGTCCCAACATTTAAAATAGTTACTGCATGTGCAACCTCAATACATGGGTTAGTAGGAGGAAGGCTAGAGTGCTCAGGTCTTCCAGCGCAGTGTCTAATTCATGGCTGCTAATGAGGTGTCTCTCAGTGCAGCTTTTCATTGTGTCTGAATCAGAAATGATCACTGTGATGCTAACTGGCAGACCCACATTAGCTAATTAGCACTGGTTGTGATAATCTCTCTGAATCCTAGGGTATATTTACATGGATAGGACTGATTTTTTTTTGTTTTGATTTTTACAGGAAAATCTTCTGTTGGAAAGGCATGTTTCCAGATTAGTACGTAACAAACCTGCACAACTGCAATTTTAAAGAAAAAAGAGAATTGCTGATTTTGTGCGATAATAGTTTTGCAAAGCAGAAAATATTTTTTTTTTCATTTAATAATATCAAAGGAATGTCTGTCATAGTTACAGTTGACTATCAAAATAGATTTGTATGTTAGCTAGTAGATACCAGATCCTGGGACTGGGAGCTAAATATAGTTTAAAATATTTAGATATGTTATTAAATAAAATAAAAAAAAATGTAATATTGGAAGTTATTTTTACTGTATAATAAATAATACAGGTATTAGGCAAATATATAAACCAGAATATCAGCATCAGCAAATTCTTTTAAAACTGTACAAATATGACACCATTTTTATGCAATACTGTTTTGGCAGTACAAAAGCAGTTTAATAGATTTTTTGTTTCAAATCAGTGAGCTAAAACAAGTTAACTCATTTAAAAATAACATGCCCTTTATCAGATCACAATGCCATTTTCTTGGGTCTACTACAGGTGCTCAAGAGATAGTAGTTCATGACACACCTGCTTGTTGCTTTAGCTGCAAAAAGCAAGTGTTTGAACTGACACTAGCCCAATCTCTGGTCATTTTTGTTCATGTCAAACAGCTCTCAGTAGAAACCAAGTATAACAGCACAGACTGTGACAGCAAAAGCCCCTGAGAAACTCTATATACTAGTTGCATATATAGGGGCATATACCAGTTCTCCAAAGGCGGGTCTCAATAAAAAAAAATAACAAATTCTAATAAGTTACTTAAGTAACAGAACAAACTTAAGAGTGTTATGTAGTGTCATTCTATATCCAGAGACTTCACCACATGTTCATCCAGATATACATGGCACAGACTGGCTTTGTAAATATAGAAAGCATAGCTTTCACTGTAACATGCAGTAAAATAAATGCTGCCTTGGCTGGTGAAAGAAAAATGATTGCTTGTCTCTGGCCTACTCAACAATTAATGCACATATATTCTGGGGATTAGAACCACTTCTCTTTGTGAGCAATCTTCACGTAGGCCCCATGAGGAAACTATATATAGTTCTAGGCTGTGACACCCAAAGCCTCTGGGAGGTTTGATGTGTTAGCTGCATGCAAGTAGACATATGTCAGTTTCACTAAGGCAGTTTATTATAAAAACTTGAGAGACATCTATTAAGATAACTGAATTCAAAATATGCTCATTCTGTCCAAGTAGAATGTGGCCCTTCTGAGAAGGTACACTGCATTTCACTCTGAACACATCACATAAATATAATGGCCACGTTGCTCTTTGACAGGTAAATTCTCTTCCCAAAAGGATACTAGGAATATTTCATAAAGCATTCTATAACTGATGTTTGCTTTCATCATCTACTCCCCAAAAATGATATCTATATTCTGCATTCATTTGATGTCTCATTGAGAAGAAAAAGAAAACATAATAGCATAGTTTAGCTTGTAGCTGTTAGACTCATGCACTGTCATCCAAGCAAATGATATCATGTTTATTCTGCAGTCATCATGTAATAATCATATGCTTTCATATGAAAAATAGGTTCTTACCCCTACCCCCCCCAAAAAAAATCAGTTTTATCTGATTGTGAGGAACACAACTGAAAACAAGACTACTGTAATTTATTTCATCCTGTTTCTCTTGGGCAGATATACATGGCTCTTCATCCCACCCTAGCCATATCAAAGATTGTTTTGTGCATATCAGGTAACTTCCTTTTATTAGAGCCATGGTGGTGAAGAGGTTAGCATTGTCGCCTCACAGCAAGAGGTTCTCCCATTCGATTCTCAGCTGGAGCACCTTCTGTGTGGAATTTGCATGTCCTCCCCGTGGTCAAGTGATGTTAGAGACATGCAGGTAGGTGTGAGCGTGAATGGGCATGCCTTCTTTGAAGGTTGGGAGTTGGGCTGGCAACTCGGCACAGTACAAATCCACTGCCAATCATGAGTGGACTGGAGTTCTGCTGTGGCGACCCCTAACCGGGAAAAGCTGAAAGACAAAGACAAGATAACTTCCATTTGTTCTCATGTAGAGCCTGATATTCCTAAACAAGATATCCACATTCTGTGCACATTTGTGACTTCTGATTGTGAAAAATAGGGAATGACATAATGGTCTCAGTAACAAATTTCATCTTGCTCATAGCTATGAACACTGTTTCTAGGCTAGCGAGATCATATAACAACCCTGTGTTTTTATACCCACCCTACTCTCCTTTATTCTATCAAAAGGTAATCACATTCTGAGTATCCCTCTAATGCTAGTTTATGTGGAAAATGAAAGAAATTTTATGGCATTAATGTAGTTCAACCTGGATCTCTCTGACACAATATGGTGCCCCCCCCCACCAAGCCATAGCAAAGCTCATTTTATTGTGATCACAATAACTGGTATTTTCTTTCAGCTGATGACTTCTTCTTCTAATTAGACAGCCACATCTGGCAATTGTATGTGATATCTGATAACTTAAGGTCATGAAATATTAATATGCCAGCTATTGGTGCCTGCATGTTTGTAACTCGAGACACACTTGCATGCTGTCACATGCCCTAACCAGTAGGTGCCCTAACTCCTATTAGCCTGATCCTTCCTAATTACCTATCCCTTCCATGACCTAAGCCGACTGACCTACATAGCCTTACCACATCCCTAACTCTAATAGTAAAATTCCTACCCCAGTCCCTAACTCTCACTGCAGCATTCCTGTCCTGCTCTCCAATCCTAAAGTCAATGATTGCTACTTAAACCTAGAAACTCCACTCCCCCAATAAAAAAATATAGCCCTGATTGTTCCTTAAAACTAAAACTTCCTCCACTCACTAACCCTAAACTCCCAACCTGTTTTCAGAAACCTAAAACTCCCCTTCCAGTTCCCTAAACCTAAAGTCCCCAATCAGTGACTAACTGTAAATTTTGCCAGGAAAGCAGTGGGATCAGGTGTTAAGAACTACCAATTGCAGTTGCATAGATTCCATTGTAATAAGGCATAGGTTGGTTACCCATGTGATATTACTGTGCTTAATGGGTAGAGTTATAAAACCATGCCAATAAATAATATGAGCTCTCACTTCTGGACTACATTTCCCAGTTATTGTACTAGCAAAGTAATTATTTCACCAATGCACTGTGGAAGACAAAAAATATTTTCATAACAATTTTATAATAAAATGGTACACTAAAAGCAAAATAACAGAACATTCTCATTAAAGGTTATCTTGCCCTTGCATTTAAGCTACCAATGAAAATTTGATCTCGGATCCATTAACATCTTATTCATTTGGCAAAATCACTGCTTGGTGTAACAGTAAATTAACAAAATAGGATAACCAAGTAACTAAGATACAACAGGACTTAAATTTTGTTAAATTAAGAGTGTAAACATGTAAGTCTATTTCTTCAGATGTAGCTAAAGCTTTAATAAAGAAGTAACAGTAGTATTTAAATCATAAAGTAAGAGAAGCTTTATAAAAATTTAAACTGTACACTTATTTAATTAGTCTGAATGATCTGCATAGGTCAGTGATGAGATTAAAATTAATGTCTACAGCCAATCAGATAAAACATATTTAAGATGCTTTTAAACAGAAAATGAATTACTAATATTGAAATCATCTTACTTACCTTCATGAAAAGCTGTAAGGAGATTAATAATGAAACACTTACAAGGGTAAATGTAAATTGATATTAATGATGAAACAAATACAATGGTAGTTGTGCATCTACTGAAGTATTTATTAACAGACATAAAGAAAAAAGAAATTAATAACTATAGAGAACATGATTTTAACTTTGTGAATAGATAAAAAGTTTCAAGGAGAATAAATGCCCCATTCGTACATCAGATAATTTGTGATGTTTATAAGCTATGTCCATAGCACACTATTACATCTTCATAGGTAAGCCATAGGTTAGCTGTCTTTGTGGGCCACTGTGTTACATTTGATGTTATATTCAGCAGACAAAATAGTTTTAATTATATGATTCCTTCCTCAGGGCAACATATGTTAACCCCTATAGTGAAACAGGATAAAAATTCTAACCTATGTCCTGTCATATAGACCTAGTATTACTGGTCAGGCATTATAATGTACTTGTGTCAATCATTTCAAATAGACAAATTAAGAAAAAGTTAACAACTGAATATGAAACATGTTTTAGAAGCAAAAGCGAAAGAAAAGATAACATTTAAATAATTGTAACACCGACTAAATTTGTATAATACAAGCAAGAATTAATGGTCATAACTTTGGATTAAAAAACATGATTCTGTAAATTGGAAATATTTGTTTAACATATTCTAGATACATTGCTTCCCACATGTTTTCATTTTGTTATTGTGTTCTAAAATAATCCTAATATCATGCAACTATGTAAGTAGCTATCAAAAGCAGTGCAAATAAAAAAGGAACAATGCAGAGCTGCCATATTTTTTTTCCACTTTCAATTCCTTTAGAAATTGACTCATTACCAAACTCAGTAAAACAGAATGACTGTTTAGAAGACTTAACATTACTGAAAATTATTATTCAAAATTGTTATTATTCACAGATAGCACATTATTAACATTAACTTATCACAAATCTTTCATAATTAATTTAAAAGATTCTTTAATAAATTTTCTCAAAATATCTGTCATCAACCTAAATAAACACAAGACAAATGATCTCCTATTCTATCAAAGTGCAACTTATATTTTGGAAGAGCTTTATAAATACGGGTCTGTATTAGAACATCAAAGTTTTAAAACTTCAAATGTTCTAATATCGACCCCTATTCAGCGAACGCTGAAAATATCGAACATGCAGAACAGCAAATTTTTTCCCATGGAAAAAATTTGCTGTTCTGAAACCCATACACACGACACAAGCACACCAAAAAAAAATCAATCCACACACATAAACTTAAAATCCTACATCTAATCCTACACTGAGCTGTACATACACTACTATCTATCCACTTACCTTAACCCAAACCCTAACCCTAAGGTCCGTCACTATGGCACACTCACCTCACCAGTGCCCTAACCCTAACTCACCTACCCCGCCCTAACCCTCACGTCCACACAATCGCACACTTACCTGACCTGCGCCCTAACCCTAACTCACATAACCCATGCCCTAACCCTCACGTCCACACAATCGCACACTTACCTGAACCCGACCTGTAACTTTCCACCACAGTGCTGAAAATAGTGAAGCCACAGAAATGGCCAACCAAATTCTTTCTCTAGGAAAGAATTTGGTGTTCTACAGCTTCGCTATTTTCAGTGTAGCGTTCGCTGAATAGGGTCGATATTAGAACATTTGAAGTTTCAAAACTTCAATGTTCTAATATAGACCCAATAAATACACATGGAATTTGAAGAATGCAAACTATTTGTGAAAAACTGTTTTCTAAAAATCTTAATACTACTATACAGCTTAATTCTGGTAAATAGTTTAAATAAGCAACACACATATGGAATAAGATGTTCTTTACTTTTAATGATGCAGTTAGTGCATTTAAAATTATACTGTTACCTATGCTGTTATACAATCTAAATAATCTAAATAATGTCTTTGACTCTTGGTATGAAACAAATTAAAGAATTACAAAAAACTATTAGCTTCCTTTATTTGGTGCCCTGTAAAAAATATTAGGAGATGAAACAAAGGAATCATAGGATTTTTGTATTTTGAATCTTGTTGCATTCTCTATTTAATAGGAAGTAATCCAATAGTTTGATGTATCATACACCACAAAATGGAAAGTAATACAATAAATTGTATGTGATAAAAAATAGAATTTAGACACAATCATTATACTTAATTAATAAGGACATGCTATGGGTTAAACATAGCATTTACACTCACCCAACGAGTAAACCACCTAGCAATATAAAAAATTCCAAGTAAAACATAACACTGTGTTGCAGCAGAAAGCATAGCACATAACATATCCACCAACACTTATAGATATTCGAATCACCTTAAATAAAATATTTGCAAATCAGTAAGCTCTTTCACCAAATACACATTGGCTTCATCAGACCATAATAATATTAAAACACACAACTATACAACTTATAAAGTCATATGGTCAATTAAAACAGTTGAAATTCACCAATAATATGCCCTACCTTCATTTGCATACGGTAATTGCTTTCAATTATTTCCTGATAACCTCATATGTTAAAGGAAAATGGCACATTCTCAGTATGTATATAGAATCAAGACATTGTGCCTTACTTACTAAACCAAACCGACTGGCCACACACCCCCTACCTAAGTAATCTCCTTTTATCAAGTACTGGTTTTATTGAAACTGTACTGTTTAAACTTGATCCTTTATCAGCTCTCAACCGAAGGATCTATTTAAGTTCAGCTTCACTAGTCCTATTTTCAATATTACCCATCCTGGGCCCTACTTGCACTATTTGCATGACTTTAAACTTAAAATGATGAACTCAATCACTATCTAAGACACATCTAGCAAGTGTATTTGTGCTATTACCTACCCTAATACTGTATAAGTGTTCTCTTACTCATTCTCTCAATGTCCGATAGGTCGTATATGTGTTCTCTTGCTCATTCTCTCAATGTGTTCTCTTACTCATTCTCTCAATGTCCGATTGTTCTCTTACTCATTCTCTCAATGTCCGATAGGTCGTATACGTGTTCTCTTACTCATTCTCTCAATGTCCGATAGGTCGTTCTCTTACTCATTCTCTCAATGTCCGATAGGTCGGTTCTCTTACTCATTCTCTCAATGTCCGATAGGTCGTATACGTGTTCTCTTACTCATTCTCTCAATGTCCGATAGGTCGTATACGTGTTCTCTTACTCATTCTCTCAATGTCCGATAGGTCGTATACGTGTTCTCTTACTCATTCTCTCAATGTCCGATAGGTCGTATACGTGTTCTCTTACTCATTCTCTCAATGTCCGATAGGTCTTTCCAGCATATAATTTTTTACAACATTCACAGTGTGCCAAATACACTAGGTGCTTTGTAATGCAAGTTGCCCTCACATTAAATGTAAATGCTCTATTAAAGTCTGGATGTATAAAAGTATTATCCCTGTCCACCAGACCAGAAAAATTGCAAGAACCACAGGGGGATGTTCTGTACTGTTGGATACTTGTCTGCCCACCTTTATCTGGATAGCATAACAGCATTTGTAACAATTTCTATATCCAAATGTAGGACTTTTCCCTACTACTCAATTAATTTTATCATCCATTTTTAGAAGATGCCAGTTGTTCTGGAACACTTGTTTTACCAAATTAACATTGCTAGTATATGCCATTGAAACTTTAACTCTAATCTTAGAATCATACTGCCTCCCATTCCCTGCTACTACTGCAGCTGAATCATAGGTAGAAGAAAAGTATGGTTTGGCTCACCCCTCCTTCATAGAGTCAGCTTCTGTCAAAATAGGATTCACTTCACTGTCCCTATAACCTCTGTGTATTAATGACTCTCTAAGTGTATCACATCCATCTTTATAGTCCAGTTCAACATTGTGTAACCTGGAAACTCTCACACCTTGCCCTTTTATTATGTTGTTAAATACCCTTTTGGGGTGCATACTTTTCCTATGCAGTATTGAATTTCTATAGCACTCCTTTCTATACAGACTAGTAGTCACTGTGCCATCCAGACCTTTATTTATTAATACAGCCAAACATTCCATGCCTGGATATGCTTATGTGACTTTGAGGAACCCTTCAAGTCTTCTTTTGTCACTGCTGCTTTTGACAGATCTTCCCTGTTCGTCTCAAAAGTGAAGGATGCACTCTCCAGGTGCAAGAAGGATGGAAAGACTCTCTCTGCTGTAGGAGTACATATTTTGACACTCCAAATGACCTTTTCTAGGAATTACACAGGAGACAAAAGGTGTGGTTCAAAAAATCCCAGGGTCCTTTCCAAGATCCACATGGAGATGGTTCCCCAAGAGGCAGAGTGGGGAACATTAATGGAAGACACTGCCCATGTGGCAGAGGTGGCCCTCAACTCCAGGGGTCTAGAGACACTTTCTCTGATAGGTCCTACTAGTGATCCTGAAAGGAGGACTGATTGTCCACTTCTGGAGGCATTTGGGGGTTACTTATCCCTGCACCAGACAGCCTGGCTAGATATCACAAAAGACACTTGGGTACAGAGGATTCTTTCCAGAGAGTATATAATTCCTTTTTCCCTTCCACCTCCAACTCTACAAAAAAATCCTGACATTCCACCTGGTCAGAGAAAGAAGCAGCAATTCAATTACAAAAGCTGCTAGAAAAAAAGTCATCCAAGAGGTCCACCAGAGCAGATAGAATCCAGAACATAATCACAATTCTTTTTAGTGCCAAAGAAAACAGGGGACTGAAGACCAATTTTGGATCTTAGCAACTTGAACAAGTCAGTTCTTCACTCAAAGTTTTGGATGGACAAGGTTCAGTCCATACTGTCCTTTCTAGACAAGGATGATTTATGTGCTTGACAGACCTTCAAGATGTGTACTATCACAAAAAATGAACAGGTGGTCCAGAAGGTTCTTATGCTTCTGGCTGGGAGCCAGTCATTACCAGTTCACAGCTCTGCCCTTTGGTCTCACCACAGGCCCCAGAGTGTTCACCAGTTGCATGGCTCTGGTGGCAGCTAATTTGTTAATGCAGGGATTTCGGGTGTTTCCATATTTAGTAGACTGGCTCATTACTGCCCCAACCAGGTATCTACTCATAGTAGCAAGAAACCAGATACTCAAAATTTGCTCCCTTCTGGGGATCACAATAAACTACAACAAATCTCAGTTGCATCCATCACAAACACTGGAATTCATAGGAATACATTTCAATATAGTATTTGTGACAGCTTAACTTCTCTTAAACAGAGTGCAAACTTCAAGATTCCAAGTCACAAAAATTATTCACAACACCAAAATTTCAGCCTGACTAATTCTTTAAGCCTTGGGGTCAATGTCAGCAGCCATAATTCGTGTTCTTCTGGAGAGATACCATATGAGAATTCTTCAGTGGATGTTAGCATCCCAATGGTCAAGTCTTTATCAGAAGATGTCAGTTCAAATAAGGATCACATAGATATGCAAGAAATACCTTTGGTGTTGGATAAGGTCATACCAGCTTTTATAAGGCTGTCCATTTATTCTCCCTCAACCCAAAGCTATAGTGACCATGGACATTTCCCAGATTGGGTGGGGGGAACTTCCTGAGGAAGACAGTCCAAAGCACTTGGTCCCCTGAAGAGTCCAATTTCCATATAAATGTCTTGGAGATAAGATCCGCCCTTAAAGCATTGCAAGCTTTTCAGGATGCTCTAACTCTGGGAACAATTGTCATCCAAATGGACAATATGTCAGTAGTTTGGTACATCAACAAATAAGGAACCAGGTCTTATCCATTGTGTTAAGAAGCCCTCAGAGTATGGCAATGGGTGATCTCATCCAATTGCTTTCTGATAGCAATGCACATTCCAGGGATGTTCAATATGACAACAAAGGAGAAGGTTAACACTTGCACCACACTACATGGAACACATAGCCCTCCAGAACACACACCAGCACTGCCTTCACATGCAAACACAAACCATACAACCATCTTCATGGAGGCTCTCAATAAAAATCTACTCAAACAGCAGAGACCTCCAAGGCAGAAACGCACTCGACCTCCACAACACAACACTAATCACGAGACATATAACTTTCCTAAACAGTGTGTCACTCAACCAAAGCCCCTAAGGCAATACAGCATGCCCAACACACTAGTCATAGGTGACTTGATAGTGAGGCACACTGATATTCCACTCACTAGGTTGAATAAGGAGAAAGTAACAGTCAACTGCTTGTCAGGTGCCAGGATCCACCACATAATGCATGCCCTCAGGTCCCTCAACAACAGGTAAAAATATGACTCTGTCATTGTACATGTGGGTGTAAATGACCTGAGACATACCTCCTTGGACTATATGAAAAGAGACATGGAGGAGCTATCAGATTATGTAGCCAAGGCAGGTATGACCATAGCCTTGAGAAGCATTCTACCATCACCCAGAATGATACCACAGTAAGAGCAGAAAATTATTGATTTCAACAATTGGCTAATTTTATGGTGTCATTCTAAGGGGATCCAGTATTTGTCTGCCTGGGATTACATGACTGACGGACCTTGATGCTTTGCCAGAGATGGCCTGCATCTGTCACCCCTGGGCTTCCAGATACTGGCCAAGGCTCTTGCCAACCCTATAGTATCTTTTTTAGGCAGTGTTTCAAAGACATAATTACCATCATAACAGCTACAAACAAATGCAATCTGAGGGTTATGCTGCTGAATGCTAGAAGCCTAAATTTCAAAATGCACTTGCTTGAACCACTCCTTAAAATAGAGAACATTGACATTTGTGCTGTAACAGAGACCTGGTTCAAGACAGCAGAAAGCACTCCTGCACTACCAGGCTATAACTCATTCCAGTTCTTTCGGCCCCAGAACTTAGACCAAAGCTCCAAAGGCGGTGGTGTTTCCATATTCATAAAAGATGCACACACCTCCAGACTGGTAGCCCAACATAACACATCATAGATACTTCAGGTACAGCTAACATTGGGTAAGAAAGCGATTCAGGTCATAGCATGCTATAGGTCCCCAACCATGTCACAAGACTCACACTCCATGTCCCTAAGTACCCCAGAGAATATTAGGGCCCAACCTAGCATTCTTATACTGGGTGGCTTCAACTACCCCTCCATTAACTGGGAAAACTACTCATGTACCAATACACTTGCCCAGTGTTTCTCTACCAAATGGCGCACTGCTACAGTCATCCCTCTCCACAAAGGAGGAACGACTACAGACTCTGGGAACTATCGCCCCATTAGCCTGTTGAGTCTGATATGCAAAGCTAAGGAACACATCATCTGGACCTAATAAACAAGGATATAGGGAATCTCCAAACTCTGGATCCCACACAGTTTGGTTTTGTGAAGGGTAGATCATGCCTGCTCAACCTGGTCAACTTCTTTGAATCAGTCACCAGAGCTGTGAATGAAGGCAAGGTGGTTTCTACAGACGACCTTGATCTGGCCAAGGTATTTTATATCATTCCCCACTCAATAATCATAGAAAAACTCACTAAGCTAGGCATCATCCTATATATCACTAGGTGGGTTGCAAACTGGCTCAGCGATAGAACCCACAGTGTGAAAGTAGCTGACTCCAAGTCAGACTGCCGACCAGTCATGAGTGGAGTCCCACAGGGTTCTGTCTTGCGTCCTGCGATATTTGGTATCTACTACATAGATGGTAGTCCACTGAACACAGAAGGCATTATAAGAGATCTGGGAAAACAGGTTGCCAGCAACCTCTCTTTTGACCACCAAATTGCCACTGTGGTCAGAAAGCCCTTCTATGTGGCACATCTCATTACTAAGGGTTATCCATACAGGAAGAAAGAGGTCATTGTTCCCTGTACTCTTCCCTCATTAGGCCAGTCATCAAGTACAATGCCCCATTTGGCATGTACCTCACTAGACACCTGCAACAACTGGAGAGGCTGCAAAAGTACCTCGCTAAGAGGATCCTAGGCCTTAATCACTTGCCCTATATGGATAGACTCAAAAACTCCAACTATTCTCTGTCTCATATTGCCTACTTAGAGGCGATCTCTGCTTGACTTACAAAGCCATGTCTGACCCAGCTCTGTTAGAAATGCTACATCTAAAGAAATCCCGATCCCTCCACACCACATGCTCCAGAGACCTCAACCTCATTACCACAATCAACAGAACATGCTGGAGAGACAGGTTCATAACCCAGAGACTGCCCATGCTATGGAATAGAGTTCCCATACATGTCAAACAGAGCACCTCACTGGGCCTCTTCAAGAGAAATCTTGATGAGTGGATGGGAAATAAAAAATTCACCCAGGGGATCACTCCAGTGGGTCTATTCAACAGAGGCACTGGGAACTAAGGTTGGGTGGCTCGATGTCAGGATAATCCTTTGGGCTAGGCATGTAAAGCCTTCAGGACCATAGCCTACTACACAACTATGAACCTATAATTCCAGACCTCCTGTCTCACCAGACAGGTATGGTGCACCTAGATATCTCAAACCTAAAGCTGACAGTGTGGTTTCTCCACTTCCATTAAAAGCCAGACACTCTGTGCTTTCATCCCCTGTTCATCATATACTTTAATCTTCCCATAAAGCTTCCACTAGAAAATCTACAAGAGGAAGAGGTTTGTTTGGTGCATCAAAAAAGTATCAATCCCATTTCAGTCCTTACACAAAGTGTACTAGAATTTTTGGCAGAAATTTTTAATGAGGGAGTTAGCTCCTCAACCATTAAAGCTCAATTAGCAGCAATCTCTAAATTTCATATAGGAGTTGACAATTCTTCTTTGGCTTCTGCTAAGCTATGCAAGGCCTTTCTAGCAGGTACTTTTTTACTTAGTGCACCTTATAAAGATCCTAATCTTCCATGAGATTTGAAACGTGTTCTGCAGGCCTTAATCTATTCCTCATTAGAACCAGCTGGAAAATGTGATCTTAAATTTTTGACCTGGAAGGTCTTATTTCTAGTGGCTATTACCTATGCCAGGAGAATTTCAGATCACCGAGCATTGTCCTATACACCTCCTTACTTGATTTTCCATAAAGATAAGATGACATTAAGAACCAACCCTTCCTTCCTTCCTAAGGTGGTGTCAGAATTCAATATCAATGAATCTATTAACTTGTCCATTATTTTCCTAAATTCGAAAACAAAGGTGAATACATGTCACATTTACTAGATGTTCATAGACAGCTGTGTTAGGGTTTGGTACATTATGGGTAGGGAGGAGCTTGAGAGTTTCAGTTGGCCGTCAGCTATACTACTGGCTGAGTTGGATCCAAACCCAATGGTTGAGGAAGAATGAAAATGGACAGCATAGATGGAATGTTAGTATAAGTAAATAATTTTTTTTTTTCTGTGACTAATTACTCCGCATATATTTCTTTTCTTTGCTAAACCAACAGTTAATCTTTAGTCCAAGGTATAATTTTATTTGTCCTACCAATATTTTTGCTTGAAAACATTTATGATAATAATTATAATGTATACATTGATGGCTAAATACTTAGTAACTGCATATGATGAGAAAATTTACTTTGTGCTGACTTTAAATAAATGATTTAAGCTCTTAAACCCATTGTGTATAAATTCTTTCCTTGTAAGATTAGTAAATAGCCTTTTGATATATAAAAACATTCCCCAGGATTTAATAAAATCCATGTAGGCTCCATGTAGAGACTACATGGAATGTACCCATGTACACAGCCATGGTTCCCCTTTGGCAGCATTCTATGCATATTAATCATGGTGCACTGCCGAGGGAGAGCATAGTAAAAGGGTTATTGAATCCATGTAGGCAGAAGTGTAGCAGCTGTTCAGATGTTATGTACCTGGTGAGGTTCCCGGTAATGTTCCATGCTATTGGTGAAATGGGCTGTGTATTAATAGTTTGTGTATTGAATGTATAAAGTGCTATTTTTTTAATGTTTTCATTTTTTAATGGCCGTTTAGGCAGTGTGGCGTGGAATGCAGCAATGCCAAGCTGCACTTACATATAGACAGCTGACAACTGCCAAACATCTTAAAATAGAAACTGGATGTAATGAATTATAACTTTTTTTTGTTTGTTTTATTTTATTTTATTTTTGTCTGTTTGCGCACAAGGTGCAGAGAGCAACAATGCCAAGCACTTACACATAGACCGCTGACACCTGCCAGGCATCTAAAAATAGAAACTGGATGTAATTAATTAATTTTTTTTGTTTGCACCCATTTAATCCCATTTTTGCAGTGCACTGTGATTGCTTAGTAGTGTATGTGAAGGTACACTACTTTATATACTATCCAAGTAGCTAAATGGGTAGAATGATGGGCTAAAGTTTCAAAGGTCCTTGGTTTGAATCCCTAGCACACATGTCATTTGTTGAATGTAACATATATTGTCTTTTAAATTAAAATCAATATTTTTACATTTGGAAGATCTGCATGGTGCTAAGCACTGCTTAAATGTGGTTAATGGCTAATGGTTTGCATAGTGCTAAGCTTCGCTAAAACCATGGTTCTGTGAGTTTTTGCATTCCTTAGCTTTGCTTAGCTGGTTTATGCAATGCTAAGCACTACAGCACTTTTTTGAATGTTGCTAAATGATGTGTAAGGGTAAGAAAACCATTTGTTGGAGTCTGCTTATCTGCTGATATGCCAGGTGGTATTGGAGATGATGCTTGTTTTCAGGTGCAGAGATGGGGTATGCAGGAGTCCAGGGTTCTTGTTGGGATCCTCATATACAATTATGAACCAAGGCTGCTGCAGGGCAATTACCAAGGCTCAGCGTGTAAGGCTGAGGCCTGGGATTGATTAAACAGAGATCTTACCAGTGCTACTGGTATCCCCCACACTGGTGAGCAGTGTTGTCACCACTATGATGACCAGAAGCAGAGAAAGAGAGGAACATTGGACAGCTGGGTCCAAGAAGCTAGGGCTGGGCATGCCCCACACATATGTAACTATTTTTCTATTGTTTTACCAAAATGCACACTGGAAGTGTACAAAACTGATATGCATAATGGTGTGATTCTCTCCCAACAGCTGCAGCTAAGAGGTGTTGCAATATTCAGTCCCATGCTGGAAGCCTGGCTAGGTTGCACCATGAGTGTTGTAAGCATGGGTATATTATACTGCTTGTAGTGAAATAAGTAATAAAGAATAAAAGAATGTACTACAATAAAGAATAAACAAAACCTCTAGTGCAATAAATGGACACTTATAAATATAGTGCAATAAACAGGCAATTAGAACTGTAGTGCAATAAATAAACAACAACTGCACTGCAATAAACAATAAACAATACCAATAACAGTAAGCAAAAAGGTGTAAAGCAGAATTGTGGTGGTGTCATAACATAATTGCACTACAGCTGAAAGCATTGCATGTCTATGGTAAGGTTGCAGCAGTCAAGTGTACAACTGTAATGGCTGTATAATGCAAAACCAATGGCCTGAAATTTATATTAATTAGATCATAGTATGGTTTAAGGCTGCCTCCAGGCCAATGTCAGTCACATAATGCTGTCATTTTCTTCCACTCCAGGAACAAAAAGTATATGGCTGAGGAAGCCTACTTTATGAGCAGATGGTTTGTGTAGATTTCACAGAGAATTATCAGCAATGTCAATAAAGTGTTAAGCAGCATTGTGGTTTTCTGAATAAATCTGTCTTAATATTTTCAGCATGGCTGTATTCATTCAATATGTGTTCTACTGTCACTGTAGTCAAGTGTAAAACTGTAATAGCTCTACAATCCAAAAGGAATGTCTTATAAAATGTTTTTCTCAACTCATAGTATAGTTCAAGGTTGTCTCCAGTCACATAATGCCCACATTTTCTTCCACTCCAGAAACAAAAGGTATATGGCTGAGGTAGCCCCCTTTATGAGCTGATAGTGTATGTACATTTCACAGAGAATTATCATCAATACCAATAAAGTGTTAAGCAGGATTGTGGGTTCCTAAATAAATCTGTCTTAATATTTGCAATAGGGCTGTAGTCATTGCATGTCTGTTCTACTTTGCTGCAGTCAATTGTTACATTATTTGCAAATGTTCCTTGCAGTCACAGCTATTGGGTTCTACTCCCGGGCCTGACAACTAAGGCATGATGCCTGTCTAGTTTACTTAATGTACACAAACATGCCTCTCAACTGTCACAAATTTACATAATGTAATTATAACTGCCTAATCTGTCTGTTCCATGATTACCACATACATGATTACCTAGAATGCTATATATTTTCACATCCAGTTACATAACACCTTGGTAGTTATGTAAGTCCACATTATGTGAAATTGTTCCATGTAGTTGTGTACCTGCATTTGTTACTGCTTGGATGATACTGTCCCATGCTAATAGCTTGACAGGTATGTAAGCACTACATCAGCTATAGAAGAATTGTAATCACTGTACTCACAACTGACACTGTACACCTGTAGAAGTATGTAGTTCTACTCTGTCTAGTAATAGTAACTAATGGTATGTGTTTCTCTCTCGCTCCCCACCCCTTGTCTTCTTTAATTTATTATTGTTATTTATTATTATGATTTAATATTAACATATTTTGTTATAATAACTGTTTTACTGGCCTTGTGGTTTAATTCATACTAGTTTGCTGTTAACATACTTACTGTTATGTTACTTAATGTTGTGTTACACATAATAAACCTTAATATGTATTTGGATTAATAAATATTATGTTCCATTCTGTTAATACTACTAACATTGGCTTGGTTAATACTAACTTTATCTTACTGTTATAACTATTTTACTACAGGCACGGGTCTTTGTGATCTGCCTACCTTGGCTCCTCCACTCGTGGCAGTGGGTCCCAGCCCATCTCCTGCACTACTTGTGGTGTTGGGTAGCACTGCCCCACAAGACGGGACCCGGCCCCCTCTGGGAGTGATGGCGGAGGATGAGTTTTCACCCATGATGAACTGCCAGGCTTGGTGCACAGGATCATCATGCATGGGTTTGGATGATGCTTGCATTAAATGGAGAGCATGCTGGCCACCCTGGTGGGGCAGGCTAGCTGCGTTGCCCTGCCTCCACCACTACCACCCTTGAGGCAGTGATGAAACAGTTACAACAGTACTATGGGTGGGGATGTGAGTCATTCTGCTACGTTTTGGAGGCACATTGGACTGAGGTTCCACAACACCCTCCCCATCCAAGGTGTTTACCCCCCTTCTTGGGTCACACACCACCCCTGTCTGCTGTTTTGTCTGTCTTGTCTGTCTGCAAAAGCTTCCTCACCTACCCAACTTACCTTCATCAAACGTACCTATGTCCCTTCCCCAACATTCCACTATCACCTTAAAAAATAAATGGGCACCTGTCCTAAAAAAATATCATCCCATTCATAACTCTCCATTTTACACACATAATTTGGTCCAACTGGCATAACAATGCAATTATATTGTCCTCACCCCTCTCCCTGGGGCTTAGAGTCCAAAGTAATCTACAAATTCTGTCAAAGTGCACAGTTGTTGTTGTACAAGAAATAGAGAGCTATGGTTCTTTCCTACACCCTTCCTGTACATATCTACCTGCCTTTTACTATGTTTTTCTCCCTGCTTGCACCCCCCATTTCACTACTTTCTTATTGCCCCATTTTTCTTTTCTTTATATATTTTTTAGAGTGTAGTTGCACAATACAATGTGTTGCACAGCTTTGCTCAGCTAAATGGACGTATATATATATATATATATATATATATATATATATATATATATATATATATATATATATATGTGTGTGTGTGTGTGTGTGTCTGTGTGTGTATATGTGTGTCTTAAATAATGAACATGTACAAAATAAACACCTGACCCCTACTTCAAACCCAAGACCATCACACCTGTAGGGTGTTGCATTAACCCACCATGCCACACAGCTCTTAATTAAAACAGGCGGTTTAGGCAAAAGATAGTAATTGCAGGTTACAGTCATTAAGTGTGTTTCAGCAGAGCTGCACATCATGCCGCATTATGCAAACAAGCTTAAAGAGTAATGCAAAAACTGGGATTGCACCTTGGAGTCTGGTGCAAGAGTACACTACTAGAAAGACAAACACACATGAATGGATGTAATGAAGTTTCTAATAGCAGGTAAATGTCCCCTTTTATCAACAACATTTACAAGTACACCAGCTAAGCCATTACTGGCAAAATATATGTATAACAGGGTCCTTGGTGCAGAAATACATCCATATAAAGTTATGCACATAATGATGGTGTGTAAAATGTTTGTCACAGCCTGTATGTGTGTACTTATATTTTGCAACTACACCTGCTTTAACAGTGATTCAGCAGCGCAGTCTGTTAAATGCCTTGCAATGAGTACATTTTGCCATATTCAGTCCTGGGTTCAAATCCAGTGTTGTGTAGCATTTAAATAACATTATTGTGAAGCTACCAATGAATCACTGAGTCATGCACTCTTTATCTACACAATGCATTACAAATAAAATGTCTGCTTGTCACTGATGGAAGTCACAGACCTGCAGATAGGAATACACTTCACATATCCCTGTAGCAAAACTATAACTGTATAAACTGTCACATCATGCATTACTATGCATTCACAGAGGATCTTAACTCAGGTATTGCAAATTAGGCCTTCCACTATCATAGTGCAGTACACAATCCTTTCAAACTCACAGTGTAGATTAGCACAGCTGCACAACTAACATACACATATGAATCACCTGCTTGTAACAAGGACTGCCAGCATACATGTTCAAATGAGTAACAGACTGTAACATGTGGCCTGACAGTAGCCCAAATGGTGGACATAATGTTATATATCCGCTATGTTGCTCAAGGACACAACAAACATGTAGCCTAGTACTCTGTTAATCATACTGTTGCCTAACATACTTACCTTAAACACATGCCTTAATTGGTTTGGAATGGCTACCTTCACTGTGGCTTTGCCTCTATTACAAGGCTACTACAGCTACCACAGTTACTCCTACTTGTTGTTTTCCTCCAAACTGCTCACACTGTCTGCCTTGGCCTATTACCTGCAGCAGCTGCAGCCTGTACCACACACATCTTTATGTAACAGTAGCTTCTACAGACCTATCCTCTGTGATGATGTAGTCTCCTCACCCCAGTAATATCCAGCACAACATATCAGAAAGGGCTTGTAATCTACACCGAGGCCTTATATCTTGTACAGTGGTTGCATGTCATTGGCTGATGATAGTGCAAACCAGCTGTGTTCCTGCAATTAGCATTTCAGTACCACAGATTGGTTAAAAGGCAATCACTTGCTAATAAGAAGCATGTTAAAAGACAAACATGCTGGCTATGGGGAACCATTTTATATGAGACCTTCTGCACACAGAACACGCATTTGCAAAAACTTAAATACCACCACATATCAACAGAGGAGTTTTGCACTCTAGCAGGTATGTAACCTTTTATTTTTACGATAGGATGCAGATGTGTGAATATAGTTACAGGGAATAGGGATTACAGCATTAAGCCTTTCTTAGAACTGTGATAATGATATGTCATTCATATCCAGATTTGTTACACTTACAGAGGATGTACAATACATCAAAGGTGGAATGCTTTTTTGTCAAAGTGGCACACTGATCTTGTGGGACGCTCTCTTTATAGTGTTTCTAATAGCACACTGCTATGTGTTTGCCACTGTTGTATTGACATATTATCACGGGAGTTGCCCCTAGGGGACACACTACAATAGACTCCAGTGTTGGGTGTATGATCATACAACACTACCTCTCATGGCACACAGGAATAGCTGACTATTGCTAGTATTTTAGCTGTATCCACAAACTTAGTATGTATGTACAATGTGGAATATGACGTGTGATCAAGCAGTGGATACTGCCAGCCTTTCTTTTCTTGCTGTATCTCTACATAGTGTACTTCCATGTATGCAATCCTACATGTTTCCCCATTCTGTTTTCTTTCAGGACATATGTACCCAAGACGCCAAGCACCTTTCATGTGTGTGAAAAATCAGATTATACTTGAAGGCCTCTGGCAACACCATAAACTCCTACTGTCTGGAGGAAAGCAAAATAGGGAACAGCAGCCAGCATTGTGGGCTGACCTTGCCCATTATTTGAATGCTACAGGTCATCAGAGCAGGATATATAAGCAGGTTCAGCACTGCACAACAGACATAATCAATGCTGCATGCAGAAGAGCAGCAGGTGTAGCCAGGAATTGTGGCATCACTGGTGGAGGGCCTGCAGCAGAACAACTACTCTCAGCCACTGAGGAATTCCTGGTGAACCTAGGCACACATGACAGCTCACAGGCATCCATCACAGTGTACATTGTGGATATGAGTGCCACAGTTTCCATGACAGAGGAGCATGCAGGTAAGCTTAGTTTGATCACCTTTGCAATACTGTAGCATTCAGTGTGTCAGGGTGTACATACACTTACATGGGTTTCAGGTCTGTGTTCTCTGGGGGGGGGTAGGGTTTAACTGTAGTTGGACTCTCCTGCTCAGATATTGACCAACATAATAATTACATAGTAGCTGCTGAAATTTGAGATATACCTTCTTGTGGTGCAGCATGCGGTGGTAGAGACATTACGTCTCCCTCTACTTTGCACAGGTCCATCAAGTATCGGACAAGGCCATGCTCCTGCTCCTGGTAAGCATGACACTGTTTTATTATAGATATAGGTTTACAGCAATGCAATCACTAAAGTGTCATCCCAGGCCTGCTGCCTGGAGTGCTGTAATGATGGCATGATTACCAACTGCACAGATATTTTATGACTGTACACGTTACAGTCATATATATGCCTTGTAGGAGTCACCACACTGATTGATGTGACAGTATTTTCAGGACATTGCAGATTGCCATATGTATCAGCTGTGCAGAGTTTTCACAAATGTCAACAGTGTACCTCATTTCTGCTGATGTGATTGCTGTGTAAACAGCTTTTTATTTACAAGTAACTACAGCTGTTTGAGGGAATTGTGATATCCTCTTGTCCTACTATATGTGGTTGGGGTTTTAACAGGTCTGTAATAGTGCCAATAGTGTTTAGAGCTGTACATTTATTGCAGCATAGTACTGCAGAAAATAATAGTGTAGGTATTAATGTACTTTTTTCTCTCTTATCACAGGTAGCCAGAGGGGTTGGTCTCTGTCCCCTACACAACCTGATGTCAGTGTCTCTTCAGACTCTGATGGTGATGGTGGCCATAGTGAGTCATGGGGGGTTCCGGGGTTGAGTATGTCCCAGAGGTTGATATCACTATTCTGCCCTCATCATCACAGCATACAATCAGTATGCCTACACATACCCAGTCATGAGAGGCCACAGATATTGGACAGTCAGAGGGTGGGGACATTGAAAAGAAAAGTGTAGCAACTATGGCTCCAGTGAGTGTAGACACTGGCCACAGTCAGAGAGCTGGAGAGGTTCCACACAGGTAGATTGATAGAAGTGCTCATAGGAGGCCTTATGTCCTTCCATTACCTGTTGCATGTGTCACATCATGGTTCACTCACCATATGTTTCGAGCCATCATGAAGGCACAGGCACATTCTGGAAGGAACTACAGACATATGCTCAGGGTTATGGATGCAGCACAGTCTGACATGTGTGACTGACTCCACTGCATTGTTGACAGCCTGGATCTTTACACTGATGCAGTTGACAGAAGGAGGGCTGAGACAGTGTCTGCCTTGGAATGCACAGTGTCTGTGCTAGAACATGTGGTTGCAGTTGAAGTCAGCTTCATGGACGTAGGTCAGCAGCCTCATCTGCTGAGAGTCCATGTGGTCATGCACAATCATGCTTCTTTAGTGGCAGTACATCCAGTGCTGCAGAGATGAGTGTGCTGCCCATCCCCAGACAGGGCTCATGGTCCTGGGCTTTTGTATGGAGGACATGGCCCAGCAGACAGCAGTCACCGTCAGGTACTAGCACTGCTTCTCATCTTGGGCATGGACATGCCAGTGCAATTCCTGGCAGAACCAGTTCCTATGTTCGGGTCCAGAGATGGTGAACCATCTGCTCTACCATGCATGGTTCAAAGTTGTCCAGCTTACATACATGTAGGGCTAACAGTGAGCTTGACTGTGTATACATACACACTCACACACCACTGTCAAATGCAGGTCACCTACAGACACACATACGGCACAATACCATGGTCCATCTTGCCTGCTTTCCTTCCTGACTCACACATGCTGTCAAACTTTTGGGTCAGCCTAGGTCTCCTACACCCCCACACAACACTCTGTGCAAGTGATGATACCTGTGTCACATCCCTGTCATTCTCATCATCAGTTCAGGGAAATGAAGCTATGTGTCTAATACACAGGGTGACTATATAAATTAACATGTACTTGTGTAATGCATTGTTTAGCCATGCCACTTATAGTGGTTACTGACAGGCACTGTATGCTGACATTTGTAATAACTAAGCCACATTATGGTGTCTGATGTTGTAATGCCTGTACACTTATACAATGAAAGATGTGTCATGGACCTGTTTCTGTTTCTGTTTCAGGATTCTGTTGGGGACACCTATGGACACACAGCAGCAAGACAGCCATAAGCATCACAGCACAGGATAGAATGTCAGCACAGAAGAAATATGTCCTCAGCAAGGTACAACACTATAGGTGCATGGCTCCAGAAGTCCATATATGTGTAACAGGCTAATAAGGACAATGGCCTTATTCATTTACTCATGTATCTGTAATCTGTGAAAAGGTCTGATACCCTTGATAAGTGTCACCAGGGTTTTGCGAGTTAACACATCTACAAGCTGTAGTGTTGGGGATGACCCATCTACAAATTTCCTGAATCCAGGACAAACATTTGTCAGACAAGAGCTATGATTGTCATGTTCTGCATGCCATGGTGTAACCTGAACATGATGTGAGTCACATCAGATGTGTGCTTCACATGCCTGTTACATATAGGATGCACTGTCTGTGTGACACATCTGTCTCTCCAACATGTAGTATTTATACCACAGTAATGCTGTAGGTGTGTAGGTCAGGTGAGAAATGTTAGTCCTGTCATAGATCCAGGAGAGGTACACACTGGGATCTGACACTTTTCTGTATGGTAGTCATACACATCCACTACACAGGTACAGTCTTGACACAGACTCCACAGGGCATGTTATCTGCAATGTGTATTGCAGTACCATGGAATGTGTGCAGCTGCTACAGTTGTAAGATATGCCTGTGTAGTAACATAGCCAGGGTGCCATTGTATACAATGATAGGTGTGATAAATGCCACATTCAGTAAGGCAATGACAGTCTGGGAGTTTCATCACAGACTTGTCTGTGTAGGTTGTACAAAATTGAATGCATCCCCACATCTCCTGACTACTGAAAGTCAAAAGCTACATTTCTCCCTGTGTCCATACATCCATGAGTATTGACTCAACTGTGTGCGGTGTGTGGACACTATGGTATTTCACAGGAGTGGATGACTTTCCAAAGGATAGTATTGTGCAGCTGTTGGCATTTAGTATTTGTCAGTGGCATAGACAGCAACTGAATGTGTGCAACCGGCCATCCTGGTTAACTGTTGGTTCTGGGTGGGATTTAGTAACAGCTCTTGATATGCAATCACCTGCTAATGTAGCCAGTCAGAGGGCATTGACAGTGTATGTGACTGCAGAGAGGGAATGGCTAGAAGGGATACACCATCAAAGATGTCTGGGGAAATCCACTAATGACTGGCATCATTGCAGCATAGGTCTCCCAGTGCTATCTTCCCAGATTATGACTGTCATTATGACTGTCAGACACTTCCTACTCACCAAATGACATAACACTTGGTAGGTAGTCTACATAGATTCCAGCAAGGTCTGCTAGCCTAATATTGTCAAACACCTTGTCAGGCCATGGTAGGTAGAATGACTAATATTCCCATCATCCATTGCATAGTGTAGTACTCACTGGGGTCCACTAATTTTAGTTGGTAGGCATGATTTGGCCTAGAGGATAACAAACAGTGTGTCATCCAATGTCAATAGGTGCACAACAGTGTTACACTGTTTGTATCCCTGGCATGTCATGTCACATGACTCAGGGATATGGGAACACTGGTTGCCACTACATGCTCATTGTCCGTTGTGCAATTAAGTATTGCAGCTGCTTCCAACATGTTACAAGAAGAGAGTCATCCAAGGTGTGTGTACAGATTGCAGACAGACACATTATGGAAATGTAATATGTATACTCTTTAAAGGTAAGATGGGGGGTTTACACAGGTATTCTGCAGTTGGACACTACCCAAGCAGTGTGTACTGGAAGGATACAATTACCTTGTGAAGACTGTGAAAAGTAGGGGAGTCCACAGAATTGCCAGTGTCTGGCAACTAGTAATGATGGTCTCACCGACACCACTCACACATAGGATACCATGCTCCAATACATTTTCTGTCATCACATACAAAATGGTACTATGAAGCCCATGATGGCAAGTAAGACACAGCCTGTTTGTCCAGCCACACAGCTGTCCCACATCACAAAAGGCTCTGTAGGCTTCACATACCCTTTTCCAAGTAGATGATTTGATTAGCAATCTGGGCAATCAGTTGGCTTTTGCATGTGTTTTATCGTCTGTTCCAGGGTTGGTGGGATGTCATCAGGGAACTGACAAGAGGAGGATTAGTAGCACTGCTGTAGAGCCACAATATAATGTACAATGTCCATTGACATAGATGTCCAGTCTTGCTGTAACAGTCAGCACACTGGTGGTGAACCATCGTAGGTGACACTTTTATAGCACATCATGCATCCTGCCCTTCAACACATTACTGGTGCATATCTGCATGACATGGTTGTGAGGTCTACTGCAGTGGACTGGCCACCTTTGGTCAATGTGTGTCCACCTGCCACATCCTAGGCATATCATACTCTATAGTTATGTACCTTACACACATGTCTGTGTTCCCACATCATATCACATAACAACCAGTGTGCTGTCTAGTTGCTTGACAGCATCATATGCTTCCAAGACCAACCTAATGTCAGCAAAGTTGAACCAAAGTGTCACCTATGATGGGTTGGGAGGGTGGCCTAATGGTTAAGGTGTTTGCCTTACAAACACAAGGTACAGGGTTTGAGTCTCACAGGGGATAAATGGCTAGGCTTAAAATGGGCAGGCAGGGCAGTTAGCCTAGTACTAATCTATGAACCTATGAACCTAAGTCAGCTATGCATGCACAGACATCCACATCTTCACTGCAGGGTGTGCCTACAGACACTGTACATCAGGCTGTCAACCACAAGGGTGGGGCAACATGACCCGACCTTTTCAGGACCTGCTGCTGAGGTGTTGGGAGTGTCCCCCTCTATTACTATGACACACAAACACAATGTGTGACAGATGTGACTGCATTTCAAACCTTGCTGCATGGTGTCTCCAACAGCAGTCACTTTATATGGCAATGAGCATTATGCCAACATACACAGTTCACATCCTGCACCATCTACACCCAGATCACAGACACTTGCATGCGTGCAGCTCCTTACCAGACACATTGCCAAACATACACCTCAAAACATCCTGCCTCTGGAGTGCACAGTACACATAATACTGCACTCATCACTCTCTCACCTGTCAAACACCCGAGACAAAACACATAATCACACCTCTGAGTCAGAGGTGATTACATTGTGTGACACATTGATGTCTGTATCAGCTGGCTCTGTATGGGACAGGTCACAGATAGCTGTCTGTGGGTTGATGCAATAGGCCTTACCACACATTGCTGCAAATCAAGGGATATCAGTTACCATAATGATGACATCAGAGTTCCTGCAGGTGTGTAGGACTAGGAACATATGTCACTGGCCTGTATGCAAACACATAATTGTGCTTAAACCAGTCTGCCTCTCTCATGGGTATATGCATACCTTTCAGCTGCAGTTGACACTCACCTAGGATGATGACTCCATATACATGGAAATTGATGGAAATTATTATTTGCCTTAGCATGCGGTGTCATTGTCAGGGGATGCACTACATGTCTGCCTGGGATGCCTTGCTTATCAGATATCAGTGGTTCACCAGTGATGGTGCTCATCTCTCACCCCTGATATTTGGAGTAATGACCAAGGCTACTGACACCCTCACAATGCATCTTAGATGTACTGTTCAGGGAAATGTTGGCAATAAGAACACCACCTTTATAGAATATCATCATTATACTGCTACATGGTGGATATGGCAACACTGAACCCCACTCTGTGGAAGGTGTTCCCACCCTGGATTATGCAGACGTGTGCAGTCAAGGACATCTGATTCAAGGTTGTGAACAGCACCACAGCCATACCAGACTGCATGTCCCTCCACATCTTCACACCTCAAAATGACAGTGTTCATGGTAATGCAGGCAGTATATACACACTCATTAAGGATAGATACACATCCAGATTTTGTGAAACACTGTGTCTTCCAGGGAACAATGCAGGTGCTATACAGTACTGGAAGGGCACATAATCAAGTAGAAGCAAGCTACAGGAGCAGCTTCATGTATCCAGTGACCCAATGTGCATATTTGTATGTACATGTGTCTGCCAAGATATATCATTAAACCATGTTGTGGGGTGGCATTAAATGACCACCAGCTGTGTTGCTTAGTTGTGCTGCAGCTCACTTGCCCAAAGTTAGTCTACTTCCTTAACTGCAATGTCCTGGTGCAGTGCTGTGACATCCCCCAAGGGAACATAGCATTGTGATGCTGTGTACACACAGTAAGTGACTAAATTAGCCCTCTCCATGTGTGGATAGACAACATTATACAGAGCACCACCTGCTCACCTGTTGCTGTTTATGTGATGACGCCCAGCAAGCACAAGAGTCTGTAGGCAAGTGTATTATGTATTGCTGAGCCCTTACTTTGGATCATTTCAGCAACATTATACATGAGTGATAGAGAAGCTTTACTCACCACTATTCGGGTATGTAGGACAATATAGACATCCACACACATATTTCTGTATATAACAGGGATGTATATATAAATATAGCTGTGTGTTTGTGTGTGTGTGTGTGTGTGTGTGTGTGTGTGTGTGTGTGTGTGTGTGTGTGTGTGTGTGTGTGTGTGTGTGTGTGTGTGTGTGTGTGTGTGTGTGTGTATGATATGTATATGCGTTATGTAAATATATGGGGAGAGACAGAGGTGTATGTTTTTATATATGTATATAGCTATATACATGGGTGACTTACCTTGCGAATGCAGCAATTGACAGAACTGCAGTTTAGGGCTGACTCTGACTGATGCAAGCAGTACACAGCCAATACATGGATAGGTACAGATTGTGTGGGTTGCCTGGCATCAATTTTACTATATGCATGTATGTGAGTAGGAGTAAGGTGTCAGTCCCTAGGGCCCTAGGTTGTCAGTGAATGTGCTATGTATTGTCTCTTGGCCAAAGTCAGGATTTACTGGACATGCTTATGTCTGCCTTCAGGGACATCATAAGGGGGTTCCTCCTCTGACTCGTCATGTGACAGTGACTGTGGTGACTTAGGCAGTGGGGGGGGGCTGTGTATCCTTTCTCTTTGCTGATCCTGCTGCAGCTGTCTCTATAGGATCATATTGTGCATCATAGCACATACTGTGAACATATGTGCACATGTGGATGTAGAGTACTGCAGGGCTCCAACAGATATATCAAGGCACTGGAACTGTGACTTCAGAAGCCCAAACACATGCTGTATGATGTTCCTAGTTTGTGCATGTGCCTCATTATAGCATTCTTTGGTGTGTGTGTGTGCATTTCCGATGTGTCATCATCCACAGCTCCAGGGTTATCACCAGCATCCCCCAGTAAATGGCAGTGTGGGATGTCCTCTCTAGCAAACATCTGGTACAGCTGTGATGCATGCCAGATATGGGAGTCGTGATAACTGCCATGACTGCCAACACACACATTCATGATTCTCCCCTGGGCATTACACATGATCTGGCAATTAATGGAGTGATACCCCTTGTGGTTGATGTATATTCTACCAAGGAGCCTCAATCCTCACCACTAACACCAGTGAGGGGTGTCTGTATTGGGAAGGATAACAAATACACACACAGTAAAGTACAATTTCCCTTAAGAGCACAGCCTGATCATAGATAGGGCTGGTTTCTCCCTTTCTCTCCAGATCCCCAATAAGACTCCCCACTGGCACAGCTATAGGGTACAGATCTCAGCCTAGGGGTCAAGCTAAAACCTCCAGCACCCTCTCTGTCCAGCTAGTGCTTCATGGCCCTGCCCAAGTATCTGACGCACAAACACTTTAAGATATAATTTATAAACAAACACACAGACACTCATGGGGAAGGCTGGCACAGGTCTTCCAGCTATGTCCCTTCCTGCCAGGCTATAAGGTAGTAATCACCGCCACCAGCCACTAATATCAGCTATTAATAAGGCCCTTATTAAAGGGTGTCCAATTATTACTGTGCAATATCATCATCCAACTGGTAAGTGTGACTGAACAGCAAGATTATTGGATTGGCTTTGTACAGTATCACTATATACATGCAATGTACTATAGAGCTTAAATTATCTGTACATAAAACAGCCACAGTTGAAAGGTTTAAAATATTTAATAATAAATAATAAGAACACAAGACAATATTTCTTACTATACAGTGCTAGTCAAGAGTTCAGAGATCACAGGAAAATGCTTAAAATAATACAGTAGAATAGTTGTGACATCAATACAGAAAACAACTATTCTAATCTTCCTATTTCCTACTTATTTCTAAGAGCAAACACAGTTCTAAAATAAACTTACATATAGAGCAAAGCAGTGCTGGTGATGTTCGATGTTTTGAAGACAAATGCAAAATGCTCTGAGTCTCCCTGTCCTTAAAAACACAGTACTACTGACTCATTTCAGATTACATCATTTTTCCTCTGGTTCCCAGGCTAACAGAAACTCAGAGTTTATCAGCCCTTTTGATCTTGCACCTGGTCAGGAAACTACAGCAATAAAAGACATTATACATGCACATTTTAGCAATTAACTCTGGTCTCAAAACAATAGTAAGGATTCCTTCATCCAGACATCTCGGCTCCAAGTTTTGAGATCAAGCAATTATACAGTGCTTGACTTATCAGCTTTTCTCCAGCAGAGTGTAATGTGGTTACATTTTTGAATTTCAACATTTAACAAAGAGAATAAGCATGTGGCTTACATTAATATTTACAAATGGCAGAATTATCTTCAAAATTGTATCTAGCTAGGCTGGCAGACTTCGCATATCTTAACATACCCCCCCCGATGACCTCAAGCTAGTTTTTCAAATGACCCTTGAGAAACATTGCTTGAGAGGGTTAGGTCTAACTGAGTATACCTTACTTCATTCCCTGTCTTGTGAGCCCATCTGCGTTGGCATTGCTACCCCCACTGTGGTGCTGCACTGACGTATCATATGCTTGCAGCCCTAGGCTCCATCTTAGCAACTTGGCATTTTGCTGGCTGGCTCTGTTTAACCATGATAGGGGATTGTGATCTGTCACTACAGTGAATTTTCTACCATACAGATAAGGCTAAAGTTTCTGCATTGCCCACACTATGGCTAGACATTCCTTTTCTACAGATTCATAGCATTCCTCCCTGGGTTGGAGCCAATGAGTGAGATAAACAACTGGGTGCTCTTCTCCCTCTGAAGAAATCAGGCTAATATGGCCCCTACCCCATGGTTCGAAGCATCCACCTGCACAACAAATTATTTGCTGTAATCTGGACTGGCTAACACAGGGGGTTCCTCCCAAAGCTTCTTTAAGCTTCTGGCAGGCCTGCTCACATGCTGGGGTCCACTTTACTTTATCTGGCCTATTTTTCCTTGTCAGGTCTGTAAGGGGAGCAGCTATGGCACTATAATTGGAGACAAACTTTCTGTAGTACCCTGCTGTCCCTAAGAATGCCCTCACCTATTTTAGGGTAACCGGTGCAGGCCATGCCTGAATGGCTTCCACTTTGGCAGGTTTTGGCCTGATCTTACCACACCCCACTCTATGTCCCAGGTAGGAGATCTCTGCCATACCCACCTCACATTTGCTCAGCTTAATGGTCAACCCTGTCCTCTGCAGTCTGCCCAGCACCTCCCTGACATGTTGAAGGGGCTCTTGCCAGGAATGGCTGTAGAAAGCAACATCATCTAGGTAAGCAAGGGCAAACACTCCTGCTCCTGCTAGGATATGATCTACCAGCCTCTGGAAAGTTGCTGGGGCATTTTTCATCCCAAAGGGCATCTTTGTGAACTCATACAAGCCAAAAGGAGTCACAAATGTTGACCTCTCTTTAGAACTGAGAGTCAAGGGCACCTGCCAGTAACCCTTGGTAAGATCAATGGTGGTAAGATACTTAGCTCCACCCAGCTGCTCTAGGGCCTCATCTGTCCTAGGCATGGGATACGCATCTGACTCTGTGTGACTATTTAATTTCCTTTAGTTCACACAGAACCTGGTGCTGCTATCCTTCTTTGGCACCAGCACCACTGGGGAGGCCCAGGGACTGTTGGACTCTTGAATTACCCCTAGATTCAACATTTACTGTATCACCTCCTTCAGAGTCTGTTTGACTCTCTCAGGCACCCTATAAGGGGCCTGCCTAGTAGTGCTTTGGGGTCTTGTATCCACCTGGTGTTGCACCAGGTGGGTGCATCCTGGTTTCCCAGTGAACATGTTCCTAAACTCCTGTAACACTGCTCTGATTTCTCGAACCTGGGTAGGAGATAGCTGCTGGGCCATTGCTACCCCTTCCACTGAGGTGTCAGTCTGAGCCTCACTGAAGAGATTAGTCACTAGATCTCCCTCAGACTCCTCCTCTGCAAATACTCAGCACAAGGGCCTCCCTATCATGGTAAAGTTTCATCATCTTAACAAGGTACAATTTGTGCCCTTGCCTTCTGTCTAGCTGTTCCACCATGTAGTTAACATCACTTACCTTTCTTACTACCTTGTAGGGGCCCTTCCATGCTGCTTGCAGCTTGTTGTGTCTGACAGGGATGAGAACCATTCCCTACTGCCCTACAGCATATTCTCTAACTCAAGCATTCCAGTCATACCAGACCTTTTTCTGTTGGGTTTCTGCCAGGTTCTCCTGGGCCAAGGCCATGAGTTCCCTGAGCCTTGTCCTGAGGTTTAGGACATATGACACAATAGACTCCTTGTGAGATTTAGACTCAACTTCCCACTCATCTCGAATTAAATCTAGAGGTCCCCTCACCCTATGCCCATACAACAATTCAAAGGGTGAAAAACCTATGGATTCCTGGGGAACCTCTCTGTAAGCAAACGACAGATGGGGCAAATATTTGTCCCACTCCCTCTTAAACTGGTCTGCAAATGCCTGTAGCATGGACTTGAGGGCAGAGTTTAACCAGCCCCAGAGTAATCGTCTTTTTGAAAGGTTAAACTCTGCACTCAAGTCCATGCTACGGGCATTTGCAGAGTTTAACCATGTTGAAAGGTTAAACTCTGCAAATGTGCATAGCATGGACTTGAGTGCAGAGTTTAACCTTTTAACAAAACCATTACTCTGGGGATGGTAGGGGGTGGTCTTCAGGTGCTTCATGCCTCAGTACTTCCACAGAGAAACCAGCAGGTCTGACATGAAATTGGCACCTCTGTCAGTCAGTATTTCTTTTGGGAAACCTACCCTGCTGAAAATCTCTAACAAAGCATTTTCCACCTGAGATCAAACAATTATACAATGCTTGACTTATCAGCTTTCCTCCACCAGAGTGTCATGCGGTTACATTTTTGAAGTAGAACTTTTAACAAAGAGAACAAGCATGTGGTTTATATTAATATTTACAAATGACAGAATTAGCTGCAAAATTTTATCAAGCTAGGCTGCCAGCCTTCACATGTCTTCATAGTGTACATGAGTACAATCTATGGTACCCAGTACTTCAAGTTAGTATGCTACATGGGAGAAGTGTTGCATATTGCTGGCCCTCACCTAAGCAGTGAGGGGGAAAAGAAATGTGCTCACTGGCATGTGGTAGCATGTCATCCAAGAACTGGTGGAGTACCCTGGATGTTGATGCCTGTGCATCCACTATCATGTCCCCAGCTGGTCTTTGGAAAGTACCTGCAGCTAGTATCCTAAGGGCTACACATACCTTTGTTTCCACTGGGATGGGATTCATTCTGTTGGGTCTGGGTCTAAGTTGAAGGCAGCAGAGCTCAATGATTCTTGTAGTATGACCCTGTCCACCCTGTAGTGCTCTACAATCTCCAGCTCATGTAGCTCCTGGAAGACCACCCTGGGCCTGAACTCTCTTCTCTTTCTCTATCTAGGCCTATTGTCAGCAGCAGCACTGACTTCAGCATCTAGCACATACAGGTGCAGCAGACCTGCAGCAGCCCCTAGCATTATCTCAGTTAAAATTCCCAAGTCTGTACTCCAATGGTGCAGAGTACTGGGGAAAAATTAGAATGTAAGGTGTATGCATACTTTATAGAGCTCTGTTGTAGGTGCAAAATGTGTGAATGGGTAACTATGATGCATTTCACCTGCCTACAATATAATTAACATAATTTAATGGCCCTATTTTAGCTTAATAAAGGGTCAAAACTAAGTATTTTTTTTAAACATGCTTAGCATGATGGTGCTACATATTTACATGGACATAGATGGTAAACAAAGTTTAGAAGTTAGTGGACACCCCCCGAAGAGGCATGCTCAGCCAGGCAGCCCGCCACACAAAAACATTCACCTAAGCTGAAATGAGCTTAGAAGTCAATAGACACACTCCCCAGTGTCAGTTGCTTCCTGTGTAAACAGTAACATGAGTCTAAGCCTACACAAAGGGGATATGCGGACACGATTACTCCTTTCTGCTATTAGTAACTCCACCTCATTTGCATAGGTATCCATGCTCACAGCCTGGAAACTACATGCTTCAAAGCCCAACCACATTAGTAAAAACAGCAATGCACTGTTGTAGGGACTCCACGAACAGTTCTGTAATACTTTTCTGTCACATACTAATTCATTTTATTTTTCCATTTTTTTATTTTTCTATTAAGTGTGGTTGTGCACTGCGGCACACTGTGCAAATATGGCCAGCTTATTAAAAACAAATGAATTTAACTTATTTTGTTTAACTTTTCCAACATACAGGATGATAGTTTTGCTCGTATGTGTATGTGATATGACATTTCTGTCCAAATATCTACATTTTTACAACCCCTTTTTTCTGTCTACACTCCTGTACATGGAATTTTACCATGTACACTACACACACTGACATGGGATCTGAAGAGATGCCTATCTGCATGCTGGATCACTCTACCTGCCTCATTTGCATGACATTCAGCTGCTAATGAGGTGATTTATATGCCAAGGAAGTTTCTGTGTCAGTGCGTGCATGCGGTAGCAGTGCTTACTGAATCTAAAAATGTTTGCGGCCATGTAATAACTGCAGCACGATGCCTACGTGGAAAAAAATGTAGGCTTTATTAAATTCCCCCCTTATGTATTATTTTATCAAAACATTTCAAATGCATAAGTAAATTTAAAGAAAATAATTCCTTCAGATGTGTGTATATACATATATATATATATATATATATATATATATATATATATATATATATATATATATATATATATATATATATATATATAGATATATATATATATATATATATATATATATATATATATATATACACACACACACACATATATATATATATATATATATATATATATATATATATATATATATATATATATATATATATATATATATATATATATATATATACTTTAAATTGACGTAAGTACAATCCACCGAATGGAACAACCATGAACTCACTGCACCGAAATCTCACTTGCTCAGAAACTGAAAATGCTGAAAGCTGAATTAGCGAAATGCATTTGAACATTGAATATAGGGCATATCGATTTAAATTTAAGAAGGAAGTTTTAGTAGCTGTACAAACATACTGGCATGTGCAGTGTTGGATTGGTAAAGAATTGCTCCCGGAGTCCTAGGTGAAATTTATTTACAGGTAAATGACAACAAAGAGGTTAGACCTTAATTTTGGCAGGTTATGTGTATTATTTAGAAACTTGTTGGAGATCGTGGTACAGTGGGGCTAAGGGAATTTTCCCTTTTCCCCACTGTAGTGTGATTGTGGAGTTTATATATATTAGTAGTGGAGGTGTGGGGGGTGCAGGCGGGCTTGCCCCCCTGCATAATGTTGTGTAGTGTATTTGTTTTTTTCATTATTTTGTAGATTGTAATTCATTTAACGTGGGTTTCTGTGATTGAGCTTTCAGTGTTGCTAGTTTCTGTGCAAGTGAGCGTTCAGTTAAGTGAGTCCGTAGTTGTTCCATTCGGTGTATCGTACTTTCATCAATTGAAAGTAGATCCATGCATATATATATATATATATATATATATATATATATATATATATATATATGTATATGAAATACATATATGTATACACACACACACACACACACACACATATCTATATCTATCTATCTATATATATATATATATATATATATATATATATATATATATATATATATATATATATATATATATATATATATATATATATATATATATATATAGTTATATATGCTGACAGTTCACTTTGCTGACTTTGCATTCACCAATAAAGTGGGCCGGTGTGCAACTTTTAGTAAAATATAGTAATTTTGTATGCCAGAAATGCTGATACTGGAAGAACTGACATTTTGTATGAGGTCTGATTGCATGACGGTTAAGTGAGGTTGTTTAGTAATGCTGAAACTTTTGAATATACCACAATTTTTGACAATAGAGGTATGAGTGTCTGTGTATGTGTGTGTGTGTGTGTGCATGTAAAGTTTTAGACAAGGGATAAGCAAGAGGACAGATGTATTGTTATGCATTATCTGCATGTGTGCTTGTGTGTGTGTGTGTGTGTGTGTGTGTGTGTGTGTGTGTGTGTGTGTGTGTGTGTGTGTGTGTGTGTGTGTGTGTGTGTGTGTGTGTGAGTGTGTGTTTGTGCATGTCTGTCTCTTGTGCACTGGTACTTAGGGAAAAGGTTTTCCATTCATTAATGTGTAGGATGGGGGTTAGGGGCACTAGCAAGGTTATGATTAGCATTAGCACAAGGGTAAGGTGGTACACTACCCCTAGCCACAGACCTACACATTCCCATACACAAAACTGTTTCCCTATCAGACAAACTATGTCTAAAGGTAGTGTTAAGCTGTAACTATTTATTTTTAATTGATCAGAAGATGAATGTTATGTTTTTCATTAAGTATATGCTCAAGACTGTTTAGTTTTGAGGTTTAAATTCAACGTTTTCAATGTTTTGTGTGTTAGTGTTTGTAAAGGTTGAAGTTAATAGATATATTCTTGCATTAATTAATAAGTAAATTGATATTATGGAAAAAACATTCTGCATTGGTGTTATCCATCAATTTCTTTACAAAAATAATTTCTGCATATGCATTCATTAACTAGTCTTTTGGAAGAATACCTTTATATTGCTTCCACAGCAATAATTTTATGTCCAAATTACTTTGTATAAGTTATTCTTTAATATACAAATAGATTATACCCCTGCTATCTATAAATCCCTTTTCACTGCATTAACTCCTTTTATACAAATTACTCATGCAAACTCACTTCTAGAGTTACATCAGCATGGAGGTCTGTTGTTCCCTGATGTTTGTCTCTTCTTCTCAGAGAGTGTTGTCAAAAGCCCTAAATCTGATTCTACATATGCAGACCCACCTTGTCAGCCACTGTACTTCTCATAATAACAGACAAGGCATTGATCAAAGTATTGATCTGCATATATGGATGGTACAGCCAGCAAGGTACTCACCTTCCACGTGCACGTATGAACAACACAGCTACATACATATTAGCTACAGGGCAATATTGGTCAGTGTCTGGAATGGGATAACTATGCATCTAATTCTGATGGCAGTTTTCTTTCCTTAAGTGTTCATGTACTCAAAGCCAATTTACTTTCTCTTAATATCCCAGTAGCCATCTTTACTTACTTTGGAAAAATGAGAAAAATCCACCCTGCTGTTATAATGCACACCTGCTTTTTCAATTTATGGTCCTCCCACAAATATATATGCAGGGATGTTAATAAAAAACTTGACAATGGATGATCTGCCAATACATTCACATTTAACTGGTGGCAGAGCTAAGACCTGTGGGACATGGTTCCTTCTTCCTACAACAGGTGAGACCGCAGAACAGCACACAGTCCCATCCCTATCAGCTGGCTTCTTATGGACTGGCTTCTCCTGGGTCTCCTTTGTCACACTTAAGCCTAAATCATTCTGTGCCATCGAGCTCAAAAGATAATACATTTTATTTGATAAGTCACAGAGGTATTATGAACATGTAGGATTTTACTCTGACTGTTATGTAAGTGGATTGTAATGATGTGGTCTAATATATAAATGAGATTTCTAATTTATAGCTCAGCTTCCTGAACTTTCTGAAAATGAGTTTGCTGTACTGACATGTAGTAAGATTTAAGGAGTTACAATTCAGTTCAGAGAATTTCTTGGTTTAAAAAAGTTATATTTAATAGTGGTTGATTCCATTTTTGTGTGACTACTAATTAGTAAGGTCAAAGCAATAAAGTGGTCAACTGTAATGGTATGTCAGAGAACCAACACAAAACATTACAGGTAAGATTTTTATAGTAGCCTTATAATTTCAGCATAGATCTAATATTTCCTGTCTGTTGATTCATAATAGATAGCAGTTCATGGTGTAAAATGTCTATGGCTGAATATCTTGTTTTAGGATCTCAAGGTAAGTTTGATTCTGGTCATCTTGCCTTAGAAATTCACTTGATTTGACCCTTCTTGTATTATACATCAGTCACCTTACTTTTTGAGTTCTGCAAGTTCTTCTGTGTATGCAGCATATCCAGTATCTACAGCAACTTTATAAAATTTCCCCTCATCAGATGTGCTGCTCATGTAACTATAAATTAATTTAAAACTCTAGCCACTGACTTATTTTAGATCGAAGAAAAACATTTTAAATGCATGTGGAATTTTCCCAACTATACATTATGTGCATTTGTATAAAAGATGTTTGCAGTCAAGGTAAGATGTTCATTAAGTTAATATGCTATTCACTTGGATAGACACTTCATAATGTAAATTGCATTGTGGATATAATTATCTACTAAACCTCACAGGCAAAGAAAAAAGGCTGAAGTTCACTGCAGACAAGGCATTTCTGATGCCATTTTAATGAAAGAAGGCCGTAAGTGTTTTGCGATGTACATAATTTATGATGGTGTTGTAATGGAAGAAAGCAGTAAGTGCATTGTGACTTATGAGAAATTAGCCACTAAAAACAATAATGAAGGCAATGTGCATGTACTGATGAGTGTAGTTTGTTGGAAGATGTGTTATCTAAACCCATGTTTTTCATTATAGTCTGTAGAAAATAATACCAAGTGTAAGTGCATGCTAGTCTTTTTTGCAGCAATATGGGTGTACTATTTCCTGTCAGTTACATTAAGCACCAGTTAGGAAATGTCCTCTCTGTCTAAACATTTAATACAACTATTGCACAAAGTGGAATGATACCATGGATGTACTCAGTACCTGGTTTAATTAAAGGACTACAAATACATAGAAATACAACTATATGACATAAAAATAACATCAATAACAGTAAGGGTCTTAGGCTTTCAATGCAGATGTGTTCATTTAGGAACATATACAAAAATATCAGCTTTGAGATATTACCCATGTTTTTAAATTGATAGTTTCACAGTATGACATGCTAACAAGAATTATTTTTAGCATCATTAATCTTGTCTGAGATAAGTATATATGATCACAACACCATTAGCAGTTTTATATACATACTGTCTGGTTTGACCAGCTGTAATATTCTATCACCTCTTTGGCATTATTACCTATGAATAAAGCCCAATCATCTACTTTTAGAAAAGTTTTAGAAGTTCTATTAAATAAAATACTTCTTATACACATCATGATATATTTCTATAATAGCAAATTCAATAATTATTCCCTACTGCTATGCCTACACACACTGAGAAATATGGTGCAAACTTCAAAAACTTTGCCCCTTATTCTTTTCTGCTGAGGGTTAAATGGGATACTTATACCTGCTTGAGCTCCATCTGCTCAAATTCCACTAACTCACAGCCACCGACTCAAACGTCTGCAACCCCATGTGCCCAACTCCCTGACCAGCTGTTTGCTTTCTAACTTGAATGTAAGTTCAGTGATCCAGCTGCACCATCATATGCTCACATCCTAGAAAATGGACACAAACAAGTACTCACCATTGACCAGGTTACTGGGGAGGGGAAAAGGAGAGGGGGGCTTAGGTTTAGGGAGCAATCAGGATAGTAGGGTTAGGGAGAGGAACTGGATTTTAGGTTTAGGGTGAGATCAGGAGATTAGAGTTAGAGAGAGGAAGGGGATGTTAGTGTTAGGGACCAATTGCAAGATTAGGGTTAGTAACAGGAGAGGTATTTTAGGTTTAAGGAGTGATTAGATGGTAGCAGGAGGTTAGAGTTAGGAAAGAGAAAGGAATTTTAGGTTTAGGGAGCAATTGGGGGATTAGTGTTAGGGAAGGAGGGGGCTTAGTGTTAGGGACCAATCGGGAATTTAGGTTTAGGGCATGGATGGAAGTTGTTTGGGTTAGGGTCAAAATTTTGGGAGGTATACTTAGCCTTTGATAGGTTCATGGGATTGAGTTAGTGGGAATTAGAGCACTTGCCAAAATGAGTGAGTGACAGCAGGGAAGAGTGCTGTGAGCTGATTAAATACCTCAAAACCAAGAAATAAAGCATTAATGTCAATCAGAAGTTCTAAAAAGCACCTCTTGTTATGAATTACAGGAAGTAAATAATAGTATGACCAAGGGAGGACATGAGTACCACTGAAAATAATGTTGCTGTGTCTTTATTTTGTGCCTACTGTGTAGTTCTTAGGCTTAGCATTCAGTATTTCTTATTTATGTTATATTATAGTGCATTTTTTTTCCAGAGGAATCCTAATATACTATATTTTACATTATGTTAATTTGGAAAACTAGATTCCCATCTCTACATTTCTCATTGTTTACATCTTCTTGCACTTTGAACAACATGGCTTGGTTTCCCCTTTTAATGAACTGACTTATACCTGGACAAACAATGCATTGCTCCACCTGTTTTATCATTTTGAAATCTTTTTTCTGAACCTACAGTCATGAAGATAATAATTTCAGGTCTTGGCCTGCCATGCTTTGCATCCAGTCTAGGTCGACTGACAATTCTGTCACATAATGGAAAACAAAGAGCTATTAAAGTCCAAAGTGAATTCTTGTTAAGCTTCGCTCTCAAGGTAACTGTCTTGGCATTCGTGTCTCCAACACATAATAACATGGTTAAGATCAGAGACCTAGTCTTACTTATTTCTCAGATAATTTCTTTGTGAATTGTGCACTACTTCAGATAATTGTATCTTTCATTTCCTGCCAAAGCTAGTTTATGCATGCTTAGCAGATCCAGATCCAGTATATTTCTAAAATCTGCTTCCTAAGTTTCAGACATCTCTTCAGCTTTTTGCAAAAGTCTTTTTTCCCAACCAGCAACCTTATTTGAATACTATTATTATTATCATTATTCATTATTCATTCATTCATTCATTCATTCATTCAACCTGGTACACAAATATAAATAAATATGTTCTACTGACCTGTCTTTGTCAAAACATTACTTGCAAAATTCTCCGCATTTGCCATTGCATCTCAATAATTACAATGCTGAGTTAACGTCTTTTTCTGTGCAATCTAATAACAGATTTACTAACATTCCTCTTTGTACTATTTTACTGGAGTTTGAAATAAATTTGCTTTTCAGTACGCTAACCAACTTAAAATGCTTTTTGGCAAGGATCTTTGTAGATCAAGCAGTCTTCTTAAAATGAAAAACTTGTACTCAAATAACACTTAATATTTTTCTAATTATTCATTACTATAAAAATAGTACTGAAATAGTATCCCATAGTATTATATGTTCATGGATACATAACTAGGCTTGTGGTCTAGGTGACCACTGAGAAACTAAGCCAAATGACCCACTTAGAATTGTCTCTCTCTCTTCAGTTTTGAATTTGAAGGTCAAATGGAACAATATCTCTACGAGAGGAGTTGTTTGGTTTTGCCTGTGTATAGACCTCTTGTGTACAGTTGAGCTAGCACTTTCAGGAAATATGGTTTATCTTCTGCTCCTTGCAAAGCCAAGCTCAAACTAGTTAACACTGACAATAGTGCATATCAGAACAGTCAGAGTATAAGAAAGTGTAAGCATATTCCTTAAAGTGGTCTTACTGTAGTCTTTTATTACACATTACTTACATAGGCATTCCTATGAGCTAAGTTAGAACATGGACATCGTGTTGTTAAATAAATAGATGGGTACAGTGTATAGCCACTGCAATGTTAACATGTTATTAAGCAAACATGTCACATGGTAGAGTATGCATTACCTCTATTTCTTACTCATGACAGCTGTACATGCTACCACTACAGATCTCATTAACTGTCTTTTTTTTTTTTGCTACTACATGGTTAGTCATTTGGGCCAATGTTAAGAATCTTTAGCCATAACATACAAAAGTACAAAAAGTACAAGAGACAAAATGTAACATGTAGACAAATAGCACAGAAAAGCATTGCACATATTCAAAAAAAAGCATACTCAGTAAAACAGTCTAACAAGTACTAAGTATTTATTTATAGATAAGTGTCACAATGAATGTGCCATATTTTCTGCAATGCACAGTAGTCTCCAATTTATCTTTTTAAGTCATTTATACAAATTGGATTATGACACTTTTGCAGTTTAAGAAGTCAGCATTTTCAAGCAGTATAATAATGTAAAAATAAAAGTAAGCACAATTTGTATGTAATTTGGTGAACTATTGCATAATTTTGGACCTTAAACTATGAATTGTTATAATGTCATAGACTACTTTGTAATGTCAAATATAAAGGCATTGCATGGAAGAGAATTTAGAGAGTTAGCTTTCTAAATGTATTTGAAGCACAAAACAAGTTACAATGAGACATTAGCACTAACACAGCAACCTGAATACTGATGACAGTGATGCCATGCATGATTCAGCAGGTAATTATCCACATTACAACTATGGTGGTCATGTTGAGTGGTTCAGCAGGCAACTATCCACATTACAACTATCGTGTTCATGTTGCATCATTCAGCAGGTAACTACCCACATTACAGCTATTGTGGTCATGTTTCGTGATTCAGCAGATAATCCACAGTACAACTATGGTGGTCATGTTGCGTGATTCAGCAGGTAACTATCCACAGTACAACTATGGTGGTCATGTTGCATGATTCAGCAGATAACCCACAGTACAACTATGGTGGTAATGTTGCATGATTCAGCAGGTAACTACCCACATTACAACTATGGTGGTCATGTTGCGTGATTCAGCAGATAATCCACAGTAAAACTATGGTGGTCATGTTGCCTGATTCAGCAAGTAATTACCCACATTACAACCCTGATGGTCATGTTGTATGATTCAGCAGGCAATTATCCACATTACAACTATGGTGGTCATGTTGCCTGATTCAGCAGGTAATTATCCACATTACAACTATGGTGGTCATGTTGCATGATTCAGCAGGTAATTATCCACATTACAACTATGGTGGTCATGTTGTATGACTCAGCAGGTAACTATCCACATTACAACTATGGGGGTCATGTTGCATGATTCAGCAGGTAATTATCCACATTACAACTATGGTGGTTATGTTGCATAATTCAGCAGGTAATTATCCACATTACAACTATGGTGGTCATGTTGTATGATTCAGCAGGTAATTATCCATATTACAACTATGGTGGTCATGTTGCATGATTAGCAGGTAACTATCCATATTACAACTATGTTGGTGATATTGTCTGATTCAGCCGGTAACTATCCACATTACAACCATGATGGCCATGTTGTATGATTCAGCAGGTAACTAACCGCATTACTTCTATGGTGGTCATGTTGCATCATTCAGCAGGTAACTACCCACATTACAACTATGGTGGTCATGTTGCATGATTCAGCAGATAACCCACAGTACAACTATGGTGGTCATGTTGCATGATTCAGAAGGTAACTATCCACATTACAACTATGGTGGTCATGTTGCATGATTCATCTTGTAATTACCCACATTACAACTATGGTGTTCATGTTGTATGACTCAGCAGGTAATTATCCACATTACAACTATGGTGGTCATGTTGCGTGGTTCAGCAGATAACAACCCATAGTACAACTATGGTGGTCATGTTGCGTGATTTAGCAGGTAACTATCCACAGTACAACTATAATGGTCATGTTGTGTGATTCAGCAGGTAATTATCCACATTACAACTATAGTGGTCATGCTGCATGATTCAGCATGTAATTACCCACATTACAACTATGGTGTTCATGTTGAGTGGTTCAGCAGGTAACTATCCACATTACAACTATGGTGGTCATATTGCATGATTCAGCAGGTTACTACCCATATTACAACTGTGGTGGTCATGTTGCATGATTCAGCAGATAATTCACAGTAAAACTATGGTGGTCATGTTGCATGATTCAGCAGGTAACTATCCACAGTACAACTATGGTTGTCATGTTGTATGATTCAGCAGGTAATTATCCACATTACAACTATGGTGGTCATGTTGCATAATTCAGCAAGTAATTACCCACATTACAACTATGGTGGTCATGTTGCATGATTCAGCAGGTAACTATCCACCGTACAACTATGGTGGTCATGTTGTGTGATTCAGCAGGTAATTATCCACATTACAACTATGGTGGTCATGTTGCATAATTCAGCAAGTAATTACCCACATTACAACTATGGTGGTCATGTTGCATGATTCAGCAGGTAACTATCCACCGTAAAACTATGGTGGTCATGTTGTGTGATTCAGCAGGTAATTATCCACATTACAACTATGGTGGTCATGTTGCATAATTCAGCAAGTAATTACCCACATTACAACTATGGTGTTTACATTGTATGACTCAGCAGGTAATTATCCACATTACAACTATGGTGGTCATGTTGTGTGGTTCAGCAGGTAACTATCCACATTACAACTATGGTGGTCATGTTGTGTGGTTCAGCAGGTAATTATCCACATTACAACTATGGTGGTTATGTTGCATCATTCAACAGGTAATTATCCACACTACAACTATGGTGGTCATGTTGTCTGATTCAGCAGGTAACTATCCACATTACAACCATGATGGTCACGTTGCATGATTCAGCAGGTAACTGTCCACAGTACAACTATGCTGTTCGTGTTGTGTGATTCAGCAGGTAACAATCCACAGTACAACTATGGTCGTCATGTTGTGTGATTCAGCAGATAATCCACAGTAAAACTATGGTGGTCATGTTGCCTGATTCAGCAAGTAATTACCCACATTACAACCCTGATGGTCATGTTGTATGATTCAGCAGGCAATTATCCACATTACAACTATGGTGGTCATGTTGCCTGATTCAGCAGGTAATTATCCACATTACAACTATGGTGGTCATGTTGCATGATTCAGCAGGTAATTATCCACATTACAACTATGGTGGTCATGTTGTATGACTCAGCAGGTAACTATCCACATTACAACTATGGGGGTCATGTTGCATGATTCAGCAGGTAATTATCCACATTACAACTATGGTGGTTATGTTGCATAATTCAGCAGGTAATTATCCACATTACAACTATGGTGGTCATGTTGTATGATTCAGCAGGTAATTATCCACATTACAACTATGGTGGTCATGTTGCATGATTCTGCAGGTAACTATCCATATTACAACTATGTTGGTGATGTTGTCTGATTCAGCCGGTAACTATCCACATTACAACCATGATGGCCATGTTGTATGATTCAGCAGGTAACTAGCTGCATTACTTCTATGGTGGTCATGTTGCATCATTCAGCAGGTAACTACCAACATTACAACTATGGTGGTCATGTTGCATGATTCGGCAGATAACAACCCACAGTACAACTATGGTGGTCATGTTGCATGATTCAGAAGGTAACTATCCACATTACAACTATGGTGGTCATGTTGCATGATTCAACTTGTAATTACCCACATTACAACTATGGTGTTCATGTTGTATGACTCAGCAGGTAATTATCCACATTACAACTATGGTGGTCATGTTGCGTGGTTCAGCAGATAACAACCCATAGTACAACTATGGTGGTCATGTTGCGTGATTTAGCAGGTAACTATCCACAGTACAACTATAATGGTCATGTTGTATGATTCAGCAGGTAATTATCCACATTACAACTATAGTGGTCATGCTGCATGATTCAGCATGTAATTACCCACATTACAACTATGGTGTTCATGTTGAGTGGTTCAGCAGGTAACTATCCACATTACAACTATGGTGGTCATATTGCATGATTCAGCAGGTTACTACCCATATTACAACTGTGGTGGTCATGTTGCATGATTCAGCAGATAATCCACAGTAAAACTATGGTGGTCATGTTGCATGATTCAGCAGGTAACTATCCACAGTACAACTATGGTTGTCATGTTGTGTGATTCAGCAGGTAATTATCCACATTACAACTATGATGGTCATGTTGCATAATTCAGCAAGTAATTACCCACATTACAACTATGGTGGTCATGTTGCATGATTCAGCAGGTAACTATCCACCGTACAACTATGGTGGTCATGTTGTGTGATTCAGCTGGTAATTATCCACATTACAACTATGGTGGTCATGTTACATAATTCAGCAAGTAATTACCCACATTACAACTATGGTGGTCATGTTGCATGATTCAGCAGGTAACTATGCACCGTACAACTATGGTGGTCATGTTGTGTGATTCAGCAGGTAATTATCCACATTACAACTATGGTGGTCATGTTGCATAATTCAGCAAGTAATTACCCACATTACAACTATGGTGTTTACATTGTATGACTCAGCAGGTAATTATCCACATTACAACTATGGTGGTCATGTTGTGTGGTTCAGCAGGTAATTATCCACATTACAACTATGGTGGTCATGTTGCGTCATTCAGCAGGTAACTACCCACATTACAACTATAGTGGTCATGTTGCATGATTCAGCATGTAATTACCCACATTACAACTATGGTGTTCATGTTGTATGACTCAGCAGATAATTATCCACATTACAACTATGGGGGTCATGTTGCATGATTCAACAGGTAATTATCCACACTACAACTATGGTGGTCATGTTGTCTGATTCAGCAGGTAACTATACACATTACAACCATGATGTTCATGTTGTATGATTCAGCAGGTAACTGTCCACAGTACAACTATGTTGTTCATGTTGCGTGATTCAGCAGGTAACTATCCACAGTACAACTATGGTCGTCATGTTGTGTGATTCAGCAGGTAATTATCCACATTACAACTATGGTGGTCATGTTGCGTGATTCAGCATGTAACTATGGTGTTCATGTTGTATGACTCAGCAGATAATTATCCACATTACAACTATGGTGGTTATGTTGCGTGGTTCACCAGGTAACTATCCACATTAAAAGTATGGTTGTCATGTTGCATGATTCAGCAGGTAACTACTCACATTACATGGTGGTCATGTTGCATGATTCAGCAGATAATCCACAGTAAATCTATGGTGGTCATGTTGCATGATTCAGCTGGTAACTACTCACATTACATGGTGGTCATGTTGCATGATTCAGCAGATAATCCACAGTAAAACTATGGTGGTCATGTTGCATGATTCAGCTGGTAACTATCCACAGTACAACTATGGTGGTCATGTTTTGTGATTCAGCAGGTAATTATCCACATTACAACTATGATGGTCATGTTGCATAATTCAGCAAGTAATTACCCGCATTACAACTATGGTGGTCATATTGCATGATTTAGCAGGTAACTATCCACCGTACAACTATGGTGGTCATGTAGTGTGATTCAGCAGGTAATTATCCACATTACAGCTATGGTGGTCATGTTGCATGATTCAGAAATTAATTACCCACATTACAACTATGGTGTTCATGTTGTATGACTCAGCAGGTAATTATCCACATTACAACTATGGTGGTCATGTTGTGTAGTTCAGCAGGTAACTATCCACATTACAACTATGGTGGTCATGTTGCATGATTCAGCAGATAATCCACAGTAAAACTATGGTGGTCATGTTCCATGATTCAGCAGGTAACTATCCACAGTACAACTATGGTGGTCATGTTGTGTGATTCAGCAGGTAATTATCCACATTACAACTATGGTGGTCATGTTGCATAATTCAGCAAGTAATTACCCACATTACAACTATGGTGATCATGTTGCATGATTCAGCAGGTAGTTATCCACATTACAACTATGGTGGTCATGTTGCATGATTCAGCAGGTAACCATCCACATTACAACTATTGTGGTCATGTATAACTCAGCAGGTAATTATCCACATTACAACTATGGTGGTCATGTTGTGTAATTCACCAGGTAATTATCCAGATTACAACTATGGTGGTCATGTTGCATGACACAGCAGGTACTTATCCACATTACAACTATAGTGGTCATGTTGCATGATTCAACAAATAACTATCCACATTACAACTATGGTGGTCATGTTTTTTGCAAGGAGGTGATATGGTTTATATGTGCCTAGATATCTCTTTTGAAATACTTTATTATTATCCAAGCAAAGTAAACAAGAACTTGTTTGGTTTTATTAACCTGCTCTGCATGAGGATTTCAAAACAGGTTGAGCATGAATAGCCAAGCCAGCTACAGGCTGTGTTCTTGCAGTAACATCCTTACATACATCTCGTGGAATGGATGAAAATCTCCTGACTTTACTAGCCAAGCTAACTGCAGACCATATTCTGACAGTAACACCCTCTTAACACAACACACAGTCCAGATGATAACATCTGCAGCATTACTAGCCAAGCCAGCTACAGACCATATTCTGGCAGTAACACCCCCTAGACACAACACATGGAAAGGATGAGAACTTGTGGAGCATTACTAGCCAAGCCAGCTATGGGCCGTGTTCTAATAGTAACTCATCCCACACAACTCACAGGCTGGATGAGTACCTCTTGAACATGTGCAGCCAAGCCAGTAATAGATCATGTTGTCATGCTTTTGAAATAACCCTCCTACACAGCACATATGACCTTTGGAGCATGTGAACAAACCCCTACAAAATAGCATATGCTACTCTGTGGTATAATACAGATGGTTACATAGCAAGTGATCCTCACTGGTAGAAATGTGCACCACAATCATCTTGATACCCACAGAAGAACAGCATATCAGAGATGTCTATTACATTAGTCAGTGACATAGAGTTTGTTACTCTGCACAAAGACTTAAAATGCTGCACATGAGACTTCAGCAAAGGACAGTGTAGTATGACAGGATCACTGTCTTGTGGCACAGAATGAACATGCAGTATCAGCCAGTCATAAAACAGGTGGGACTGTGGTGAACAGGACAAGGAAACAGAATGTACATGTACCATATTGTTTATGAGCATCTCTCAGGTATGCATGGTAATGTTGTCACAGATGGGCAATTCCTTAATATATAATGGTCTAGATTAATGTCAGACAGTCAGGAATCCTGAATGATCACTTACACTTTCCTAGGTTTGTAAGAAGAGGTAAATCTTATGTGTACATCTATGTGTAAAGCTATGTGGTGCTATTTAAAGAGCATAAAGATAACAGAGGAGAAAAATCCTGATATATTACTACTGTAATGGTGAATGATAAGAATACTGGACCATGGCCATTTGTTCTCTGTGAATACTGTGCATAAGTATTTTCCTTAACAGTATTTGCAAAGGTGAATTGTACTGTTCCCCTCATAACCCACTTAGTTCTTTGGGGGAGGTGTTAAGGGCACCAGTACTCATGCTATGGAAAGCATAATTTGCAAAAAATATAAGCTACTGCATTAAATTAAATTATCCCTAGCACAGTAGAATAAAGTTTATATGCATTCTGCATTCCTTTTCAGACTGCTAATTCATTAGCAGTGATTGCTTTAGTAGCATAAAGTTTCTTATTTATGATAAGGTGATGACATGGGTCACAGTTCTGAAACATTATAATTATAATCAAATGAATGAACAGGGATGTACTGCCAAGTCAGAAAGAAACAGATATGGATCATGACTGCATCATCACACACTGATCTATGGTTCCATGCATTATCCAACCTACAGTATGTTCCGCATGTTCCATTATCAGTGCTACATTACAGAACCCACATGTCATAATGTGGAAGGAATGTGTCATAATCACATGTCTTTGGATGTAAGTATGTGAAGAGTACATGCCTTGCTGCAAGCAGTAGAACAGATGATTAAATACAAATCCTTTTGATTCTACCATCCCACATCACTGTATGGTATTAATGTAGCCATGATGCAAGCTTATGCTCCCTTTCATCTGCACAATGTTCTACAGCAGTATATAGCTTGATGACTCAGAGAAGCTGATGCTGATGCAAGATCAAATATATAAGTAGTCGATGTGGTCACCAGAGTAAACTAATGCAGTTTCATGTAGCAATACTATTTTCTATCTTCGACACTATGCATCACAGTGACATACTCTTCACTTGTAGGTACAAGTTTTTGCCTATTGTTACTGTTCAAGTCAGTATTGAGACATCTTGGCCAGTACAGTGTGATGGTGATATATAGCACATAAGGTTAAATCCCAGTGCTACCAACGGTCCCACAGTAAGAAATGTACTGTATTATCTCATAAAGAAAAGTTTTATAACATATGTATGTACTACTACTAAATGTCGATAAACCTAAGCTTTCCGCTGGACATATGTTATACTCCTTTTCTGTCTCCAAGCTATGGAACAATCTCCCCGCTGAACTTAGAGTAATCAATACTCCCATTACCTTTATAAAATCACTTAAATCTCATCTCACTACACAATGGATTTGTTCCTGTAGCTATACCAGTAACCATAAAACCTGACCCTCCCAACTTACTATCTCTTCTTCCCCTATACCACTTAACATACACTTCTTCTTCTCTCCCTAGATCTCCTCTCTCTATCCTAACTATTACTATTTCAGATTGTCAGCCTTTCTCTCTGCCTGTCACCTCTGGAGATCTCTTACTCTCACTTCATTGTATAAAAACAAATAGTTGCTATGTCCCAAAATGTCTGTTATTCCCTGTATTGTATATAATGTTGACTACATATGATTACTGTGTTGTCTTAAAATTTGTTTTGAAAATTTTTGTCTGTAAATAACTGTACAGCTTTTCTGCAATTATAATTTTACTGTACTGTTTCATAATTTTCTGTATATATAATTGTGGAGCTTTTCTCCATGGGCCTCCACTGAAAATGTGTTCGTCAGGCCCAGTGGACTTTCCTGGTAATCAAATGCAATAAATAAATAAAATAAATAAATAAATAAATAAATAAATAAATGTAGGCAGAGTTGTTACTATGTATGTTATTAATGTTTTAAAGTCATCTGCACAAAGTCACCATTTTTAAACTACTGATTCTATAGAGTCCATCAAGTTCATATTGCATTTTATAATCTCAACATTCTTTGCAGTTCTTTTTCTAGAAAGTTTCAGCCCTGAATTCTTAAGTAAATCACAATCCTTTTCTAAAGTTATCTTAAGCCTCAACGGGAGCAAGATAAGATGGAATGGGAGAGAATTTAAGGCTGCACATCCAATTATTTAAGTTTTCCTCAAAGATGTCAGGGTGTGACTCTGCTTGCCAGGTAGTGGATGTTTGGTCCAGCATTGAGGTATGTGTTAGGATATGAATCTATTATGCCAACATGTCTTAATTATATGCTGATGAAGATTTACTTAGTTTAAATGAGTATTTGAGGTACCATTAGTTCTGCAAAGGAATAGGAGGTCAAATAGGGTTGGATCTTTCATGGCTTGAAAGGCTATACATAGGTCACTACGGAGGAGTCTGTAAGAGACTGAGTACAGAGAAAGGGCTTATAGTGTATACTGATAACTTCCCACATATCTTCTGATTGATTCTTTTAGTTATCATGCAATATTTTTTATGCCCTACAAATAATCATTTGTTATCCACATCTTCACTTCCAGACTCAGATACAAAGTCAAACAGAACTGGTGTTTTATTTGATACTCCTTTATCCCTTTCTCTTTCTCTACACTCTGTTATCAATCTTTGGTAGAGAATTCAGTCTCCAGCCTGCACTACAAACTTCTGCCTGGGCTCATCCCACTCTATCATGTTTCACATGCTAGTTATGTGCTGTCAAACCTTTCTTCCTTTTTATTTTTTTCCAATAAATCTTAACTGTCTCTTTTCTAATTTCTAAGCCCCTACTTGCAGTCATCCATAATAGCAAAATGTCCTTTCTCCATTCCCGCGTTGGCTTAGCTCTCAAAATATATTCTTTTACTTTGTAAATATAATATTCTTTATGGTAGTTATTCTCCTTAAGATCATGCATCCAAAATCCTACTCTCTCCTTATTTTGGGAACTCCCCCTTTTGTTTCAACAACATTTCCTTCCACTTTGATTTGTAGTCTAGTCTTCTGCATGTGCTGTCTATATGAGACTTAAATATGTAACTCTAAAATTATCCCTTCAAATATGATAATCCTAAACTACCTTGTTCTGCAGGGTGAAACACCTTATCCTATGTCTTGCCCTCTTGTCCTCCTAAATCAATTCTTTCAATTCTTTATTAATTATGGTCCACAGCATCTTTTCTGGTTAATACAAACATGCCTGATTTGTATATACTATTAGAGGGACTACAGATAGTTTCACTGCTTATACCTTGCTATCTATGTATATACTCAAAGGTTTCCAATTTCTCAACGTTTTTACTGTCTTGTGCTTAGCTTCTTCCCACATATCCTTAGCTGCCATAATAGAATGCCTTTTAATCTAAGCACCAAAATATTTATTCATATCATATCCCCATAAATACGGGAATTGCTAATCCACCACTGAAATATCCTTTTCTGTTTTATCACATAAAAAAAACTAATATCCCATGTGGATAAGGCTAATTGCTCTTGAGTACAATGTCAGTTTTACCCTTGAATTTGTGAGTCCCTTGTTTTCTTTGTTAATGGATTTAAGTATAAGATAAATAACAAAGGGGGAAGAGAATATCCCTGCCTGGTTCTTCTGTACAAATAAACCTTGTGAGAGGGGAACTCAGCCATATAATTCTTGCCTCTGACCCTTGAGATATCTTCCAAATGTAGCCATTGCACTTCTCATAAATTCTTACATAACTCTATGGAAAAAAAAAAATATATATATATATATATATATATATATATATATAAAACAACATGACAAGAAAGGTAGATGGCAATAGTGCCATTTATAGTAACTGTACATTTTGTGGTTACTCTGCTTCTTTGGTTTGGAATTTATCTGGTCATGTATTATTCTTTGCATTTCTTTCAGGAATGAATTTGGGGCTAAAGTATGTAACTATGGTGTTATTCCATTTACATGTCCTCAAATGTGAAATTTTCCATTTAGTTTAGTAAGGAAGTTGCATCTTATATATTTTATCATGACAAAAAGTTAACTAATGATAATTGTCAGGATATGGAAATGAGTTCTGAGGACAGTTTCTTTCCATGTGTAGCTGATGATGCCGATGTTAATGATGCTCAGCTTAATGCCAGTTGTCATTTAGATTCTACAGGGGTAGGGTTTAAAAGTACATGCATACCCCCTTTCATTAATGAATGCATACAACACTTTTCAACAGCTTTCAGTTATTCAGTAGAGGAATTTTTTTGTTGATTTTATTAAATCAAAGCATAATATAAATTAAAATTTAAAGATCAATGGCAAGTTTTGAATAGTATGTGTAATAATCATTAACTAGATATAAAACCCTCTGATAAGGAAAACAAAACTGTAGTTATGAATTATAAACAGTATGCTAAAATGTGTTATGACCATCTAAATGATATCCAAGTGTATGAAAGATGTAATATTGAATGTTACAATGAAGCCCTTGAATGCTATCAGCAGTTACTGAACAAGGTTTTGAGATTAGGTTATTTTACTAAAAATTATATACTGATAAGAAATTTGGAATTTCTGATTGTAGTTTGGTTACATTTTATTGCCTATCGAAAGTTCATAAATGTTTAGATAATTTAACAGGGCACCCTGTAGTATCTGCCTGTAGATATTTTCTTCTCAATATTGGGGTGTTCTTGCATAAATCTTACATCAGAGATACCCAGGATTTTCTGGATAAAATTTCAGATCTGCAATGGGATGAGAACTTGTATTGGATGATGCTGGGCATCAAAAGTTTGCATACTAATATCCGGCATATACATGGGACATGATCCTTCTATTATTTTTTCAAATTATATTATAAAAATTGCTAAGTTTTGTTTTGAGAATAATCTTTTTACTTTTAATAATGACATTCTTCATCAAATCCAGGGCATGGTAATATGGGCACCTTTTACCCCCATGTATGCCAGCTTAACTATGGCTATGTTTGAATTAGAACATTTATATCAACAACATTTTTTTAAAGAACATGTGGCAGGGTATTTTCCTTACATAGATGACTTAATTTTTATTTGGAGAGGTGGTCAAAATATGGTTTACGATTTGATACAGAATTGACATAGTAATAGGTTTAATTTTGTGTTTGATTGTCTTCGGTTAGGAAAGCAAATGACCTTTTTATATCTTAATTTAAAAGGTTTAGATGATCGTAGAGTTTTTATTTCCATTCATAGGAAAATGGAAGAAGGGGTATGTTTTTACTTGGAAATACTTGTCATCTCCCCCACTTCATTTCCCCATTACCATACGGTGAATTTTTATGTCTCCATAAACTTTATAATCAGGATGGCAATTTTTAAAAGAAAGCTCAATATATGGTTGAGATGTTTATTAGTAGGGGTTATAACACAGAAAATGTTATGGATTCTCTTCAAAAATTTAAATTAAAACATAATAATGTTGATATTTTTAATGGTAATATGAATAAATGCAGACTAAGAACAATAATACTGGCATTTATGGTATGGATATTTTTCCACTTTTTAGATATAAACAACTCTATGTTTCTTTTTTTTTTCAAAAACATTTCTTATTTTGTTTTCATTATAAACATGCACAAATGTACATATAACAAATACAATAACACAATAACAAAACTATTTACAATATTTATCTTCATCCGTGATAAACAATCATTTTATCCATGAGAAGTTGTCAGTATTTGTTCAAAAGTGTTTCCAGTTATTGCCATGCTATTTTTCATGAGTAATGTTATGAGTTCTATAACAAATAGTTTGCAGTTCTTTTTCACAAACAACTTTTGCTAAATTAATAAAATCTTTAAACATCAAATCTTGTTTACTTTTCCAATTCAAAGTAATAACTTTTCTGGTAATTGCAAGAATTGACCAGAGTAACTGAATCTGAGATTTAGGTATTACATTAGGTATAGGAACATTGAATAGGAGGGCCTATGTTACATGAACAAACGATTAAAATGCCAATTACAACATACTAGACAACATCTGATCGAACATTCATGTAATTGGAGACTCTAAATGTTGAAAGTTGGAGTTACAAAATATTTTGGTCAGCAATGCTAGTTAGTGTAGCAAGTGACACACAACACTGTTTGGTATGGCTAGGTAAGAGGCTGCTTTGTTCAATATACCAACTCTGAGATTGCTGTACATTGGGGAAAGGGCAATTTCCTGGTAATCGCTTGTTACAATTACCGGGAAATTGCCCTTTCCCCAATGTACAGCAATCTCGGAGGTGGTTTATTTAGTTGTGGGGTGTGGGGGGCAAAGCCCCCCACTTTGTTTTAAAAGTAAGTGTGTTTGTGTAGGTGTGTAAATGTTTGAATGATGTGAGTGTGTAGGGGTTTGTATGCATTGGTTGTATGTGTATGTTTTGTATGTTAGTGTAGGGAAGGTGTGGGACAAACAAAATCTTTCGATTTTGTTTCAGGGTTTTTTTTTTCAAATATGATTTTTATTAGAATTTTTCTCATATTACATTGACCACAATGAAATATTACAACACAAGTTTGAAGGTGTACAAACGAGTGATTACATACAATTGCAAGTACATAGTGCATAAAAGTAACAGGGCATATATGAAATCTGCCTTTGATATTTTAAATAAAAAAGATTTGAGCATTCCTTACAAAACTAAATATGCGTTATATTGCATACATCTTATCACTAAACTGGTCATTAGGTTTGACATTATAATATTGAACAATGTTATTTTCTCAGGAAAAATAATATACACATATAATTGAACCTTACAGGCAGCTAATTACAGCTATGTACACTGGGTTGTCACTTATGCAAGTAAATATAGGAAGTTCAAAGACTGGTAGTTTTTCATATAATATTTTTATATACATAGCCAATGTGCTGGAAAGCGATTTGATAACCAATGTATATAACACAATCATCTTGTAGCAAGGATTTAATTTAGGTTTTATACTAACTTTATGATTTTATTTTTATTTATTTATTTATTGACATTTGTTAACCGGGTTTGTTCAAATGGGCTTGTGGCCCATTTTCAGTTGAGACCCGAGGCGAAAAGCTCCAGTAGTACATTTTTAAACAAGTACAATTTTAAACAATATTGATATAATAGCAGTTATAGCAAAAAGATTCACATATGTTGGGTTACATGCATAAAGTTAAAGTTGCATTAAAAAGAAGATTAGTAACATAATTTTACATTGATATAGTTCAATAGGTCAACAATAAAATTATTTGTTTGTATAAAATTATGCAAATGCATAGTAGACACATTGGAGAGAGTGGTGTAATGAGGTACTAAGTATGGTCCTTTTGAGAGTACATAAAGGGAAGGAAGACTTATTGGGGTCATGGCAAGGGCAGGTCCTGGAATTGAGAAAATAAGATTTCAGTTAATTTTTAAAGTGTGAGTTGTGGGAGATTGAACGTAAGTCAAGGAGAAGTTTGTTCCAAGCATGGGTAAGGGAGTGTTTGTAGAGTAGTTTGCCTACTGACCTTTTTGGGTGGTAGACATCAAGTAATTGTTGGTTAGAAGTACGGAGGGTCCAGGATGGGATGTAGATGGAGACTAAGGAAGATAGAGATGGACAGAAGGAGGTTTTATAAAGAATAGAGTGTAGCATATGAAATTGATAAGATAGCAGAAATTGGGGAAGTTCAAGCCATTGAAGAGAGTTTAAAGAAATGCAGTGGTGTGAGTTGCATGGGGAGTTAGTAATTAATCTGGCTATTGTATGGTAAGTCTGTTGGAGTTTGTTTAGAGTGGAGGCCTGGATATTGGTAAGAACTGGGGTGGTGTATAAGAGGCAGGGGAGGAGGGATGCCTGGCCCAGGGTAAGTCTAGATTCAGGGGTTAGGAATGTTTTGTTCCAATATAGCAGACCTAGTTTCTGGTTTTCTTTATATACCCTGGAGTATGTGTAGGTTGAACTTTAGTTCATCATCAATAATGACCCCTAGGATTTTTGTGTGGGTGTCAGGTTGGATAATTGTATTGTTAGAAGATTTAATAAAAAATGGAGGTTTTGTGATGGGAAAGAGAATGGGAAAGGAAAAGTAGGAATTTGGTCTTTTTGGGATTTAGGATCAGTAGGTTGTGAGAGAGCCATTGTTCAGTGGATAGTAGGGCTTGCTGGGTCAGAGAGTGTAGTTGAGGAATGTTATTTGAGATGGATATAAGTGTAGAGTTGTCGGCAAACTGAATAAGGGAGGATTTTTTTGTATGAGGTGTAAAAATCATTGGTGAAGATGTTAAACAAAAGGGGTCCCAAGATAGAGCCTTGGGGAACACCAGTGGAGATGGAAAGTAAAGGTGAGGAGGATGAGCGCCATTTGAAAGATTGTTCCCTGCCAGATAGGTAATTATTAAACCAGGCAAGTGCGGAGGGGGATTGGTGGAGATTTGCGAGTTTAGATAGTAGTAGAGGATGAGAGACACTATCGAAGGCTTTGGAGAGATCTAGGAAGAGACAGGAAATTAGTTTATTATTGTCTAGGGCCTCTGCAATGATATGAGTGAAGGAGAGGAGGGCAGTGGTGGTGATGTGGTGAGGATGAAATCCATGTTGGGTAGGGGTAAGTAAGTGGTGCATGAGGAGGTAATTGAGAAGCTGCAAGTTAATCCATTTTTCTAATATCTTGGAGAGGGGGGACAGAATGGCAAAGGGTCAGTAGTTTGAGGGGTCAGTGGCGTTTTCACCTTTATGAAGAGGGATAGTAAAGAAAGATTTCCAAAGGGTGAGGACAGTTAATTCCAGAATAGATCGATTAATTAGTATAGATATAGGATAGGCAATAGAGTCAGAAGCAAGTTTGAGGAATGTAGGAGATAGATTGTCAGTGGAAGAGGAGCAAAGTTTTAGCTTGAGTAGTAGAGATTTGATGTAAGTAATGGGAAATGGCTCAAAAGAAAACAGTGTTGTGTTAGTGGGACTTGGAGGGGTAGGTATTGAAGTGGAGTTTGGCATAGAGATTACCAGATTTTGGATGGAAGAGATAAAGTGTTTATTCAGGAGGGTAGCTGTTTCCTGAGAGGAATAGTTAGGGTATGGGAAGGGATTAGAGGGCTTTCCAGGATAGAGGATGTTGTTGAGAGTTGACCAAAATTTTCGAGGATTGGATTTGTTGTTAAACTGAGCAGAGCTATAGTATAACTTTTTGTCATTAGTTGTATGTTTTTTGCAAGGTTCCTCAGTTGCCCATATTTTTGAAGAAGAGGTTGTTGTTTAGTTTTAGTCCAGGTTTTCCAAGCACTATCTCTTTGCTTCATAAAGGTCCTAGTCTCCTTGGAGAGCCAGGGAGCATGGTTTGATTTTACTCTGGTCATCCTAGAGGGAGCTAAGGAGTTTAAAGTTCTCATGAAGATGCTATGGAAAGTGCTTACAGCATTGTTTAGGGGAGGTGTTTTAGGATGGACCAATCAATGTTGTGGAGAATGGAGATAAATTGGGATGAATTGAAAGTCAATAGTTTTCAGCAGTCTTTGATAAGGTGGGGTTTAGGAATATGGGAGTAGTGTCTTAAGATGGTGGTAGATAGATGATCACTGAGGGAGTCAGGTAAGGTGGTGGGATTGTGGTATTGGTGGGGGAATTGGTAAGGATCCAGTCTATGATGGAGCAGGAGGTGCAATTTTTATGGAAGCGAGTGGGAGATGTTATAAGTTGGTGAAAGCTGTGTAGGTGGATACTGAGTTGGGGGGAATCAGTTGTAAGTTTGGACCAATCAATGTTGACATCACCAATGATAAGTGCCTCATATGGTATGTTGTGGGAGAACCAGGAAAGGATGTTTTCAAGAATGGGCAGATTGTTACCAGGAGGAAGGTAGATAGAGGCAATTGCAAGTTTTTTTTTGTGGGGATTCAGATGGCAGTTAAGGATGATGATTTCAACTGGGAGGAATTCAGGAATTGGGGAAGGGTAATGAGAGAGGTTAAGGTTGTTTGAGTAGAAGCTTGCCACACCACCCCCTTTTTATAGGTCTATCAGATCAAAAGATATTATAACCTGGTGGGGGTATTTCACTGTTTGATATTTGTGGCTTGATCCAGATTTCAGATAGGGAGAGGATGTGAGGGGTATTGAGAGCTATCCATGAGTGCAGCTCAGTAACTTTATTTGTTAGACTTTGAATATTCAATGAGTAAATAGTTAAGTATTTGGATGGAGATGATTGTTGTGACTGAGGTTGGTGACGGTTAGAGGAGTAAGATGGGGCAGTATAGAGGTAGTTTTGGGGAGACTGATGGTGAGGAGAGAAGAGGGGCCAGGGTTGGGATGGATATCTCCAGAAGAAAGTAGGTTTTTAGTGAGGAGAGAGTGTGTAGTAGATGCAAGATGGAGTTTGTATAGTTTTGACTTAGCTTTGTGGGAAGGTTTAAAAGCCTGTACTATGGATAGTTTATATAGACTTGAGGTAGAGGTAGTAAAGAGATTAGGGGAGATAGTGAAAGATGAGGTAGTTGGATATATGTTCTATGAGTGAGAAATTGGTGAACATAGGAGTGGGTCAGAGAGATTGGAGTGGTAAGAGGTGGAGATAGAGAGAATAAGGAGTAGTGTAGAAGATATCAGAAAATAATACAAGTTGGAATAAAATATGGTTGGATAGAGTAGGTAGAGACAGTGGTATAGAGGAAGTGGTGTTGACAAGATTGACAGATTAGTAAGGTGGTTGTGGCAATAGACAGGAAGTGGAATTGTAGTGGCTAGTGAGACAGGAAGGGCAGGGATAGGTATAAATGTAATTGCAATGGGTTGGGTGGGAATGGGGGTAGGGTATGGGAGTGAAGTGAGCCTGAGCGTAGCCAGGGCGAACGGAGTGGGGCTAGCACCCTGGTCAAGATGAAGTCAGAAAAACAATCAGAAAGAGATAGTGAAAAACTAGCTTGAGAGACAAGGATATAAAGTTTCTAACGGTATAGTCACCATAAATAAATAAAAATAAATAAAATATGAGCAGAAGTATGCTTACAAAAGGACACTGGCCTCAAGCTACACAAGTAGATTTACTTGAAGCAAACCCAGTGCTCTATGGTTAAAATAAGCTACAATAGAGAGGGGCTTTAAAGGGGGGGCGATCTTACTAGTAGCTAAAAGCAGGGGGAAAATAAAAAAAATAATATGTAAGAGTCTGAAAACAATAAAATAGGGCAGGTGCACTAACAAAGGCAGTTATGAGTGAGGCTAGAAATGAATTCATGGAAGGGTAAAGTACAGAACAGGACAATATACATAGAAACAGTATGAGGATAGTGGGTAACCAAAGAGAAAGGATAGGAGCTGCTGCCATCTGTTTTTTGTGGTTTTTACAAGACCAAAAAATGAAGAAAATTATTATTTAATGAGATTTAATGAAGAGATAAAGTAGTGATCTAACTAACATTGTGTGAATCTAGCTGAGGACATCTATAAGTCTTTTCCAGTATTTCTGGAAGTATGATAATTTCTTATGGCTAACTGTTTTTATTTTGTTTGCTAGAACATATTTGATAGCTAAAGATCTAAATTCTATCCAAGACACTTTGGATCTATTTAGCCGGTTTAGTGCTATATACGATTTCAGTATTGCACACAATGTAACAACAATGTGTTTGGTCTCAAATGTGTATGGGTTAGGAAAAATGTTTAAAATTGCCATTTCCCATGAGAGGGTGGATTTCATATAACCTGATTTCTCCAGTTTTGCCCTTAAAAAGCACCATCATTTGTGGATGTTTTTACCAGACCAAAAAATGTGGAGGGTGTCTACTACAGAATTTGAACATGTGGGGCAAAAGGGAGATATGTTGGGATTTAGTTTGCTCAGAAAAAGTGGTGTGTGGTAGGCGTTGTTGTTAATCACAAGTTGCGTGTAGATTAATTTTTTAAATGGAGTTAATTTTGTTGTTATGTCAATTGCTGCTACTTTTTGTTCAATGGTTAATTTATTGTTATGGCTCATCCAATACTTGGAATAAAGAATAACATCATGGTATTTAATTTGAGTAATTAGTCTATAAGTATTCAATATCATTTTAGTTTTCAATGTAAGAAGGGATGTGATTTGATGAAATAGTTGGAGGTCCTTTGGGTCTGTACTAATATTTGATGTCATTAGAGTTACTAGGTATAAAATGTGTTTGATAATTATGCAATATTTTTTATTTGCTGCTAGGGAGTGTATGACAGAAGTCAGTGGTTGATCCTTGATTTGATAGAAATCCCAGACTGTACATTCCTTTATGATTGGATAATTGTCTAAGTTTAGCATATTATTGTTAAGTCTGATATTAGGGTTTAAGTGTATTGGTTGAGCCATAGTTAAATTAATTATTTAGATTTAAGGAGGTTATGAGTTTTTGAAAACATGCCATATTATTAATTAAAGTTGGATGGATTTTTAGGTCTTTCAGAGTTTTGCCATTAAGGAAGGGTAGCGCCTTTGGGTTTACATTTGAGGATTTGAGATGTTGGTAATACATTTTTATCCAAAGTGGGTGCCATGATGAATCAGAAGTTTCATACTTAAATAATCTTATAATACAAATGGCGCTAATAATAAGATAATATGAATGAAAATCAGGAAGATTCAGATCACCCTTTTCTTTGGGTAGAGTTAATTTTCAATAGCTAATCCTAGTATTCTTAGGGTGCCATATGAATTTGCCTAGTGTTGTCAATTTAGAGAAGAAACTGGAATGCTTTGATTGGTAGCATTAAGATGATAAAGTATTTTAGGGAAAATGTTCATTTTTATAATTGCTGCCCTTGAAAGTAAAGAAAAGTTTAAGTTTTTCCATCTGCCCAGATCTTCAGTTGCCCTTGACCAAGCTTCATTTAGGTTTTTCTTTATTATATGTTTGTGAGGGTAAGTATATGTAACGCCCAGGTATCTGAGTGAATAATCTACACTAATTTTTGTTTCTGGAAAGATTTCTTTGTAGCTGTTGGGGTTTAACAGGAATCATTTTGATTTACTTGGGTTTATGGCAAAGTATGAGACTGCAGAGAAATTGTCAATAGAGTTTAAGATATTTTCTAGATCTGTGGAGGAAAATTCAAAGTAAATGTTAAAATCATCTGCAAACGCAGTGTATTTAACTTGGATTTTGGAAATGTAAACAGAATAGTTGAATGTTTTCTGGCTTAATTTCAAAAGGAGGGCATCTAAGTAGAGGTTAACAAGATAAGGAGAGAGTGGACATCCCTGCCTTGTTCCATTGACTATTGGGATGTGATTTAATTTCATTTTATTTATGTATAATGTAGTAGTGGCTTTGTCATATAGCACCCTAACCATATCTATAAATTCTTCAGGGAGAGCAAATTGTTTTAAGACCTTATAGAGAAAATTTAAGTTAACTCTGTCGAAGGCCTTTTGTGCATCCACTGAAAGCGCGTATTTGGGAGAATTATCCTTTGCTGTCATGTTTATTATTGCTTCTACTGTTAATGTATTGTCTCAGACCTGTATGTTACTCATGAATCCTAGCTGCTCATGAGATACTATGTGAGGGAGTACTTTGTTTAGTCTGTGTGCCAGTACTGTTGATAGAATTTTTATATCTAAGTTAATTAGGGCGATTGAGTGGTAGTCATTAGGATTATGATCATTTGTGTTAGGTTTAGGTATAAGAATTGTCTTAGAATTGTTTATATATAGGTCAGTGATGCCAAATTGTATTATATAATTATATACTTTAAGTAAAAGTGGAGCTAGTTGTTTCTTGAAGGATTTATAGAATTCAGCTGAGTATCCGTTAGGTCCTGGGGCTTTTCCCTATTGTGGTTATTGATGCCTTGAGGAGATTTATCTGAGTTTCATTTGCTAGTGGGAATTTTAATTCTCTAAGGAAATTATCAGAAGTTGACTCCTTGGTGAGTTTTTAAGGCCCATAAATTTCTTGGTAAATTTCCTCAAAAGCTTGAATGATTTCCTTATCCGAGAAGAATGTCATATTATTGTGCTTAATTTGTTTTATTCTAGAGGGGGAAGGTTTAATGTTGATTATTCTGGGCCCATTCAGCATATGTGTTTATGAGCCTGAGTTCATTGAGGGAGAATTGGTTCATTTGGATTTCTTGAATTTGTTTTTGAAGTGAAAGCATCTGCTTTTCTAAATCTGTAGTGTGTTTGGTTTGCAGTTCTATTTCTGTACTTTTTAATTTGAGTTCTAAGTTGACAGGTTGGGATTTAGCTTGTTTCTTGAGAAGAGACGCTTTTTGGATTAGTATTCCTCTAATTGTTGCCCATTGTATATGATAAGGAATGCTTGATTTTTCTAGTTTGTTGTTAGTTTGGTTAAGAAGTTCCTGGATTTCCTGGAGGAGTTATTTGGGGGTTTTAAGGTTTCGAGGTTTTGAACTTTCAATCATAGTATGTTGAGTATGTTGTACTCAACATTATGATAATTCGTTCTTTTAACATAGACCCAAATAAAATTAGTGAGTTAGAAATATGACAGCTATCAAACCATAAAGGATTTATAAAATATCTGAAGTCTTTCCAGTATTGAACAACATTTCTACAGTCAATGAACATGTGAACTCAGTTGGCCTCTAGTAATTCATCACATTTCCAGCATTTACTTTCACTGTTTTTGAGTATAAGATTTATTTTATGTGGAGTATAGAAACTCCTATTCATAAATTTCCATGTATACAATCTCCAATATAATGAAGAAGAGGTACCATACCTAGAATTAAATAACAATGTTTTGAATTCATGAGATATTTGTTCTCCATTACTCTTTACATAGTAATTCCAAAAATCTGAGTCAAATTTTAAAGTGTCTTCTCTTAGTATCTTATAGATAGGTGAGATACTTCATTTTTGATTATCTGTCTTTTCAAGACACCTAATAAAAAGCTGAATCAAACTAGGTATAGATTCAGTCTCTAGATTGATTGATACTCTCATTTTGTTTTCAATAAACTGCCGTAATGAGTGTATAAACAACCAACTGTCTTGACTATTAATAAAACTACATAAAAGAGAGTTTAGTGGTTTAATACTCTTATGTTTAATAAAGTGATACCAGAATATCAAGTTATTTTCCTTTAATTTTTGCATTGCATTGATGATGAAAAAATCTAGGCAACCAGCGGTGTATGTTATAGTGAATATAAGAAAGGTCTATATCATATGAGTGAATTGCACAAATTGCGAACGCTCATAATATCGAACATACCGGACCTCGAACTTCCTATTGTGGGGGGCTGCACACCACCCGCTAAATATATATTCCAACTCCGAGATCGCACTACAATTTCAGAAAAAGCACTTCGAGGTCCGGTACGTTTGATATTATGAGCGTTCACAATTTGTGCAATTCGCTCATATGATATAGACCCATATAAGAAATAGAAATTGTTTAATGTTGTAATTACATAGGTTCCTAGATTAGTACTAGGCTAGCTGCCTATGTTGACAATTTTAAGCCTTGAGAATCAAACCCTGCACCTTGTGTCTGTAATGTAAACATCTTAACCATTATGCCATCCTCCCACTTACAATCAATTATATTTTTAAATATATTAAATATTTGTTTAATGCCATAAGAAAAATGATCAAACTTCTTATTAAATAAACAAAAGTTACATAAAAGCCAATGAACTCTTCTTATTCCATATTGTTCCTTAAACTGATATTCTATAGTTCTGATATCAGTTATATGAATCTCATGTATTGTTTTCCAGCCAGATATATAGATAGGTGTGATTCAATGTAATATTACATTTATTATAATTGATTTGGAATAAAGATCTAAGCTAAGGAATGTTATCCCATTACTGTTCCAAGTTCTAATATGCCATTTATATGCAATCCTAGGTTTTAAGGGGAACCATAAAAATTTAAGTAGCATGGAATCTATTTTTTTCTATAAGTTTTTGGGAGGGGGTAGTATCAATGACTGTATATAAAACAAAATTTTAGGTAAAACTATCATTTTAATTAAAGAGAGCCTATCCTCCATTGTGAAGAACATTTTATTCCATCTCTTGATCAGTTCACTAATGGTGATTATTAAATTATTGCCATTTCAATTAACAGACTCTTTTCATGTACTCTTTATACTGGCACCCAAATATTCTAATACAATATTCTCCCAATTAAACAAGCTAGTCTCTCTTAGGATTTTGTTGATCTTTTTGTTAATTAGTAATGTTTTGGATTTATTATGATTACATTTAAGCCCTGAAATTCTTTAAACTTGCTTAAGATATTTATAACATCATGCAAAGAACCATCAATATCACCCAATGTTAACAACATATCATCAGCAAATAATTGTATCTTAGGACAATAGCCCTTATTAATTTGAAAGCCTTTTATATTTTGCTTGTTTCTGATATATGTAGCAAAAGGTTCAATTGAAAGAGCAAACAATAATGGTGACAAAAGTTCGCCGTTGGAGAACCAAATGAGGGAATGAGACCGGAAAAAAACCCAAGAATTTTCTGAAACGCTTTATTCACAATAACGCTTAACACTGCCAATACGTTTTCGAACACCTTCCTCAGAAGCGAAAAACTGTTAACAATTTAATACACATCATTTATACTAATTTCAATAAAAGGATGGCCAATCAAAAATTGATGTCAATTATATATTCAAAACAGCATTTGAAAACAAAAGGAATACAAACATTTCTGTCCATTTTATAAACTGAAACCAAAAGATTCTAAAAACATTATCAAAATATTACATACAAGTTAACTACTAAACAAAATTAACATCATAAATCTTCAGAATCTTAATATAAAAGCATTATAAATATTGTTAAAAATATATGTATATATTTTGGAGTTGTGTTATATATTACCACTAAGACGTAAATACATAATTCTAAAAATAGGTTCTACTACCATCTACTGGAAGAATTAGAACATGACAAAAGCTGCAAAACTATAATTTTGCTGCTCTTAACTTCAATACTGGGAGAAGCAAAACCACATTGTTTAAACCTGGCACTTTTGTAGCCTCCAAAATAATTTGCCAGAATAATTCCCTATATTCTAATTTTGTCTCACCGTATACCACCCCTGACCTCTTTAGGTACTACCTCTAAAACAAAAAAATAAAAAAGAGCTTGATTACAAATTTGTGAATGACGAAATAGAGCATTGTTTACATTTTGTTTTTTGATTTCATAATAATGCTCATAGATTCTAGATTTTAACTTCCTCTCCATCTTGCCTATATAATGGCAAACTTGTGTGTGTGGTTTGAGTGTTTCTACTGTTCACTTATCCATCTCTTTGTTGGTTATTGGTCTTGATAGAGATGGCGGAGTTGCCAGGGGCAGAGTCCGAGAATGACTTAACATGTGATGATAAGGGCGAATTAAGGAAAGTGATTGGACAGCTGTCTCAGTTGGTGGAGTTACTGACACCAGCATGCCTTTCCATTGTTTCCTTTGTTTCCGACTGAGCTGCTTTGCCTGTGAGGAATCAAACACAGTGTAATGATCAATTTCTGGATCCTGACCATCAGAACGCCAATGGTGAAGCTTTAAACGTTTTTTGCATCATTCGGATGACAATTTTAATGATTTTCCCAACCTTTTGCGATCTAACAGGGCCGACCAGGGTGAAATACAAAACGGACAACCTTTGGACATCAATGGGCAACCTATGGCCCCAAAAGGACAACCTAAACATCGCAAACAAGGTGACTATTTTAATTTGCAAAATGTTATAGATTATAATACCTTTCTGGACAAAGAATTTTCTCTCAATCCACCTGTTTCTATTTCTGGTAATTCTGACATGTTTACCGTAACTCACAAAGAAAATTTGGACTTATTATTTTTTTACATGGACAAATTCAAAAGATTGGGGTGTGATTCTTCTTTTTTGAGAGAATGTTTAAAGAAAAATATTGTTCCAAAAGGGTTGCGGGTTTGGAAATTTCCTAACAGGGTTGAAGAAGGGTCTGTATTTCACAAAGAATTGTTAATGATTTTTGATAATTGTGGTTTAGACGTGGTGAAAGCTATTATATCAGAAAATGAGATAGTTAGAAGTATCCTAGTATTTAAGTAAAGATTTATATTTAAGACTTTGTCCGCTTGTCACAGTATCATTAACAGCGTTATAGCTACATCAGGAAGACCTGCCTTGAGTGCTGCTTGTGTTTTTTACTAGTTTGTTTCGTTGTGGATTTTAGAGAGTTAGAACTTCCCTTTTAGCCAAAATGAACACTATTCATACTAATATTATTAATGATCTTTTATTCACTGTTGAATCTGAGAAAGTGTCGTAGTGTAACATTTTTGCACAGATAGAGTAAGAATGTATTAACAATATGAAAAGGAAGGTAGGGAAATTAGAGAGGGACATACGAGAATACCGTCTAGGGACAGCTTATCACAAACCTAGGACCTTTAATGTTTTTAACAACCAAGTGGATAAGGACAGAAACTGTATGACAAATACAGTTCCACAAAATGAAGGAGAAATGCAGCAAGAATATGATCAAGCTAACAACAGGGATATCCCTTTAGAATATCCCCCCCCCCCTTCGTAGGTCAGACAGAATACGCAACCAGAATCCTGTATCATACAATTACAATCACAATTACTACCACAGGGGGAATTTCAGGAGGTAAAACAACTAGAATCCCATACTGATATGAAACAGTATGGTAACATTTTTGAATTTAATAACTACAAAATGTTTAACTACAGTTCTATTCATATTCAACCTGATCATTTCAAGCTCTTTTCAAAAGGATTCAAATTTATTCCTTTTAGAAAAGCCAGTGTTCCTAGGGCTATTGTTGACCTAAAGTTGTTTTTAAGAAAACAAAATGTATCTCTTATGCTTCATGACCCTAGTAGTAAGCCTCATACATCCTCTTCACTTAAAAAGAAAAGTACCTTCAATCCCCCCCTTCACCTGCAGCTGAAAAATTTAGAGAATTTATTAGAAATGGAAATTAGAAATACTATAAGCACACATAAGGTATTTTCAAATTTGTCCAATAGTGAAAACATTTTATTAAATTCTTTGAAAAACAACAGATCTATTAGAATCATGCAGCCGGACAAAGGGGGTGGTACGGTTTTGATGGACATGATTTTATATGAGTCTAAATTGAAGGACTCTTTACAGGATATCTCTAAGTACTCTAGAGCTTCCATCAATGAGGTAAACATTTCTAAGCCATAACTTACAAGGCTTGTCTGGGACCTCTTTGCATTATTCAATTTACACAAAATCAGGGTTCGCACAAATTGAATAAGGCAACAAGCCTTTGATACTCCACACCAAATCCTTGGAAGGTCATGAACTGATAATATCAGAGTAATTAGGAACTGCAATGTATATAACTTTGGAAAAACAGGGATCCAAATTAACAAGTGGTAATCTTAACTGAAATTGTACGGACTAGGGACTTTTGGTAACCCTGAATTGCCTCATGTAGAGTAAGATGAGGAATTCTTTCTCCCGAGTTTTAGGGTTTGCTTTATTCATGGAAGTATTTACACTGTATTTTCAAGGAATTTTAACAAAGGGTGCCATGGGACAATGGCCCCTAACCAAATTTACTTCAGGGAAATTTAATATTAAAATGATTTGCTAAATGGTCTTCAATGTCTAATGATTTGTGCGAAGGTTTATCGATTAATAGTCAACTGAATCTTCTTAAGACAAACAAGGTTAATATTAGAGTTCTTGAGTAAAATTCTATGGAAAAAAAAGATCAAAAAAAGAAGAAAGTTTTGAAAATTCCTGACTTTTCATAGGCCTTTAACATCTCAGATGCCCAGGTGAGAGCCGCCTCTAAAGCTAAAACACAGCATCATTGGGACCGGATGGTGTCCCGGCTGTGTGCTACATGAACCCAAGAGGAACTAAACCCATACATAAGGCTGCTGTTTAATCTTAGCCTTACTACAGGATACGTACCCAAAGAGTGGCGTACGGCAACAGTGGTCCCACTTCACAAAGGCGGTGCTTCTACGGACCCTGAAATTACCGCCCCATGTTTGACGAGCCTGGTCTGCAAAGCTATGGAGAGTATCATTACAGAACTCATAAACAAAGACATTGGGGACCCACAGACATTGATCCTACTCAATTTGGCTTTGTCAAGGGCAGATCCTGCCTTTTGAACTTGGTCGACTTTTTGAAACAGTCACTAAGGCCATTGATGAGGGTAAGGCAGTTCACACAGCCTACCTTGACCTTGCAAAGCCTTTGACACAATACCCCACTCGGGCATCATAGACAAACTCACCAGCTTAAATGTAAACGATATGTCACAAGATGGGTTGCAAACTGGCTCAAGGGACAGAACCCACAGGGTCAAAGTTGCTGAGCTATGTCAGACTCTAAGCCAGTCACAAGCGGTGTCCCACAGGGCTCAGTCCTGGGACCCCTCTTGTTCGGCATTTATTTTTCCGAGGTACAGGCAAACATAGGAGGATTGTGGCTGACAAAGTTCGCAGATGACTGCAAACTGGGCGCCATAATTGATACCCAGCGGACACAAACATCCTTCAGAGAGGCCTCATAGAAATGGATAATTGGTGCCAGAGCCATGGCCTTAAGCTGAACGCCAAAAATGTATAGTCATACCCTTTGGGAAAACAAGAGTGCCGACAAATTACCACATAGGTGGTAATCCATTGAGTACTGGAAGATGTAATCAGGGACCTAGGGACCCAGGTTGACAGTGTGTAAACCTCTCATTTGACACTCACATTGCCAAAGTGGTTAGGAAGACCTTCTATATTGCCCACCTTATCATGAAGGGTTTCACATCTAGATCAAGAGAGGTCATTGTGCCCCTGTACTCTTCTCTTATCAGGCCAATGATTGAGTACAATGCCCCATTTGGGATGTATCTCACCCGACACCTGCAGCAGTTGGAAAGACCCCAAAAGTTCCTCACCAAGAGGATAAAGGGTCTTAAACATATGTCATATGCTGCCCCTCTGAAAAAACTCCACCTCTATTCAATCGCATACCGCCTCAGAGGGTGATCTGTGCCTGACCTGGCGTACAAGGCCATGTCCAATCCTGAATTAATGGACATGCTCCACCTCAGAAAATCCAAATCCATCAGAGCCACGAGAACAAGTGACTTAAATAAATAGGACGTGCTGGAGGGACAGATTCATAACCCAGAGGCTCCCTACACTCTGGAACAGAATCCCAGTCCATGTTAGGCAGAGCCCCTGACTGACTCTATTCAAGAGAAATCTCGACGAGTGGATGGGAGATCGTAGGTTTACCCCGGGGGTCATCTCTGTGTCACTACTAGACAGAGGCATAGTAAACTAAACCCTAAACGGGTGTAGTATTCTCATTCTAAGGGGTGGTGTAAGCCACATACACACTGGCTAGGCTTATAAATGCCTTAGGGCAGATAGCCTAGTACGAACCTACGAACCTATGAACCTAATTACATAGGTTCCTAGATTAGTACTAGGCTAGCTGCCTATGTTGACAATTTTAAGCCTAGAGAATCAAACCCTGCACCTTGTGTCTGTAATGTAAACATCTTAACCATTATGCCATCCTCCCACTTACAATCAATTATATTTTTAAATATATTAAATATTTGTTTAATGCCATAAGAAAAATGATCAAACTTCTTATTAAATAAACAAAATTTACATAAAAGCCAATGAACTCTACTTATTCCATATTTTTCCTTAAACTGATATTCTATAGTTCTGACATCAGTTATATGAATCTCATGTATTGTTTTCCAGCCAGATATATAGATAGGTGTGATCCAATGTAATATTACATTAATTATAATTGATTTGGAATAAAGATCTAAGCTAAGGAATGTTATCTCATTACTGTTCCAAGCTCTAATATGCCATTTATATGCAATCCTAGGTTTTAAAGGGAACCATAAAAAATTAAGTAGCATGGAATCTAATTTTTTCAATAAGTTTTTGGGAGGGGGTAGTATCAATGACTGTATATAAAACAAAATTTTAGGTAAAACTATCATTTTAATTAAAGAGAGCCTATCCTCCATTGTGAAGAATATTTTATTCCATCTCTTGATCAGTTCACTAATGGTGATTATTAAATTATTGCCATTTCAATTAACAGACTCTTTTCATGTACTCTTTATACTGACACCCAAATATTCTAATACAATATTCTCCCAATTAAACAAGCTATTCTCTCTTAGGATTTTGTTGATCTTTTTGTTAATTAGTAATGTTTTGGATTTATTATGATTAAATTTAAGCCCTGAAATTCTTTAAACTTGCTTAAGATATTTATAACATCATGCAAAGAACCATCAATATCACCCAATGTTAACAACATATCATCAGCAAATAATTGTATCTTAGGACAATAGCCCTTATTAATTTGAAAGCCTTTTATATTTTGCTTGTTTCTGATATATGTAGCAAAAGGTTCCATTGAAAGAGCAAACAATAATGGTGACAAAAGTTCACTGTTGGAGAACCAAATGAGGGAATGAGACCGGAAAAAAACCCAAGAATTTTCTGAAACGCTTTATTCACAATAACGCTTAACACTGCCAATACGTTTTCAAACACCTTCCTCAGAAGCGAAAAACTGTTAACAATTTAATACACATCATTTATACTAATTTCAATAAAAGGATGGCCAATCAAAAATTGATGTCAATTATATATTCAAAACAGCATTTTAAAACAAAAGGAATACAAACATTTCTGTCCATTTTATAAACTGAAACCAAAAGATTCTCAAAACATTATCAAAATATTACATACAAGTTAACTACTAAACAAAATTAACATCATAAATCTTCAGAATCTTAATATAAAAGCATTATAAATATTGTTAAAAATATATGTATATATTTTGGAGTTGTGTTATATATTACCACTAAGAAGTAAATACATAATTCTAAAAATAAGTTCTACTACCATCTACTGGAAGAATTAGAACATGACAAAAGCTGCAAAACTATAATTTTGCTGCTCTTAACTTCAACACTGGGAGAAGCGAAACCACATCATTTAAACCTGGCACTTTTGTAGCCTCCAAAATAATTTGCCAGAATAATTCCCTATATTCTAATTTTGTCTCACCATATACCACCCCTGACCTCTTTAGGTACTACCTCTAAAACAAAAAAATAAAAAAGAGCTTGATTACAAATTTGTGAATGATGAAATAGAGCATTGTTTACATTTTGTTTTTTGATTTCATAATAATGCTCATAGATTCTAGATTTTAACTTCCTCTCCATCTTGCCTATATAACGGCAAACTTGTGTGTGTGGTTTGAGTGTTTCTACTATTCACTTATCCATCTCTTTGTTGGTTATTGGTCTTGATAGAGATGGCGGAGTTGCCAGGGGCAGAGTCCGAGAATGACTTAACATGTGGTGAAAAGGGCGAATTAAGGAAAGTGATTGGACAGCTGTCTCAGTTGTTGGAGTTACTGATGCCAGCATGCCTTTCCATTGTTTCTCTTGTTTCCGACCCAGCTGCTTTGCCTGTGAGGAATCAAACACAGTGTAATGATCCATTTCCGGATCCTGACCATCAGAATGCCAATGGTGAAGCTTCAAATGTTTTTTTGCATCATTCGGATGACGATTTTGATGATTTTCCCAACCTTTTGTGATCTAACAGGGCCGACCAGGGTGAAATACAAAACGGACAACCTTTGGACATCAATGGGCAATCTATGGCCCCAAAGGGACAACCTAAACATTGCTAACAAGGTGACTATTTTAATTTGCAAAATGTTATAGATTATAATACCTTTCTGGACAAAGAATTTTCTCTCAATCCACCTGTTTCTATTTCTGGTAATTCTGACATGTTTACCATAACTCACAAAGAAAATTTGGACTTATTATTTTTTTTCATGGACAAATTCAAAAGATTGGGGTGTGATTCTTCTTTTTTGAGAGAATGTTTAAAGAAAAATATTGTTCCAAAAGGGTTGCGGGTTTGGAAATTTCCTAACAGGGTTGAGGAAGGGTCTGTATTTCACAAAGAATTGTTACAGATTTTTGATAATTGTGGTTTAGACATGGTGAAAGCTATTATATCAGAAAATGAGAGAGTTAGAAGTATCCTAGTATTTAAGTAAAGATTTATATTTAAGACTTTGTCCGCTTGTCATAGTATCATTAACAGCGTTATAGCTACATCAGGAAGACCTGCCTTGAGTGCTGCTTGTGTTTTTTACTAGTTTGTTTCGTTGTGGATTTTAGAGAGTTAGAACTTCCCTTTTAGCCAAAATGAACACTATTCATACTAATATTATTAATGATCTTTTATTCACTGTTGAATCTGAGAAAGTGTCGTAGTGTAACATTTTTGCACAGATAGAGTAAGAATGTATTAACAATATGAAAAGGAAGGTAGGGAAATTAGAGAGGGACATACGAGAATACCGTCTAGGGACAGCTTATCCCAAACCTAGGACCTTTAATGTTTTTAACAACCAAGTGGATAAGGATAGAAACAGTATGACAAATACAGTTCCACAAAATGAAGGAGAAATGCAGCAAGAATATGATCAAGCTAACAACAGGGATATCCCTTTAGAATATCCCCCCCCCCCTTCGTAGGTCAGACAGGATACGCAACCAGAATCCTGTATCATACAATTACAGTCACAATTACTACCACAGGGGGAATTTCAGGAGGTAAAACAACTAGAATCCCATACTGATATCAAACAGTATGGTAACATTTTTGAATTTAATAACTACAAAATTTTTAACTACAGTTCTATTCATATTCAACTTGATCATTTCAAGCTCTTTTCAAAAGGATTCAAATTTATTCCTTTTAGAAAAGCCAGTGTTCCTAGAGCTATTGTTGACCTAAAGTTGTTTTTAAGAAAACAAAATGTATCTCTTATGTTTCATGACCCTGGTAGTAAGCCTCATACATCCTCTTCATTTAAAAAGAAAAGTACCTTCAATCCCCCCCTTCACCCGCAGCTGAAAAATTTAGAGAATTTATTAGAAATGGAAATTAGAAATACTATAAGCACACATAAGGTATTTTCAAATTTGTCCAATAGTGAAAACATTTTATTAAATTCTTTGAAAAACAACAGATCTATTAGAATCATGCAGCCGGACAAAGGGGGTGGTACGGTTTTGATGGACATGATTTTATATGAGTCTAAAATGAACGACTCTTTACAGGATATCTCTAAGTACTCTAGAGCTTCCATCAATGAGGTAAACATTTCTAAGTCTAAAATTAATCTTCTAATCAATGACTTGTTGTTAGAAGGTTCTATTGACACAGCTATGTACAATTTTTTGTACAACAAAAATCCCAGGGTCCCCACAGTTTTTGATATCCCCAAGGTCCACAAAGACCTTGAGGATCCACCTCTACAACTAATAGCGTCTTCGGAAGGATCTGTCACTACTCTCTTAGCTAAATATATAGATGTCAAATTGAAGGAACTGTCTTATTTGAGTATTACAGTATTAAAAGATTCATGGGATTTCCTTAGACAAGTAAAGTCCAATTTCTTTTCTACTGATATTATTTTTGTTACCTTGGATAAAGTAGATCTTTTTGGTTCCATACCACATGAAATTGGCCTTCTATGGTTGGAAGAAAGCATGAGGGAAAGTGGTTCTTTCTCCCCGGATGATTTTAGGGTTTGTCTTTTATTCATGGAAGTTATTCTTAGAAACAACTTCATGTATTTTCAAGTGGAATTTTTTAAACAGGAAAGGGGAGTGGCCATGGGAACAAAATGTGCCCCTACGTATGCCAACATTATACTTTCATGGTGGGAGAATTTATATATTAACAAAAGTGAATTTGCTAAGAGTTGGGTCTTGTACAAATGCTTTCTTGATGATATTTGTATTTTTTGGAATGATACAGAAGAAAGGTTTTTTGAATTCCTGACTTACATTAGGGGTACAACTGAATTTTTGGACTTTACTTATAGTATAAACAAACAAGAGTGTATATATTTAGATGTTTCTTTGAAAAAGTTCAGTAACACTTTTTCTTCTAGAATATATAGGAAAAACACTTTTTCAAATTCATATCTTCATTTCAAAAGTGGGCATCCTTTCTTTCAAAAGAAAAATCTTGTTAAAGGACAATTGGTTAGGACTAGTCGCATGACTTCTGATGACACTGAATTTATTAATGATAGTCACTTTGTCATGAACATGTTTAGAGAGAGGGGTTACCCTGATTATTTAATTAATGAGATGTTTAAAGAGGTACAGGAAGGTAGAAATGGAAGGTTTGCTCCTATTTTAGGTCAAGAAGAACTTGTTAACCTTCACTCTAATTCTGCTGATATCAACACAAAAAATTTGGAACAAGCATATGTTATGGACTACACTAGCGATTCGGCTGTTATAAAACAAATTGTTAACAGAGAATGGGATAGGTTCAAACAAATTTCAGACTTGCAATTTATATATAGGCAGCCTTTAAAATTCATATATAAAAAATATATGAATTTTAAGAATCTTTTTTGAGTTTGGGGGTGGTATTAACCCAGTAAACAGATCTGGAAGAGTGGGTACATCTAGGTGTGGTTTTTGTTCCCAGTGCCAGTATATCAATAATACTTCTGATATTCAAATTCCCAGCAGAAATAGGCTTATAAAAAGCACTAAATATTCTAATTGTAACACCAATGGGGTTGTTTACCTAGCTACATGCCAGTCCTGTTCATCTTTTTATATAGGCAAGATGGAGAGGAAGTTAAAATCTAGAATCTATGAGCATTATTATGAAATCAAAAAACAAAATGTAAACAATGCTCTATTTCGTCATTCACAAATTTGTAATCAAGCTCTTTTTTATTTTTTTGTTTTAGAGGTAGTACCTAAAGAGGTCAGGGGTGGTATGTGGGAGACAAAATTAGAATATAGGGAATTATTCTGGCAAATTATTTTGGAGGCTACAAAAGTGCCAGCTTTAAATGATGTGGTTTCGCTTCTCCCAGTATTGAAGTTAAGAGCAGCAAAATTATAGTTTTGCAGCTTTTGTCATGTTCTAATTCTTCCAGTAGATGGTAGTAGAACCTATTTTTAGAATTATGTATTTACTTCTTAGTGGTAATATATAACACAACTCCAAAATATATACATATATTTTTTAATGATATTTATAATACTTTTATATTAAGATTCTGAAGATTTATGATGTTCATTTTGTTTAGTAGTTAACTTGTATGTAATCTTTTGTTTTCAGTTTATAAAATGGACAGAAATGTTTGTATTCCTTTTGTTTTCAAATGCTGTTTTGAATATATAATTGACATCAATTTTTGATTGGCCATCCTTTTATTGAAATTAGTATAAATGATGTGTATTAAATTGTTAACAGTTTTTCGCTTCTGAGGAAGGTGTTCAAAAACGTATTGGCAGTGTTAAGCATTATTGTGAATAAAGCGTTTCAGAAAATTCTTGGGTTTTTTCCGGTCTCATTGCCTCATTTGGTTCTCCAATGGCAAACTTGTGTGTGTGGTTTGAGTGTTTCTACTGTTCGCTTATCCATCTCTTTGTTGGTTAATGGTGACAAAAGACAACCTTGTCTAGTTCCCTTGAGGATTTCTAGTAGTGAGGATAGACATGATCCAATTTTCACATAAGCTTGTGCCCTACTATACATTTTCATTAATAAGTTGACAAATTTTGAGGAGAATTCAAAACCAATCAGAATTATTTGCAGATAAGACCAACTAATAGAATCAAAAACCTTTTCTATGTCTAGGCTGATAATATTTTATTTTGTATTTGCATGCTATGTCTATTAATGATAGTAATTTAATAATGTTCTATGAAGAATGAACCCTGTCTGATCATTATTTATTAGATAAGGTAATATTTTCTTTATCCTATTAGCGAATATTGTCATGAAAATTTTATAATCAGTGTTTAGTAATGAAATTGGCATGTATGAATCACAAGATTTTGGGTCCTTACCTTGCTTTAATATGGGGGAGATAATTGAGTATTTCCACAATGGGAGTGATATACATTTTTGCTTAACCATAGTAATGGCACTCATAATTTTCTTTATATTACATTCAGGAAAAATCTTACATAGTTCAGGAATTATTCCATCCAGTCCTGGAGCTTTATTATCTTTAATTTTTTTTATTTGCTCATTCACTTCTGTTGGTGCTATTTGTTTATTTTGCATGTTGTTTTGTTGCATTGGTGCCTTAGTAGTTATATTTTCTTGAATAAAAAGTATTTATTACATTATCTGTCTCCAAAAGTGGTGTGTTATTATTTATATATTTACAGTAGTTTTTGAACACTTCTAATATGTCTATTGAGTTAGACGCACTCTTAACTGAACCGTCACATTTATATTTAATCTCATTAAAAAGATTTTGATTGTTTATTTTTTTGGATCTTACCACTATTTTATATAGATATTTGAGATTTACAGCATAAGATTGTAATTTCAATTTTTCCAGGTTTATGGCTACCTTATGATTCAGAACTTCTAAGTATTTTCGATTTAACTTAGACATTTTGTTATGTGCTACTTTGTTATTTGGTTTTGCATCCATTTTTATCTTGTCTATTTTTTTTGTAAGTCGAAGAGTTCTTTGTTCCACTTTCTCTTTTTTTTTAAGGTACCAAGATTTTATTCTGCCATACATATAAACTTTAACGGTGTCCCATAGTATAGTATCAGTCACTTCACCATTATCATTTGTTTCCATAAACATGTCTATTTTTTTCATTATCCATTCCCTAAAGTCATTTAACTTAGTTATGTAAGCAGGAATTCTCTGTAGAAATCTTAAATCTTCTGTATATGTAGTTAATGTAAAGTTTATAGCATTATGGTCTGAAAGTGGACAAGTCATTATAGATATGTCACTTATTTTAGAGTATATATTATTTGATACAAAGACCTTATCAATTTTTGTGTACCAAACCGATATGAATAGTGAGTATAGAATAAGGAATAATGTTCTCTTAGACCATGTATATCTTTAAGGTTCATCTGGTTTGTAAAGTCATTTAACTTCTTGGCTTGAGATGTTAGTTTTATTTTACCATTTTTAGAAGTATCGTTGCTTGATAACAGTCAGTTAAAATCACCTGTTGCTATAATTTCCCCTTTTGCATTTAAAGTAATCAGGTCCAGATATTTGTCAACATATTTAGTACTTAGTTGTGGTATCCAGTATGTATTAATCATGGTATAATACTTCCTATTGATTTCCAAAATAACCATGCTTAGCATCCCATCTTTATCTCAATTTGTATCTATAATTCTTGCCATAGTATAAGTATTTTTCCATAGAATAAGAGTGCCACTTCTCTTAGTCTTAAAACATGACACCAGCCAGAATGGTATAGCCATTGAATGAGTATTTTTGTAGATCTTTTTTTAATAGATGGGTTTCCTATAAAAAGATGATCTGGGCTTTAAGCATTTTGATATATTTAAGCAAACCGGCTCTTTTGATATTATTGTTCAAACCATTAATATTTAATTATAAACATTTATAAGCCATTGACTATAATGTGTATGGTATTACTAACTGAAAGATCTTTCTTCCGTGTTGACTTGAAATCTACTGAAAACTTATTTATGATAGATGCATAACGTGTATTAAACACTATATTCAAAAACCCAAAACTATTTACAAACACATACATGAAACATAAAGTTTCTGGTTTAGTTAAAAACTTAACTAAACCATCTATCCACCACCTCTCCAATACCAAGGGACACATTATTCATCTCTGCTTAGAATATAGTATAATAACAAAAAAGAAAAGCATTATGAAAGCAACTAAAGAAATCTGAATCCATGAAATATACATTAAAATGAGAGTGTCCAATGTATCTGAAGCTATATGAATTTGTCACATATGATAATAGCACCTCTAATACATAGATATGCCAGAAATACACATCAGATCAAAGTATGTATAAACATTAGAAACTGAAAGTTAAGAAGACTGTCATTATTTCCAAGAAACATCAGACAATTTAACCATTTTGTCAGTCATTTATCTAACATTTTTCGTGTAAGAATCTGTTGAATATATATATATATATATATATATATATATATATATATATATATATATATATATAAACACTTATTACAACATAACTATTATATTTTGCAATTATACACATATTACTCATAAGTATTAACAATTGCTATGTTGACGTCTTTCATCAGGAAGGGGGGAAGGAGAGAGAGAGAGAGAGAGAGAAGGGGTATCACTACCCTCTTAGTTACTAAAGGTTTAGTTATATAACATAAGTCTGATGTTAATATGCATAATGAGTTTTCATGAGCCCTAGTTCACTTAATCTCATTTAGTTACTAATAATGCCATTGAATCTGCAGAATGTAGGCATCTATACGAGAACATAGGCATTTTCAAATGAGTGAAACATTTTTATCAGAACTAATTATTTACCATTTAAAGTATCTAGTGAAGGATAAGAGAATTTCAAGAGAAAAGAATTCTAGGTATAACCATTTAACAAGTCATCATTGTTGTTTCCTCAAGCTGCAGTTTTATAAACTTGTTAAAAAGTATCTAAATAGGCTCTTACATAAGAGAAGTTTTCTCTAGTGAAGAAAAAAAGCATTTTCATTGGGAAAGTCAGATCTTGAAGCTTTTAGAGTTTACAAAAAGCAAAAAATAAAAAACACTCAAGCTGCCTTGTCAGTGCATGTCATGAATCTCCACAATGAGAACAGTCACAGAGACCACCAGTTTCCTCACAAAACATCAACATCATGAAAAATTAACCCTTTCATATAAAAACAGCTATTTAGAAGAAACAACAGCTGCCTCAAATCAGAAATCATATTATAACATTTCAATCATTTACCCACCAGTTAACCAGGCCAGAGAGAAAAAAAGGAACCTAGTATATAGATATTTATATATATATATATATATATATATATATATATATATATATATATATATATATATGTGTGTGTGTGTGTGTGTGTGTGTACGTATAAACTTATATTTAGCTATCTATAAAATACCATTAATGTACTGTATTAATGTTTAAATGTATCTAAACAAAGAGTCTAAAACAGCTAGTTAGATATACTAATCAGAAACAACTTGTTAACCCACCACTGATTAACTAGGAAAAAAGCACTTTGGTAATAAGTCAAATTATACTATTACTGAAGAATTGGAAGGCATATATCATTTGTAGTTATTTAAAAAGGAAAAGTGTATAAAATACTTATAATGGGGAAAAATGAGAAAAGGAACATTGGTAACAAAATAGAATAAGAAGAAAGAAAAGAGAGAGAGAGAGAGAATGTTATTTAAATACTTAGTACTATATGTAATCAGAAGTAGATATAGAAAGGAAAAGAGAAAGTTAATAATAAAAATGATTCATATTATCTTATAGAATAGACTTTCCAGAATCAAATATATTATGATTCATAAAACAAACCATTTAAAATTAGAAGGAATTTATTCATTTGTCCTTTAGTTTCCTAGGTTTGTTTGCTCATTCCTTTACAGACCATCTATTTTTAGTTGCCTGTCTCTTCAAACTCTGGAATGACCATTCCATTTCTTCTATGTCTGATATTATTTTCTTCTTTTGGATAAATTCTACTGCTTCTTGTAGGGAATCAAAGATCTTTACTCCTTCTGGCAAGGTGATTTTATTCTTGTAGGAAAAAAAATTTGAACTTTAATTTTGACTTTTTTCAAGGACTTAATTAGAGGAACACACTCCTTTTTTCAGGATATGACTGTAGAGGTGTAGTTATTGTCAAAATGAATAACTTTTTCATCCATCTTGATAGGGGAATTAGTCCAAACTGATTTCAGCACTAAGTCCTTGTCTTGCGAGGAAATAAATCTAACTATTATAGACCTGGTGTTAGATGAACTTAGAAATGAAGCTGGATTTACCAGGGACTGATGAGCCCTCTCAATTCCAAAAGAGAGGGATTCAGGCATGTTTAGTGCTGATGAAAACCACTTATTGAGGAATTGAATCTTGCTAGTGCCCTCTTCTTTCTCAGGAATTGCATATATTCTTATGTTATTCCTCCTTGATCTACTTTCAAGGTCTTCTAGTTTCTCAATCAGCCTGGTGTTTTGTTTCAGAAGAAATTCATTGTGATGTTCATTTTCTGTCACTCTAGTATGTAGGTCAGTTACTGTTTCCTCTAAGACAAGAATCTGTTCAGATTGTTTTTTACTATTCCATTTAGAAGTTTCAGTTGTTTACTGCATTCTTGTTTGATAATATCCATTTTGTTTTTGAATTTGTCCAGTTTTAGTGACAGGTCTTGGATGTTTGTTATTATAAGATGTAGTTCTTTCTTCACTGCACTCTCCCAGGGTTGCCACCTTTTAACAAGGGCAAAGTGGGACATGGGGGTGTGGTCAACCAGATAGAGGTGTGGCCAACATTGCATTGGCCACACCCCCACCATGACATCACCAGAGTTGTTAAAGGAGATGCAGTATTAGTTATGGATGCAACATTGTGACAGTACAGCATACTGAAAACTCAAACCATTTAAATGAAGTGAACTATTACTGCAAACACACACTAATCAGTTGTAACAATAAATAAACTTTAAAGGAATAAAAAACACACTACTCATTAAACAGACACTTGTTTATTTAAAAAGTTAAAAAAATTCATAAACCAACCATTACTATTCAGAAAGAAAACTTAAAAAAATCTACATACCACATACAAGCCAAGTATAAAATTAAGACTTATTGTCAATTAAAGCTAAAGCAAAGAAAAAACACAAAACTACATACCCTAGTACTACATATGCACCCTAGCAAATTAATGCTAAACAAAGAAAAACACAAAATTACAAACTGCACCCTAGTACTTTATACTGCACACTAGTACAATAAATCACTTTTTTTTAAAAGTGTATTTTGAATTTGATTTTATGGCTTGAAGAAGGGCCTGATTTGAAACAATATTTGAGTAAAAGTCACAACATTTCATCTGGTAATTTACACTCATCATTAGTTCAGCTTTTAACAAATCCACACTACATCGGTTTCGCACATCTGTCCATTTACCTTTCACCAATGAAAAAACTCTTTCTGCAAATGCATTTGAGGGCGGTATAGATAAAACCCTAGCAATTACCGGATAGAGTGCAGTCAGTTCAGGCCCTTCTTTGAAAAGCTTCAGCCACTTCTCTCCTGGGGTCAAGTTTGTGTTACATAACTGTTCAAGAGAGGATCTAATTGCCAAGTAGTTCCTAAAAAGATAATCTTCGTCAACATCCTGCAGACTCAGGGCAGTGGACACATTAAGCAAGTCACTGAAGGCAAAGGGCTCATTTAAAGATAATTTAGATAGTGTAAACAAGTAGTTGCTTTCAGTATAATCAAACCACTGCTCCAGGTATTTCACTGCTGTCTCCTAGAACACAATGAAGTCTCTTTTCAGTTTGTTAGCAGAAGTGCTGTCTAATGTGCTCATAAGTGCCTTACGTTTCCCTCCAAAGAAAGCACCTTCAGCTCTTGCCTGCAGTTTTTGCTTCAGAGAGACTATTACACAAAAAGATTCCATGGCAGTAAGTGCTGATTTTTCTAATGTACTTATATGTTCATTAAAATCAACAAGAACAGCACAGAAAAAGTGCAAATAGTACTGCTGCAGCATAGGCAATTCATTCTCACCATGTCCATTAGCTGAAAAGTACTGCCATATCTGCCGTGGGGGTCTCCTCTTCTCCCTGAGAGAGGAAATAGGACTGGAGCACTGGGAGATTTTTCACTACTCTTTCAATGGCTGGGAGTAGTGACAGCCAACTTGTTGGCACATGTCTTAACAGACTCTCAAATTCCATGCCACAAAACTCAAAGAAGTCTTTCAAGTCTCTGGTTCATGTGGCCGAACCTGAGAACTGACTGAAAAGTCTCATTACAAATGCTTCCACGTCATATGGTAGTTGTGCTGCAGCTTTTTTGGCTGCATTGTGAATGATATGGGCAAGACAGTTAGCCTTCTGGAGTGATGGGCACTTTTCTTTTAATCTGGTATACACACCAGATTTCTTCCCATAGTTCACACTGGCATTATCAGCCCCATAAGCTGAAATATGGTTCCAGGGCAAGGAGTGCCTTTCCATAATGATGGAAATTTGCTGTGAAATAGCCTGTGCCAATTCATCAGGGTCTGCATAGAAGTCCAAAAGGCCATTCACCACCCCTTCTTCTTTAGAAAAATACCTCACAACAAGGGGAAATAATTTTATGTTCCCCTTGTTGGAAGCATCTGATGAAATTGCAAATGAAGTACCTGGTTTTTGAAGGTCATGCAGGAGGCATTCCAATGAGTGTGGCCCCAAAACATTTTTGACTATGGCTTCAGCCTTGGTTCTGCCACAAGATAGTTTCTTTGCAGTGTCTGAGTCACTGTACAACTGGCTGGCCAACTTTACTGCACAGTCCAAGCTGTTATACGAAATATTGTGCTTAACAGCATGGAAAAATTCAGAGACTTCTGCTGCAATGATCCTAAGTTCTGGTCCCTCAAGGTTTGCGTTCCTTGCCCACTTTGTCATCAGGTGAGTGGATTTAGCTTGAAGAATGGCAGTCTTATGTTGTTCAGTTGCCTCATGTCATGCAACATCATTTCTTCCACCGTGGGTCACTAGAAATTCTCTCTTGCAGTACCTGCAGAATGCTTTGACATCATTGCATCTCTCGATCCAGTCAAATTCTGTTTTCCAAACGTCCTGCCACTTGCACATTCTCTTGCTGCTGGTTGACTGTGATGAAACTGCTGCTCTCTTCATGCTTGAATCTGTACTTACCTGATATGCAACATATTTACCAACACTGTGTTAGTAGGGTGCAATAACATACTGCTGCACAGCACAAGTGAACTGGCTTAAAAAACATTGGCACACAGAAAAACTGGCTCAAAAAACATTGGCACATGAAAGAACTGGCTCAAAAAACATTGGCACACGAAAGAACTGGCTCGAAAAACATTGGCACATGAAAGAACTGGCTCAAAAAACATTGGCACATGAAAGAACTGGCTCAAAAAACATTGGCACATGAAAGAACTGGCTCAAAAAACATTGGCACATGAAAGAACTGGCTCGAAAAACATTGGCATGTGAAAGAACTGGCTTGAAAAACATTGGCATGCAAAAGAACTGGCTTGAAAAACATTGGCATGCGAAAGAACTGGCTTGAAAAACATTGGCATGTGAAAGAACTGGCTTGAAAACATTGGCACATGAAAGAGCTGGCTCGAACATTGGCATGTGAAAGAACTGGCTTGAAAAACATTGGCACACAAAAGAACTGGCTCAAAAAACATCGGCATGTGAAAGAACTGGCTTGAAAAACATTGGCATGTGAAAGAACTGGCTTGAAAAACATTGGCACACAAAAGAACTGGCTTGAAAAACATTGGCATGTGAAAGAACTGGCTTGAAAAACATTGGCATGTGAAAGAACCGAGGAATGGAGCAAAAAAGAGTTTACAAACAGTTTGAAAAAGGTCAAATAGTAAATGAGGTAATGTAGGGGGCATTTTGGTCATTGAAAACTAACATTAATACAGCTTGTAGAAAATGAAATGCATTATTTTTACCACTGAACATGCCCACTTCACCCCACCCCTCAAGACAAAAAAAGTTAACCACATTCACTGAACCAAAAAACACTAAAATGAATGAGAATGCACAGTGGATACCATAGACCAGATTTAGCTTTTGACCACAGCAGTTAAGAAATGTATGGCACTAATTTACACAGCGCAATGATCTATTAATGAACATGCCCAACAGCAGCACTGGTCATAATCGGATTATAATGAAAACAGTACATAATTACGTTGAAGACATCACTAAAACACAAAATACAAACTTTGCTACTTATAAACGCAAACTACCCTGTAACAACGACATGGTTTAGCACAATCTCAAATACATTGCATTAACTTCTGAGCATCCATCCACAAAAAAAAAATAAACGGGAAAAAAGTCCATAATTTTTATTTTATTTATCATTTTTTGTTGACCCGGGAGAAGGAGATCCGACTAGGTTGTTTTTCAGCGGAGGCCGAGGAGAAATGTTCCAGATGGATGTCTTTGGATGTGGGATGAAACCGAGTACCTAGAAGAAGAAACCGAAGAAACAGGGAGAACATGCAAACTCCACACAGAAGCACACACCAAGCTGAGAATCACGAGGAGAACCTCTGGAGGAAGAGGTGACAATGTTAACCACTGCACCACTGTGCCGCCCTAAAACATTTTAACTTTTAAAAATACTTCTTGCAATAGAAGTAATATAAACTACAATGTACATCAGACTCCATGTGCTCCTTTTACCTCAAAACATAGCAATTAAGAGTAGTTTATCCAGCACAGCAATGCAATAAACAGGCCCAAGTAAAAGCAACACACCCATATTCACATTACAAGCAAAGCAGTACATTTAACCTTATTAAAAATGCATAATAAATTAAATGCACACATTTACAAGTATAAATGAAAACAATCTTGAAACAGCTTCGGCAAATTGGTAACATGTACCTACTAGAATAATAAATGAATTACATTAACTGTTAACATTCCCCCTCAAAAGGTAGACTTGTACCACATACACATGGACTTGCAGGAACTAACAGGAAAAATTACCTAAACAGTATATCGTAACTTCCTGAAAACAGCATTAAATTGCACACATTTCCATACAAAAAAGTGCAAACTATGCTTGAACATTTTCTATCTGCAAACAGACAATACCCAGAAAAAGCTACGAAAATAGAAATGCGTCACACTAAATTTATATTTCACTGCCCCCCAACAAAAACAAACAACTTCTATACACAGTTCAGCCTTTTAAAAGTAATGCTTCCAAATCATACCCCCAAGAATAATAACAATTACATATACATTCAGGTTTTATATCTTTAAAAACTACTACTCAAAAATATCAAAATAACCACTGACTGCACAGATTTAAATACTGCATACTGCACCCACCATCTACCTCTAAACATTAAAAAAATTAAACCACAATATATTCCCATTTTAAACTAGTACTCAAAAGTCTCAAAATAACCACTGCACAGATTTAAATACTGCATACTACATCCCCATCTACCTCTAAACATTAAAAACTTAAATAAAGCACACTATTCCCATTTTAAATAACTAAAGCCACAAAATGCAATTATCTACTTACCACTATCACAGTTATTGCTGGGCTAGCTTGCTACCTTCCTGCTGGAATGGCTAGTTGGATGTTCAAGTAGTGGCTGGGCTGGCTGGCAGGCTCCTTTGCTGGCTGGCTGGCTGGCTGGCTTCTTGGCTGGCTGGCTTCATTGCTGGCTTCTTTGCTGGCTGGCTGGCTTCTTTCCTGGCTGGCTGGCTGGCTGGCTGGCTTCTTTCCTGGCTGGCTGGCTTCTTTCCTGGCTGGCTGGCTGGCTTCTTTCCTGGCTAGCTGGGCTGGCTGGTGAAATAGAATCAGATCTTTTTCATTCAATCATTTGTAGCTGCTGTAGAGCTTAGTGCCCTGCAGCTGCGACCTTTATGGGGCTCTTCTGAGCAAGTTCCTGCCCCCTCCAATCCCTGCAGCCAATTGCTGTGCTGCATTACCACCTGGACCTAGCAGGGAATCCCTCTAACTGCAGGTCCGGGTGGTGACGTAGCCACATTGCCGTGGAAAAACCAGAAGTATATTCGGCTTTTCCACGGCAATTGGAAAAACGGGACTTTTAAAGTCCCACGCTTGGTGACTGCGGGAAGCGGAATGAGAGGCCTCAACCCATGAGTGTCCTGCTGACAACAGGACAGGCGGCAACCCTACACTCTCCTGGTGCCTTGAGATCTCCAGTAGAAAACGCCTTGACATGAATAATTAAAACATTCTCTTGACTATGCATTAATTTTTAGAAAATAATAAAGAGTCTATGTTAATCTAACATTTAGTATACTTTTAGTTAGATTTTTCTAAAAAATAAAGTATATTTCCTGTCAGGATAGTAAAATCTAAGCGGAGCTATAGATTTCTGCTGCTATCAGACTGGCATCTTGGCCACTCCCCCCAACCCTATGTTTCTAATGTTAACGGTCAAAGAGAGAATAGTAAGAAAAGGGATGTTTATTTTGTAACTGTTTATAATGTTCTTAGTGAACAAACTGTTAGGCTTTTAAGATATTATTGGCTTATATTATTAAAAAATAAACAGTTATCGAATATAAGTTCTACTCCTCACATTTCTTTTAAAAAAGGCCACAGTTTAGCTGATATGTTAGCTCATAGCAAGTTTGTCTTGCCAATTACTAATATATGTAGTCAAATTTTTCTTAAAAAAAGACACCTTTCAGTGTCTAAATGTTCAATATTTACTCAAGTAGATAATAGTTTTCCTAAAATTAATGGGGTTAAATTTAACTCCATTAATTTTATGAAAACAATTAACTACTGAAGGAATTATTTATGTTTTGAACTGTCCCTGTGACTTTTTCTATGTTGGTGAAAGCCAGAGGGCTTTCAAAATCAGGTTACAAGAACATATCAGGGACATTAAGAATGTACGCTGGGAAATCCCTTTGGCTATACATTTTAAATCCTGTCATTGAAGTAATTCCTGGAACAAGTTATGGTGAAAATGTGTTAACATGTTTCCCTTAAAGGTAGGTTGTTATATAAGGAAGCTTTATGTATTTTAAAATGTAATACTTTTATATCTGGAGGGTTGAATAGTGAATATAATTGGAAGTATCTTATTAATTAATTAATTAATTATATTAATGTGCTACAATAATATGTGATTATAAATTGTAGTTTCTTTGCACTTTGTATTTTACTGCTTGAAGGCAATTTAGCCAAGGTTCTACAGGTGATTAAATAACCTGTTTTTGTTTTACTTTGGACTGTGGCTACTGTTATTTTTAATAGTTGTTTGTTATTATGTGGTTTTAATGTCTATTGAATGTCTTCTCTGCATAAAGATCCACCAACAATAGATGGTTTCTATTGTGCTATGCTTCCCTCTGTTCTTCATATGTTGTCAGATATGTGCCTACCCTCCACAGAAACCTCACTGATCCTTATCTATTATCTTAGCTATAATAGACACAAGCATTTTATATTCATGGTTCAAAACTGAAACTCATCTATAAGAAGTGAAGTTAAAGTGTCTTAGACCTCTTTGGACAGTACATCCACCACAGCTTTCTTAAAAGATGATTGCATTGTCCCCTCCATTTGAAAATATTGTTATAAATAACATTCTAAACATTTATCACTTTCTCCCCTCCTGACTTCCAAACCTCCACAGGAATACAATTTGTTCCTGGAGACTATAGTGATTGATTATACAACATAATTTTCATATAATTCCCTCCTATCTAGATATGTGCCTACCCTCCACAGAAACCTCACTGATCCTTATCTATTATCTTAGCTATAATAGACACAAGCATTTTATATTCATGGTTCAAAACTGAAACTCGTCTATAAGAAGTAAAGTTAAAGTGTCTTAGACCTCTTTGGACAGTACATCCACCACAGCTTTCTTAAAAGATGATTGCATTGTCCCCTCCATTTGAAAATATTGTTATAAATAACATTCTAAACATTTATCACTTTCTCCCCTCCTGACTTCCAAACCTCCACAGGAATACAATTTGTTCCTGGAGACTATAGTGATTGATTATACAACATAATTTTCATATAATTCCCTCCTATCTTAGCTAGTGTTACATGAGCCACATATTCCTCTAACTTTGGCATATTTAAGACTTTTATAAATATTGTTATCTGTCTTTTCTTGGTTTCCTGATTCCTGTGTTCTACATACATTTTCATATAATTTCCAAAATACCTCTGTAGTGTCTCTGGTTATTTTCCTATCCATTGGCTTCCTTTTCTGCGACATGACAAATTCTCTATTTTCAATGTTGAAGATATTGGCAAGCCTATTTGAAACTTGAGGTAATCACAACATCATCTGGTATAACTCAGCATAGTTAAAAACCACATTTTATACAAATCCGTCCATTACTCTACCAGACCAAATTCTTTTCTAAATCTTTACTATAAATCCCACATTACAAATATCAGTGGCCTATTAAAGTAACTTCTCCCGGCAGAATCCTTCAAGAGAACCTAATTACAACTTACCCAAAAAAATCTTCTAACTTATCTCACAGCAGTTGGACAGTACAGTCCTAAGGCAAAACCATTTGATAATTTATATACAGTAGCTTTCTTATTAGAACTCAGTTCACCGCTCAGAACAAATGAAGTCTTCGGTTAGCAGCTCTGTCCTAAGTCCTTTTTAATGCACATAAGGAAAGCACTCATGCTCATTTTCTTACAACCAGTTCATATTAGCTTATTGGTCTATGTACTAAGTCATTATCAATAGTCCTGTGTTATACTCCTAGAAGTACTCCCATGCTACTGAAAAGTATGACATATTGGGCTTCCCCTAATGCATTTTGCTATTTTAGCACTAAGGCTTGGTTGAAACTACCTTGTGCATCTTACACTCCAATATGCCAAATAGAAGATTTTCAAGTGTCACAATTCAACGAATGCTTCTCATAATTTGCCATTCATATGTATGTTGTCAGCTTTGGATGAATATGCAGACATAGCTTCATGTTGCATTTCATTAAGGCACACCATGACATACTTCCCCTGGGCATTATACCCTTCATAATTGGTTCTAAGGTCTTTACCATAGTGAACTTTTAGGTGTGAATAGCTCAAAATACAGCCATTCCCACTTCTCTAGAATCCTACAAAAGGACAATAATTTCGTTAGATCATAAATATGACAGTAAACTTCTTAGTCATGGAGCATTCAATATTGGCCCATAACAGCACATGGTTCAGTTGTTTCCCCAGTATTTCTTGAGGTAGTCATCCTGCATACTTCTTCGCAATCAATTTTGTTGACCAAATCAAATGAGCTCTGTGATATAGTTCTCCTCAAAGATTCCTCCACTTTCAGGTGGTGGCATTAGCTGATAATCATATTTCATGCTTTGCAACTATACTGGTACAAAATCCTTCCATAAGCCTGCATATCGACCATCTTCCTAAAATCGGTTCCAAACGCCGCACTCACATTCTGCAACGACTGGATAAATAGCAGTCTCTTCATTTCAACATTACTGTATTCAACTTACCAAACTAGTGGGTTCATTACAACTCTTCATACACACCTTAATGCCAGGAAGGTTCAAACTGCCTATAAATGCTCAAAACTTGGCAACTACTGTTAACATCATAAGATGCTGAAAACATTGGCCTAGATAAGTCACTACATGGAGAAAGAATGCATTATCATTGACCAAAATGGTAATCTCATAAGATATGCCAAGACTTTGCTCAAAGAATTAAACATGCAAATCAACGGACTTTACATCTCCAACTCTTGATCCATTCACTCCCCAGCTGAAAACCATTGCATTTGAAAAACTGTTTAAACAAATTCTACACTAACTGCTAAACTGTAGTGAAAAATCTTAAAACTTTGTAGACTGTTTGAAAACTTTGCTGACCAAGAACCTTTAAAATACATTGCTATGTAAACATTAGAATTGCATTGTATGAACCGAGAATTACAGAGATTCACCATTCTTTCAAAGGAAGACATGGGTTTAATAGCCTCAGGCTTTTTGCATGAAACAAATGATACTGAAAAGAAGCTAGTTACATGAAGCAAACAACCTCAGAAAGGAACATCTAACAATCCATAATGCAAATACCAAGCAGTGATCATGCAAAGTGACACAGCATTAAAAGAGATAATTCACAGGACCATCTATTAGTGAAATCCAAGCACATATTATCATGTAAGTGAAACAGTAGAATTCAGTGAGCTCAGTACAAAAGATACAAAGGAATACAGCATGACCCGTAGACAATTGCCAATCTCAATACATGCAAATTCTAGCAATCCTCCACAATAAGGGCAAATATCTTTATCCACAGTACAGAGTGTTTTCGCAGCCGAAATGCTCAGAGATGCTTTGGATGGGGATGAACCTCTAAAGCAAAAACACAAAAACATCAATGGGACCAGCTGAGAATCCCAGCCTCTCTATATGAAAGTTCCACTGAAGAGCTAAACCCAAACTTTAAAAATACTTTTTCAATCTCAGTAATTAAAATTTTCACAGATATTTTACCCAAAACATAGGGAATTAACAGTAGGGCCCCTCCACAAAGGGGATGCAATAAACGGCCCTGCAAAACCCCATTCCCCAAAGCAGTACTAAACCCTTTGTTGCAAAGCTAAAAAATTAAATCATCATGGACAGTATAAATAAAACAATTGGGAAACCTACAGGAAAATGGACCTACCAGTTTGTACTTTGTTAACAGATCCCCTCAAACTGGTAGACTTTTTAACATCACCCAAAGGCCATTGAATAACAGGAAAAATTCCAAACAGCCTACTACTGACCTCAGCTAAAGCCCTTTTCCCTACAAAAAAAACCACTCAGGCATTTTTTCTGAAAAGCTCCCAAAAACTAAAATAGAAACCCCTAAAATTTAGATTTCAAAATGCCCCAAACAAACCACATTTGAATTCTGGACCATTCAGACCTTTTTTAAAAATAAGTTACCCAAAACATCCCCAAGAATCAGTCAATGGACATATCTTGGGTTTTATATATTTTAAAAGGTACACCAACAAAAAACCACTTTACTGACCCAAATTAAAATGACTGCAAACTACCTCAACCCTTAAAAAAAACAACTATATTCCCATTAAACATACCCCCAAAAGGGGCCCCATAGAAACCCCGACAATTTAAATACCAGACCATCCCCTCACCTCTAAACATAAAAGTTAAAAAAAGCACATTCCCTTTGGCAAAACAAAGGGCCCAAACAAAATTACCACATAAAAGGTGGGTAATTTCCTTAAGTACAGTTGGAAGTTTAAATTTGGGCCTGGGGACCCAGTTGATAGGGTGGCTCTCTTTTTTGACTGGCCATTGTGGCCAAAGTGGTTGAAATACTTTTGCTGCTAGGGGGCCCTCCTATCTGGGGATTCACATCTAGGCTGGGGTGGTTTTTTCCGGTGCCTCTTTAATCAAACCGTTCAAACAGGCGCTGTAGAGTTTTTCAGCTGCCCTTTTGGGCTTCTACAGTTCACCAATCCCTGCAGCCAACTTTTGGAAAGGGCCAGCAGGAATACCTCAAACCCCCGGGGATCAAATGCCGTGGAAAAATCGGAAGTATTTTCGGCTTTTCCACGGCAATTGGAAAAACGGGACTTTTAAAGTCCCATGCTTGGTGACTGTGGGAAGCGGGATGAGAGGCCTCAACCCATGAGTGTCCCACTGACAACGGGACAGGTGGCAACCCTACACTCTCCTGGTGCCTTGAGATCACCAGTAGAAAACGTCTTGACATGAATAATTAAAACATTCTCTTGACTATGCATTAATTTTTAGAAAATAATAAAGAGTCTATGTTAATCTAACATTTAGTATACTTTTAGTTAGATTTTTCTAAAAATTAAAGTATATTTCCTGTCAGGATATTAAAATCTAAGCAGAGCTATAGATTTCTGCTGCTATCAGACTGGCATCTTGGCCACTCCCCCAACCCTATGTTTCTAATGTTAACGGTCAAAGAGAGAATAGTAAGAAAAGGGATGTTTATTTTGTAACTGTTTATAATGTACTTAGTGAACAAACTGTTAGGCTTTTAAGATATTATTGGCTTATATTCTTAAAAATAAACAGTTATCGAATATAAGTTCTACTCCTCACATTTCTTTTAAAAAAGGCCACAGTTTAGCTGATATGTTAGCTCATAGCAAGTTTGTCTTGCCAATTACTAATATATGTAGTCAAATTTTTCTTAAAAAAAGACACCTTTCAGTGTCTAAATGTTCAATATTTACTCAAGTAGATAATAGTTTTCCTAAAATTAATGGGGTTAAATTTAACTCCATTAATTTTATGAAAACAATTAACTACTGAAGGAATTATTTATATTTTGAACTGTCCCTGTGACTTTTTGTATGTTGGTGAAAGCCAGAGGGCTTTCAAAATCAGGTTACAAGAACATATCAGGGACATTAAGAATGTACGCTGGGAAAGCCCTTTGGCTATACATTTTAAATCCTGTCATTGAAGTAATTCCTGGAACAAGTTATGGTGAAAATGTGTTAACATGTTTCCCTTAAAGGTAGGTTGTTATATAAGGAAGCTTTATATATTTTAAAATGTAATACTTGTATATCTGGAGGGTTGAATAGTGAATATAATTGGAAGTATCTTATTAATTAATTAATTATATTAATGTGCTACAATAATATGTGATTATAAATTGTAGTTTCTTTGCACTTTGTATTTTACTGCTTGAAGGCAATTTAGCCAAGGTGCTACAGGTGATTAAATAACCTGTTTTTGTTTTACTTTGGACTGTGGCTATTGTTATTTTTAATAGTTGTTTGTTATTATGTGGTTTTAATTTCTATTGAATGTCTTCTCTGCATAAAGATCCACCAACAATAGATGGTTTCTATTGTGCTATGCTTCCCTCTGTTCTTCATATGTTGTCAGATATGTGCCTACCCTCCACAGAAACCTCACTGATCCTTATCTATTATCTTAGCTATAATAGACACAAGCATTTTATATTCATGGTTCAAAACTGAAACTCGTCTATAAGAAGTGAAGTTAAAGTGTCTTAGACCTCTTTGGACAGTACATCCACCACAGCTTTCTTAAAAGATGATTGCATTGTCCCCTCCATTTGAAAATATTGTTATAAATAACATTCTAAACATTTATCACTTTCTCCCCTCCTGACTTCCAAACCTCCACAGGAATACAATTTGTTCCTGGAGACTATAGTGATTGATTATACAACATAATTTTCATATAATTCCCTCCTATCTTAGCTAGTGTTACATGAGCCACATATTCCTCTAACTTTGGCATATTTAAGACTTTTATAAATATTTTTATCTGTCTTTTCTTGGTTTCCTGATTCCTGTGTTCTACATACATTTTCATATAATTTCCAAAATACCTCTATAGTGTCTCTGGTTATTTTCCTATCCATTGGCTTCCTATGTTTGATAATGCCATTTTCTATTTTCTGCTGCTCAAGTAATTGTGCTAAGAGTTTTTGTGCTCTGAGGTTGTCATCAAAAATATTTGCTTACCAGCAACCTTTCAAACTCATGCATTTTATACAAATACTCCCTCATTTTCCCTATAGTACTCAACCATTTTTCTTCTTCTTCTTTTTCTATAAGATCCCCCTTCATCTGCCATACTTTAAACTTTGGAAATCCCTTCAAGTAATACCTATTACTTCTTTCCAAATTTCTTTCTCGTTTATACCACATTTTAGAATTCCATTTGATTTATATCCCACTCCTCAGCTTTGCTTTTTGAAGAACTTTACAACTTCCATAACTCCTCTTGGATCATTTCCACCACTCATTCCTTAAATTCTTTTCTTTTTAATAGGTAATAAGGAAAGCGCCAATGTCTCATTTTTATTTGACTAACCAGTATCATTATCTTAGTCTTTATTGGTGCGTGATCTGAAATAATTAGTTCCTGTGTTTCATAGCTCTCACTTAAAGACCCATGCTCCTGTAAAATATAATTTCTGTCCAGCCTAATCCAGTTTTGTATTTTGAGCAATAATATGTAAATTCTGTCCATGTTCCTGCTAGTAATGTCAGATTTTCTGTCACAAATATTCTTGTATATTTCTTCAGAAATTTACCTTCCTTTGTTATATTTCTCTTCTATGTCCCCTGATACATTGTCACTGTTGCATATCAAGTTACATTCCCCATCCATGAAAATATTCCCCGCTGGAAGCAAATTACCTCTTCCATAATTTTCTTAAGTTCATTAATAGTAATTTTAGGTTGAATATAAATACATGCCATTGCACTTCTCCTTCCCTGCCAATAATCGCTTATTACCACAAATATACCAGTATTTTCTTCTGTTTTGGACCCTTCAAGCCATCAGTTTTATTACCCTTTTTTCCTTTTTCTGTGATAGTCTACTGAATAACCATTCTGAAATCCTTTCTTTGCCAAATTCACATGCTCATTTCTAAGAGTGTCCCCCATAACATTGCTATTTGTGCCCTACACTTCTTAATATAATTTAGTACTTTTTGCTTCTTGTCCATACCTACAAAGCCATTCACATTCCATGAAATGGTTGATAAGGGAGTCCTTCTGCTAAGATGCTATTACTTTTTCATATTCTACATGACAGTTTTTTGAATATATGTTTCCAGCTTGCAACTTTCATACACACATTAATGTTTGGCAGCCTGACCTTATATGCAATTGCAGCTTTTCATCTTTGTTTGGACCTATATCATATTTTCCTGGACTTTTTGTTTTAATAAAAGTCACTCAAGAAAAGAATTACATTTTCATTAGTACCCATTCATATACAGGAAGATGCTCCAAATAGATAGCTGGTCCCACAGGCTTTACCCCTTCTAAAGTTAAGTTTAATCATGCTAAAAAATGCATGACAGAACCCGTGTTACATCCTGCACCCACATCATCCATTGTTGTTCCATCTTAACTTCCTTCCCAGCTATGAAAACCTTCTTGCTTATTCTAAATTAAGTGATTTTTCAGAAGTCCTATATTTAATCGATGAAAGCCCATAGTTAGTGATTCAATAGATACTGAGTTTTTTAACTTATTGTTCAGTATGTTACTTTATGGTCTTTCTATGCTTGGTGATTTTTAGCCTTTAGAAAAAGTACCCTGACTATTATTAAATTAATAGATTTTTGCATTGATATGATTTGTACTGAAGAGATTGATGTTATCAGGACTGCATCTGCTACCATTTCTTTCAATATATCAGACTTCGGGGGGAATTTAATAAAGCCTACATGGACTTATTTTCTGTGTAGCCATAATGGCATACTGCTTACATGAAAGTAAGTAGGTGTGCAATCCAGGAAACAGACCTGAGGGGTGTGCACAAGAACGTCAACAATGAGTGTCCATGGCATGCAAATCACCTCATAAGCAGGTGAATTGCATGCAAAAGAGAGTGATAAAGTAATCCAACAAGCAGATTATCAGTCCTACAGACCCTGTATTGGTGTCCAAAATGTCCACAAAAAATTTCATGTACAGGATGTGAAACAGAGAACAGGGGCTGTAGAAGTGCATTAAGAAGGACAGAAATCGCATAGCAGACACAGATATGTGCAAAACTATCCATTGTTTGTCCAAAACCTAATGGAAAATATTTTTTTAATAATCAGATCATGTTTGCATGGCATGCCACAGAGTGCAAATATGCTGTTAAGAAAAAAAAATTAAAAAGTGTAAAAATGTAAATTAGTACTATGTTACAGTAACGCATTAGAGGACCGTACGTGGAGTATGTACAGTGGTAGTCTGCTGTGGTTGCTAAGGAGGCAGGGCCTAGAACCGTGTAGTTCCCAGGTTGTATGCACGGATCTCTATGCAAATGTGCTGGGGTTGCTGAATAGCACAAATGGATATTAGTGTCCACAGATCCCATCTGTTTAGGCAGAAAACCATGTTGGTGTCCATGGAAGAGGTAGCCAAAATCAAAAGGGGGTGTGTCCAAATCCGGTTAAGTCAACAAGTGCTGCATGCTGCTGTGCGCAGCAAGGGGGTATGTACACTGGCTGCTAAGCTTTGTTTACCTTCTGGGTGCATGTTTGAGTATGTTTGCATGACACGCCACTGTGCTTAGCAAAAGAGTGTGTACAATGACTGCTGAGCATTGTTTATCTTTGTGATGTGTTTTTCTTCTGTGCACTGCATTGCTGAGCAAGGAAGGCTGTTAAAATAAATTGGCTGAGAAAGGCAATGAGATCTTAATTACTGATGAAACCTGTTCCACTTGAACTAGAGTCAGTAACAGTCCTTAATGATGTACTTGGCAGGTGAAATGCATCATAGGTAGCCAATCACAAAGGCTGCACCTACAGCAGAGCCTTATAGAGGTTGCAGAAACCCTGCAATCTTATTTCATCTCCATACTCTGCACCACTGGAGTACAGACTTGGGACTTTTAACTGTAGAAATGCTAGGGGCTGCTGCAGGCCTGCTACATAAGTATGTGCTAGATGCTGAGGTCAATACTGCTGCTACTGATGCTGACCATAGGCCTAGACTGAAAAGGAGAAGAGTGTTCAGGCCCAGGGTAACCTTCCAGGGGCTACATGAACTGGAGATTGTAGACCACTTCAGGGTGGACATGGACACACTACAAGAATTCATTGAGCTCTACCAACCTCAACTCAGACCCTGAGCCAACAGAAGGGAACCCATCCCCAGTAGAAACTAAGGTATGTGTAGCTCTCTGGATACTAGCTATGGGCACATTCCAAAGACCAACTGGAGACATGATGGGGGTCTCACAGACATCAGCAGCCAGGGTACTCCACCAGTTCCTGAATGCCATGCTACCACATGCCAGTGAGCACATTTATTTTCCCCTCACCCCTGAGGCGAGGGACAGCAGTATGCAACACTTCTACCATGTAGCACACTACACTGAGGTACACATCAAAATACCACCTAGTGAGGAGAGTTGAATCTACATCAACCACAAGAGGTACCACTCCATCAACTGACAGGTCATGTGCAATGCCCAGAGCACTATCCTGAATGCATGTGGTGGCAGCCCTGGTAGTTATCACAACTCCCATATCTGGCACTCATCACAGCTGTACCAGATGTTTGCTAGGGGGGGCATCCCACATGGCCATTTACTGGGGGATGCTGGCTACACACTGGAACTGATGATGATGACACCCATCAGAAATCCACACCCACACCCACTGAAGAACATCATCATGAGGCATACGCACAAACTAGGAACATCATAGAGTGTGTGTTTGGGCTGCTGAAGTCACAGTTCTGGTACCTACATATTTCTGGTGGAGCCCTGCAGTACTTTCCAGCCACATGTGCAAATATGTTCACAGTATGTGTTATGCTGCATAATATGATCCTACAGAAACAGTTGCAGCAGGATCAGCAAAAGGAAGGGATACACAGCCCCCCCCAGTGCCTAGGTCACCACAGCCACACCCACAAGGGGACTTCAAGGAGGAAACCCCTGACTTTGTCCCTGTAGGCAGACATAGGCATGCCCAGTATCTGGCCTTGGCCAAGAGACAATGCATAGCACATGCACTGACAACCTAGGGCCTTTGGGACTGACACCTTTATCTGACTCGCATACATATTAGTAAAAATTATGCCAGCCAGTCCATGCAACCTGTACTTCACCATGTATTGGCTGTGGAATATGTGCATCAGACAGAGTCAGCCCCAAACTACAGGTTTGTCAACTGCTGTATTCACAATGTAAGTCATACAGCTACTGACTACTTGTAAGGGATACTAGAATATGGTTGCATATGTATGGACCTGCTGCATGTATGCAAGAGAGTACAGTGGGCTCCTGGACTACCTGCAGAGATCTAACAGCCACTTGGGACAACAGGTACTCTGTCCAATAGTATGTGCCCAATAATATTCACTAGGCCACATGTCTGGAAGACCCACTATATTATTCAAGGGAGATGCCAAACAGTGGGGTCACAGAACAGTTGCATAACTGTGTATACCAGCAGAGCATAGGCTGGTTGTCCCCCACCCCAACTCATCAGTGTACCCATATAACAAATGTAGCCATATATTTGCAATGGTATATTAGTAGACCACCTAATTCCAGGGCTGTGACATAAAGACAGAACCTGGCCACATGTTCTATGTCTCACATAATGCAGGAGTAACAATGTCTATATGCTGTTGCTTGTTTGATGAATGACACCTCCATATCTAGCAGCCTGGCAGTAGGCTAGGGATAATAGTATGGGTGATAGTGTTGATGGTTTGAATCTGGCAGTAGCCAGATCTTTTTCATTTGAGGTAGTCATTGGGTGGTATTCCCACAGACTGTCATAACTCTTCAATCTGTTACCACAAGAAAGCTGGACAAAGCCAGAGTGAATGGGGGGGACAAAGGGCCAAACTTACAGACAGATATTATACATGGTCTGAATAACATAGAAACTAATTTGACCTGTTATACTAGCAGCAGGTTGCAACAGGTCAAATTAGCTGCAGGATATAAAGGCCACCACTTAAATGTCTCAGTAGCTGCAGCAGTTCAGTGACTGCATTTTACAGTATATTACCAGAAAACCACAAATGTATGAGGAACAGAACAGACATATGGAGCAAAATGCTGGACATTCCTGCAAAAACATGTACAGGGAGAGGTATGCAAACTGTCACTCTGTGTGTGGTGATACATCATGTACCCCAGTCACATCATACCTCTCAACCTCTTTGAGCAAGAAACTGGCCAAAGCCATGAATAAAAGTGGGACAAAGGCCCACAAATAGGGATAAGTTTAACATATTACTCTTAAAAATGTAGAATGTTGATAGAATAACAGGTCTTGCACTAGCAGGAATCTCTTGATGTGTATAGAGTCTGAAACTCAAATGTCTGTCATTAATTCTTGACTTCAATATTCACCAATTTGCCACTAATTTGCCAGAAAAACACAATGTTATGTAAAATGGACCAAAAATATAAGGCAACATTCCAGACAGTCTGTGAAGAGCTTTACAGTTGTGAGGTATGAGTCACATATTAAGGTCAGCAAATAGCTGGGGAATGACTTGGAGAATATCAGGGAAGTGCAGTACTATGGTAACAAGTGCAGCAGCCAATGGCCTGCAGCACACATAATCCTAGACTGGAGTTAGGTAGGTCTGGCCTGGAGTCACCATGTAAGTACTGACAGTCACACTGGGCATGCTCCTACATTTAGCTAACTTGAGCCCAAGTCTGTTGCCTCTACTGCCCAAAGACCTGCTATGTGGAAATATGCCTGTATATACATACAGCTACGTATACATATCTGTCTCTCCCTATCCCCCTCACATTTGATTAGTGCATCTATCAGTATGTGGCACAGACACACACACACACACATATATATATATATATATATATATATATATATATATATATATATATATATATGGATTCCTATTACAAGAACGAAAGTTCACAACTTCGAACTTGTAATAGGAAGCCTCACTTACGTGAAAGTTTACTTTAACAAAAGTGAACTTCCACAAAAGTGCACTTCACCAAAAGTACTGCAGCACAGTGGAGGATATCAAAACAAGCTATATCCTCCACTATGGTGCAATACTCATGGACCTTAGGTTTAGGGCAGGGTTAGGGTAAGGGGATAGTTAGTAATCCCCTTACCCTAACCCTAAGGTTCATGACTATTGCACCATAGTGGAGGACATTGCTATGTCCTTCACTGCGCTGCAGTTGTCATGGACCTTAGGGTTAGGGCATGGGTCATGGTAAGGGGATAGCCTACAGGCTATCCCCCTTACCATGACATGTGCCCTAACCCTAAGGTCCGTGAGTACTGCACAGAAGTTCAGTACAATGCCCACTCATTGTACTGAACTTCACGTAAGTGCACTTGCGATTAAGTGCACTTTTGCTGCAGTGTACATTCTATACACTATTTCAAAGTAGTGAACCTTCGATATAGTGTATGGAATCCATATATATATATATATATATATATATATATATATATATATATATATAGAATAACAAGATATATATATATATATATATATATATATATATATATATATATATATATATATATCTACAGCTATATAAAGCTATATAAAGTACAATGATAATTAAAAGGAAAACCACAAGTAATGGCGAAGCAGTGTGTCACACAAAAAAGACTTTAATCCACTGGTTTGTGTGACACAATGTTTCACCATTACTTGTGGTTTTCCTTTTAATTTTACAAAAGTTACACAAGGTGTGAGACAAGTCTGCAGTTTTTTCTTAAAGTACAATGATACATAGACTCTCCACATATAGCTACATAACACATTTACATAATGTACACACACAACAACAGTTAAGGAGATATCCGTTATACACATTTATATAGATATGTGTGGGGATATATGAATGTTCCCACATACACATGAATGCTGGAGTTATATGCACTCAGACATCACAACAGTTGTCTGATGGAACCAGACCAAGGCTGCAACGGAACATAATCCACTCACCCACACACCCCTGTGCCTGAGGACTGCCACTCTGTAGACAGATACAGGCACGCAGGTGGTGTAATGTACAATGGGTGCAATGCATGCCTTGGACAGGCCATATTACCCCTGGCCACATATCCACCTATCAAACTGCAAACAACCACATACGACCAGATTGGTAAGTGTACACATATAGCAGGTATGTTACCAGGTATCACACCCCTAGAACACTAGATACTATCACAGTACCAAGCAGTGTCACTGTGCAGGCCACACATGCTGCCTAACACAAGACCACTTTGCGTATTCCACAAGCACTGTGCCTGCATCCACATATGCAACAGACAATCTGTGGCACGTGCTATAAGTACTGTGAGCTGTAGTGTGCGATACTAGATAGGTAGGGGTTCTAATCTCACATCCTGCAATGTGTGTGTGTGTGTGTGTGTGTGTGTGTGTGTGTGTGTGTGTGTGTGTGTGTGTGTGTGTGTGTGTGTGTGTGTGTGTGTGTAAATATATCCCCTTATATCACTGCAGACATGCCCATATGGGTTATACCAGTGTAATGGTTATGCATTTTATAGACATGTGACTAGCTGCTGGTCTCTGCATTGGCCTTTTTTACAAGCCTAGCTAATGTCATCCACCTTAAGTGTGCTGACTGAAATCTAATATCAGGTAAAGTCCGTGGCAAGTGTGATAAGTACTGTGACCTATACTGTGCAATAATGAATAGGTAGGGTTTGTAATCTCACATCATCCAACTGTGTGTGTGTGTGTGTGTGTGTGTGTGTGTGTGTGTGTGTGTGTGTATAAATATAACCCTGTACAGCACTATGGACATGCACATATGGGTTATCCCCATGCAATGATTATGCATTTTATGAGCATGTGACTAGCTGCTGGCCTCTATATTGCCCTCCTCTACAAGGCCTACTGATGTCATCCACCTTAAGAGCACTGGCTGACAGTATAATATCAGGTAAATACCATGGCACATGCAATATGTACTGTGAGCTGTAGTGTGTAATAGCTGATAGATAGGGGTTCTAATCTCACATCATCCAATGTGTGTGTGTGTGTGTGTGTGTGTGTGTGTGTGTGTGTGTGTGTGTCTGTGTGTGTGTGTATAAATACATCCACTTACATTACTACAGACATGCCCATATGGGTTATCTCTGTGCAATGGTTATATAGTTTATGGGCATGTGACTAGCATGGGTTATCACTGTGTAATGGTTATGCATTTTATGGGCATGTGACTAGATGCTGACCACTACATTGCCCTCCTCAACATAAGCATAACTGATGTCTACCACCTTCTAGATTTGTACATTTGAAAACCCAGGTGATGTGTCAAGGGTAGCAGACCTTGTCACAAAGTACGAATGCATTATTATACTGACTGCCCCCATTGTCCCTGATACACTGTTATGCAAATATGCACCTAGGGAGCCATGCATATATACGGCCTTACCCTGCTGACAACAGATGTCGGCTGTGCCACCATGCCATCCTGTGCCACTGTTTTGCCACCATGTGTCTATTGTCTAACCCCCCAGACACCTGGAATGGATGCATACAAAGGTCTGTGGTGCACCTGTCATTCATTCTGTAACTCTGCAACAAGTCTAACATCATGCAACAAAGTTACATGAAGTCTGATATGTAGTCATGACAAATGCCAGCATACAATACTTGCAGTGGCCCACAACAAGTGCTATGGCAAAACAATATTGCACTACACATGTACATGTAAGATAATATATTCATCCTGTACATGAGACACATATTTGCTTTTCCCTGCATCAATATAATGGATAGCAGGGATGTGGCACAGGTATCATCACATGCACAGGGTGTAGTGTGGGGGTAGCAGAGACCTAGGCTGTGCCATACAGGTGACTGCATGTGTGTGAGTCAGGAAAGGGTGCGGGTTAGATGGGCCATGTAGAGGTGCCATGTGTGTCTATTGGTGCCTTGCATGCAACAGTGGTGTTTGAATGTGTGCATGCACACAGTAAAGCCCAGTGCTCCCCCATCACATGTGTATCTTGGACAGCTGTTGATTGTACATGGTAGAGTGGATAGTTCACTGTCTCCAACCATGGAGATGTGAACTGTCTCTGCCAGGAGTAGCACTGGCATCACCATGGCCAGGGTCAAATGCTGTGCCAGTACCACACAGTGAATGCAATATGCTGGGGCTGTGTCCCACAAAAGCTTGCCCAGGACCATGTGCCCATGGCCTTCCACATTGTGGTGTGGACAGCACAGTTCCCTATGTAGCACTGTAGATACTGCCAGTACAGGAACATGACTGTGCATGGCCACATGGGCTCCCAGCAGATGATGTTGCTGACCTTAGTCCACATGTCCAATGCCCAACTCCAACCAGATGTTCCAGCACAGACATCGTGCAGTCAAAGACATACACTGTCTTAGCCCACCATCTATCCACAATGGCAGGGAACTGATCCAGGGTGTCCGCAATGTGGTGGAAGCAGTCACGGATGTCAGTCTGTCTGTGGCAAAATGTACTACCTGCAAGGCATTTAACAGACTGAGCTACTGAGACTCTGCAAATGCATGAATATTTGCAGGATATATGTGCACATATGCAGGCTGTGAGGAGCATTTCCATGTTGTTATATGGCTGAAATTCTGCACCAGTGTTTCAGTTGTACATGTAATTTGCCATTGCTGTGTTAGCAGGTGTCGTACCACAAGTTGCTGATAAAAGGGCATATATACCTGCTATCACAGGCCTCACTTACAAACATTAGTATATCATCATTATTTATTATTGCACCAGAGTCCAGGATACACTCCCAGTTTTCCCATTAGTTTTTTTTTTTTATTTCAGTTACATGCCTAATGTCTTTAAGTAGCATGTTTGTTTTGCTGGAAACACCCGCTTAACCTAGAGCCAGTGTAGTGGGCTGGGTTAATGTAGTGTACTATAGTAGAAAGGGGCCTGGGTTTGACACTTGGCAGAGGTGTTTATTCTCTACATGTGAGTAATGCTGTCATAAACACATATATACATTAGCTGAGCTAAGTGAAGTGGCGAAGTGTGCCACTCCTTGCAAACCCGTGCTAATAAACAAAATAAAGAAAAAGGGGTTAGAGAAAAGTGGTGAAATGGGGGCAAGCAGGGGGAAAACCATTGTGAAAAGCAGTTAGGCATGTGCAGGACAGGTGTAGGGAAGGACAATAGCTATCCATTTCTTGTACACCAACAGCTGTGCATTTTGACAGATTTTATAGATGAATTTGGACCCTCAACCCCCAGAGAGAGGGGTGAGGACAACATAAATGAGTTGTCAAGCCAATTAGACCAAATTAGTTATGTCCAGTCAACATGTGTGCAAAATAGAGAGCTATGTATTGGGCGATATATTTTTTGTGAGACAGGTGCCAATTTTTTAAGGAGAGAGTGGAATGTTGGGGAAGAGACATAGGTACATGTGGGGAGGTAAGTTGGGTAGGAGAGGATGCAATAGCAGACAGACAAGACAAACAAGACAGCAGACAAAAGTGGTGTATGACACATGTGGGGCATAAATACCTTGGATGAGGAGTGTGTTGTGGAATTGGTGTCACATGTGCCTCCAGACAGCAGTAGCATGAATGACATCCCCACCTATGGGCTGTTGACACTGCTCCTTCACTACCCAAAAGGTGGCTGTGCTGGGTGCTGGGTGCCAGGGCCAGGTTGGCTATTGTGCCCTCAATCTGGCACAACTGACATTCATAGGTCTGATGAATGATCTTGCACACCATGACCGTCAGTTCCTGTTGGGTGACTGCAGCCCCTCTGCCATTGCTCCCAGGTGGAGGATAGGCCCCATTCCCTGAAGTGTTTCCACCCGATGCTGCAGGTGGTGCAGGGCCAGCAGAGGGAGCACCACTGACTGGGTCCCAGAAATGCTAGGGCCCGGTGTCACGGCCAGTTGAGGCAAAGTAGGGGGATCACCAGGAACCGGTCTATCCTGATGTGCTGTGGTGATGGAGGTATAGCAATAAGTATAGGCTAGTTATGAACAAAACATAGTAATAGCATGCCAGAACACTGGAAATAACCCAATTACATGTCAATGCATATTATGTGGAACACAACAATACATGCCAGAACAGTATGTTAACAGCATGCCAGTAACAGTTACAGCATAAGGCCAACAAAATAGGTAATTTAACAAGATATGTTAATATGCAACCATTATAATAAATAGCAATAACAATACACATGCCCAAAATACAGGGTAATTGAACAGCATATGTGAATAGTAAGCCATAACTAATGGATAATAATAACAATGAAAAAAAGATAAAGGGTGGGGGGAGACAGTAAAACAGCCCATTAGTACCATTATAGACTATACTTACTTGTCAACAGTGCTACTATCTACTCTACAGGTCTGTCCTTTATTTATGTGTACAAGTGCCCTATAGCTGCTGTAGCATGTATAGACTCTTAAGCTATTCACATGGAACAATGTGGGCCAAGCAGGAACAACTGTGGGTCCACTACTACACAGAACACTGGCACATGTGGTGAACCTATATAACTAGCAAGGTGTACTGTGGGCTGATGTAGTGATACTTTGCATTTTAGGTAATCATGCCAATGGTAATCCTATGACAGATGGATTATGCACTGCTAATTGCATTACATGACAGAGTGACACTTGAGAGACATGTATGTGTACAGTAAAGACCCTAAACAACTATCATGTCTTGCTCAGCAGGCATGGGGATAGAACCCAATAGCTATTCATTATAATGTTTGCATATTAACATATCTTGTTGAATTACCTATTTTGTTGGCAAAAGCCAACACATTCTGGCGAGGCTTATAGATGCCCTTGGGCAGATAGCCTAGTACTTACCTATGAACCTATGAGCAGTGACTGCAGAGGACATCTGCATGGAATGTATAAATTGGCTGCAGCAACTTTGAACAGACACTCCAGGCATACAGCCACACCAAGATTACACATTATTTTATATTTATTTCATTTTATTTCATTATTATTATATTCATTTCCTTTATGTTATGTTGTACTTTCACATTCTTGCTAATGATTTTAACAGTCTGTGGCATCTAAACACTCAATTATTTACTCATAATATAGGTTACCATACCCATTTACCTGTAGTTCCTGTGGACAGAGAATCTGTAAACATTACATGAATAATACTGTAATATGTATTACTATATAGCACTGGATTTGAACCCTGGTCTGTGCAGGGAAAATATACTACAGACAGAGCATTTAACAAAGTGAGCTACTGAGCTATTCCTGATTGTTGATTGACTAATATTTGTCTAGAGCTCACATGGAACCAGTATATGTCCTTGTACTACTACTACTACTACTACTACTACTACAGTTGTATACTAGACTGCAGTGACAGTAGAACACACATGCATGAAATACAAGCATGACAGCGATAGTAGGTAATTTATACATTAGTATATGGAATGCAGGTGTGCACAAAACATTGTTACTGGTTGAAATATCTGTAAAGTCAACCAACAATATCAGATCATAGAGTGGGCTACCTCACCCATATACCTTGCTTACCTGCTGTTTGCAGATGGCAGAGCATTATGTGGACAATATTGACTTAGAAACAGCCTGGACCGGTACTGTACATGTTAAATAAGACATTTGGCTGTCATTATATTTGCATGCTATGGCTTGAACAGTGTTATACTTGACTGCAACACCTTCAATTACTGCCTGAATGCATACAGTTGTACCACAATGGTTAAATCAAGACAAACCTGATGTACACAAGTAACCTTGGTGTTATTGCTGGTGCTAAAGACATGCATCTGGAGCATTTCTCCCTGGGCCTCCGCTGAAAACAGTATCTGTGGAACCTAGTCGGACTTTCCCGGTCAACAAATGTTAAATAAAAATAAAAATAAATAAATATTGATAGTGGTACATGAGTTACTGCAGAACAGTTGGCATTATTAATTTCTTGAAAAACAGCTCTAAATCCACACTTAGTGCACTACAGACTTTATTATATATACTTTCTTGCATTTTCAGATACTGTTTCAAGTTTTTGCTGAACAACAGCTGTCATTATTCAGGTCTTGCAATACAGCTCTAGTTCCACAGTTATTGCACTACAGACTTTCCAGGATATATACGTTAATGCAGATTATGCTATTCTTTCACATTTTTATTGCACTGAAGTTGGCATTATTCATTTCTTGCACTACAGCTCCAAGTCCACATTTATTACAATACAGGCTTTAATGTACATACTTTAATGCAGGCAATGCTTTACTCTTTCTTGCTTATTTCTCTACAGTTAGAATAATACATCCATACTCACCACACTCACGGCACAACCTGACCAAGTGTCTGGCATGTGCCTCAAGGTTGCAAACCATCTCCTCTGCAGCTGTTGGGAGAGAAGAACACCATTATGCATACCAGTTTAGCAGATATTCAGATTAGATATTGGTGGTACAGCGGTAAAACAACGTACATACATGTGGGACATCCCTCGCCCAAAATTCTTGGACCCAGGTGTCCAAGAGATCCCTTTTACATTTCTTCAGGTCATTGTAGTGGTGACAACAATGCTTACCTAACCAGGGGACACCAGTTGCACTGGTGAGGTCCCTTGCCAGCTGGTCCCAGGCCTCTGCCTTGCACTCTGAGCCCTGGTAACTTCCCTACAAAAGCCAGCCTTCATGGTTTTGACAAGGTGTCAGACAGTGACCCTGGACTCCAGGATGCCCCAACATTGTGCCCAAAAGGGTGATCCCTCACCAATACCTGCCATAGTATCCTTCAGAGACAGAACTCTAATGAATTATGCCATATTCCCATCTATTGGGCTTAATATAGCCTGTTTTCCTGTCCTTACATGCCATTGGACAATATTTAAAAATGTGGTGCATTGCTTAGCAGTGTGCAAACCAGTGCAGCTGAATTGAGCAGTGCAAAAACCCAAAAACCCATGTGCTTGGCAGTGCTTAGCAGTGCACAAACCAGCTAAGTAGTGCATAACATTTTCAGCTGTTATTGTGTTTATGCTGTGCTTAGCAGGGCTTAGCAGGTCTTAGCAGAGTCCAGCAGCCCAGAATTTAAATAAAATTGGTATAATTTGTACTTCAAAAATGAATGCTTATTTTCCCTTGCATATATTAAAATGCTGCGCCTACTGCTCATGAGGCTGTACCAATTTAGCTACAAGGATATGTGGAATTGAACTACACCTTTACATGTACCACTCAGCTGCCTATAAGCACTGTTGAGCACCACTCTGAACAAACCGACTTGGCTATGCTTAAACATGAAGTTTAAATAAATAATTAATTGCATCTGTTTTTTATTTTTAGATGTCTGGCAAGTGTCTCGGCGTCACTTAGCATTGCTGCATTTGGAGCCACGACACGCAAACATGCTTTTTTAAAAAAATAAATAAATAAAAAAAATACTAAAAAAGTAAAAACATCAAAAATAACAACTAAACACTTGCAACACTTAAGTACAAGACTGACAGTATACCATTGGACAGTGCAGGGAGTGTCTTACTCATTTGTGGACACAGTTGGCACTACACTTGCTACACTGATTCAATAACCATGTTCCACGGCTCTCCTTCTGCAATGCACATTAATTAATATGCATGCTGCACTGCTGAGGGGGAATTGTGTACACGGACACAGTAATATTCCATGTAGGCTCTACACTATGCCTACATGGAGTTTATTAAATCCTGGGGTTCATTTATTTTCAGTTAGCTGCTAGTCATTTTCCCTTCAAGTACTAGTTTTAGTTTTCCCAACATAAATGACTCAAAGTCCATGGTTCAGTCATTTACTGGTTAATTACCTGTGTATGCATATAGTTTATCTATAGCTACAGAGCTCTGCTGCTAAATAAAAAAATACCAGCTAATGGTTCGGCAGTTGCATGGCATGGTTTCCTGAAATAAAGTCTTCTCCATAGCTTTTGGTCCTGGTTTGTCTTCTATTTTGAAGTTTGTGTCTTTTATTTTTTTCTGTATAAACCTCCAGACCCTCCCCTTTCCATGCCTTAGCTGTAATTCTTCTCACTTCACAAGCAAGCAGTTGACATTGTAGTCTTTCATCTCTACTCCATTCCCTTCTTTTACACAGCCCACAATGGCATAATTCCCTTCAGTCTGGTATCTTCTCCTCTAGTGTCCTTCCATAATGGCACTGACTCCCACATGTGCATCACATATGCACCTGATCAACATTTTCCTCCCCACATCTCCAAACCTCTGTGGTGGGTACCATCCTTCTTGATGCATTTTTATAGGTCACAGACTAAATCAGTGGTTCCCAAACTTTTGTGTCCCAGGGCACCCTAAATTTTTTTTTAGACCAGCCATGGCACCCAATATTTTTTTTTGTCAGACAACACTATCAGAACATTTGAAAACTCTTTGGAATAAATATTTTTTAATAATGGGACTATATAGAAACAGTGTAAACACAAAAAATGCAACACAACTTCAGATTAACATTACGCATTGAGTCAATACATTTATTTAAAATCACAAATTAATGAGATTGATGACTCTGCATACTACGTGATAAATGCTCAAGTCTGGCCGGAATTTTCGACAAGCATATTCTCAAATCGTTTTCTACATCTCGAAGTCTCTCTCTGCTTACTTTTTATGGAAGTCATCGCAGAGAATGCTTTTTCACACAGGTAAGTGGTGCAGAAAGGCAACAGTACCTCAATGGCTTTTGCTCCAATGTTAGGATGTTCCGCTTCAACTTCAAGTTAAAACTGTGCCAAATTAACTGAGTTAAATTTGAGCTGCAATGATCTGTCTGTTTCAACATCGATTAACTGTTCCTTCTCTGTTAGTGAAAGACCATTCAAATTCTTGTGCTGATGAAAAGGGTTCCTAACCCAATCTTTGTCAGATGTATCAAGAGATGGGAAGTAGTGCTGAAGCTGCTGTTTTAGTAAAGCTAAATGTTCAAGAATCAGGTCGTGTAATGCAACTCCTCCAGGATCAGCTCGTGCTGCATTTGGAAACATGTGAATTGAAGTTGCTGTTTCTATTTCCTGTTGCCACAAATCAATTTTGTGTTTAAATGCTTCCAGTTTGTCAGTGACGGAAAGAATGTTAGCATCAACACCTTGCATACCTAAATTCACTGAATTCAGAACTTCAAATATGTCAGCAAGGTATGAAACTTTACTGGTCCAGGAGGAATCAGACAGTAATGTTGCAAATTCATTGTGTGGTTGATTTTGAAGAAAAAATGTTTTCAATTCAAGGTGAAGTTCGCAAACACGTGCGAGAACTTTTCCCCTGGACAGCCATCTGATATCATTATGTAGCAAAACAGTGATATAATCAGAACTCATATCTTTACACAGTTCTGAAAACAGTCGGCTTTTGGCTGGATGCGACTTGATGTAATTAACACCGCACCACTTCACGTGAAGACAGTATGTAGATCAGATGGCAGTGTTTTACTTACAAGGGCTTCCCTGTGAATGAAACAGTGCGTTGTGGTTATGTTTGGATTAGTTGCTTTTGCCAAACTCAGGAATCCACGGACACATCCTGTCATAGAAGGCGCTCCATCTGTGCAAATTGAGGTGCACCATTGCCATAACAATCCATGTTGCTCAAAAATGTGCATACACACTTAAATATGTCTTCTCCACGTGTCTGAATTAGCTCTCTGCAAAACAGAAACTGTTCAATAAGTGACTGTTGATTTGGATACCTTACAAATGCCATTAATTGCGCTTTACCACTGATGTCTGTAGATTCATCGAGTTGGAGAGAGAATCTCTTGCAGATTTTGAGCTGGTTGCAAACACTGTAATTAATATCATCAGACATCATTTCAATTCTTCGTGCAACAGTATTGTTAGATGATGGTATTTTGCAATAACTTTCTCTGCCTCATCACCTAACATTGTTTTCACCATCAGCCGACATGCTGGCATTATCAAAGTCTCCACAACAGTATGTGGCTTCATGCTTTTTGCAACTAATTCTGCCACTTGAAAGCTGGCAAGTTGCGCTTTGTCAGAAACTGTAACTGCTTTTGTAAAAAACTGAACCTGTTTATGTTGAGATTGTAGCAAGCGTTTAAAATAAAGTTGGTCTCTCTTAGCAGCAGCAGGATGTTTTGTTTTTAAATGGCGCTGCAGCTTACTGGGAACCATGGCTTCATTTGATAAAAGTTCGTGGCATATAATGCAACATGGATGTTGCATGCCCTGTTTCTCCACAAATGTAAAACCATAATTGACATAATTATCTGAATAAAGCCTTGTTTTCTTAACAGCAGAAGCCTTGGCTTTTGGCTGTTCAGCAATCATACAACTTCCACTGGTACTCTCACAGTTACTACTTTCATCTTCCGAAGTGTAATCCACTTGATGCTTTGAGGTAGAGGCCATTGTTACAAAAAACAATACTTATTTAATGCTAATTCAACCTCTCTCTTCACCTCTCTTACAACAAAGTTCACGTAATCACGCACAGTGTTGTCCGATTGTTAGTTAGGTGCAAAAAATTATTTGGTTTATAATTGGTCCAATCTTAAATTTGAACAAGCTGATTGGCTGTTTGCATCATTCTGGTTTATCATTTTCCATTTGAATCGGAGCATGCATTTTACACATGGACGCAAACAGTACACTACAAAAAAGTGTATGCACACTCAAAATTACTCAGAGCTCCCCAACAACAATAACAACCGACAGTGATTCTGGCGTCTGTCTGTTTGCCACATGGCATGTGGACTTTCAAGCCATGAGCGTTCATACTTGACACATACAAACAAGCAGACAAAGTCATTATGCAAACTAAACACTGGCGCACTGCAATAATTATTATTATTTTCAACAAACGCAAGTCCGATAACCATAAACAGCTTAAAAGTCACAAAAAGTAGGTTACAAAGCAGTCGTATGTTACAACTAATATCCTATGACTGACTACACCTAAAAATGAAACCTTTGTGCTCCAAATCACCCCCACCAACTGTCCCACCCCCCAACAGGAACTGCCCCTTGACTCCCTCCTTCAAAGTTCTCATATTAAAACGCAGTAAAACCAAAAAAAACATTGAACTTACACTTACAGTTCGGAATGATCCTAAAAGAATCTGACGGAGAAGGTAAACAAAAATTGCCTTATTGAGCCAGGCTCCAGCTGTAAGGTATCACCGCTGAAAATATTATTTTTGCTTTCCCTCTGATAATTTCCTCTTGGTTTTCAGTGCTGGCTATCCTGCTCACTGGACAAATGGTCCGGTTCTGGATAAGGAGCTCATTGCTTGTCCCGCACTGGTTACCATCCCGTCGCTGCCGTCTGCAGCTACTGTTTGCACCGGTGCTATCGCTCCTTGTTACCTGCTCTCTCTTTGTTCCTCCCTCACCGCCCCTTAAAGGTGCAGGTTGGAAACAGCTGACGGGGGAATGAGCGGAGCTCCAGAGCTAACTGGAGAAAAAAGCACAGTTAAAGGGCCAGGCACTCAGTGTCGTGCTTCCATAAGCGCCTCTCCCCACCACGGAGGAAGTGATTGGCATGCACACAGGAGGAACGCCTGGCGGGAGACACAGCAGCACCTGGAATGGTTGAGTGAAACGGAAGTTGGGGCTTGCCATGGACTAAGCTCGGAAGTTTGGCATTACCTCAGTTTATTCTGAGTTCTCAGCATTTTTTATGGTATTTTTTTTAAACATTTTTTGGCGGCATACCAGGAATCTTTGCACGGCACCCCAGGGTGCCGTGGCACCCAGTTTGGGAACCACTGGACTAAATCAACATGAAGAAAGAACAGATGCTAGAACCACCACAAACTCTATTTATTAAGCGCTTTTCGTCCAGCACGGTGGCTGGATTCTTCATATAAAAGAACCTTCTTAACAGACACTCTTAAATATTTCAACAGTCAGCTATGTGACTAATATCGTAATTAAAACTCAACTTCTCTTATCCTTTACCTTTGCTAAAAAATGGAATGCCCTACCCACCTCTCTAAGCACCTGCAACAACCTAGCCAGCTTCAAAACCCAACTTTATTCTCACCTTTATCTAAATAGGATCTGCAACTGTACCCTTCAATCTACACCAGTCCAATTATCTTCCCCTTTCTCTCCAGGCTAACCTCTACACCTTTCTAATCCTCCCCTAAGCTCACTTCCTCCTCTAAGCTCACTTAAAATACTAAATGTAGTAGCTACTAAAGCATTTTTGTACTGTATGCTTAAGATACCCAGGCACACCTCCTTACCTTCCTCTCCTCTTCTAAAATACTAATTGCATAAGCTTCTAAACATTAAAGTTTTTAATGATTTAATTTTTCTTCCTTGCTTTTTTATTGCTTTTTATACATATGGCAATCTTTTTCTCTGAATTTAACTGAAATTGTTAATACTTTTTGCTTATTGAGCAATCTGATATTGGTATTGTAGACTATTTTTGTAGCAACCTGTTAATTGTAATGTTATCTGTGTCTGAACTCTTTCTTATAATTAAAATTGTTGTTTATGCGGAGCATCTGTGGTAACAGAGCCCAGACACTACCAAAACTACTGAATGTCTCCAATATCCTTGGTAATTGTGAAGCTACATCCTCAAGTTGCATTATACAGTCCTCTACAAATGGACGTAGGCTGTTCCTTTACATTCAGATATTCAAATGCTGCCTCATCGACCCCACTCTGACTCTCTGCAGCAGGGATTAGATGACTATTAAAATAATCCAGGTGATAATGGACAATGCTGACTTGTTTATAATGTTGTTTCTTCTGTGATTCCTCATTGATATGTTAATTGCCTTCACTCCCTGTAACTAACAACCATCTTCAATGCCTTCTTTCAAAGTAACTATCATGAAGTCCCATGATATACAATCAAATGTCTTCCGAGTATCCATTAACTCAGTATCTGCCATTTCCTGGAACTTTTCTTCAGTCCACTCCACAAAATCTATAACAGTATGAAAGCAGATGATCTACCTTTAATAAACCCAATTTTCTCATCCCAATTAGTCTTAGAAGAACTTTTTCCAATCTTGCTTTCAAAATATGAGCCAAAACATTGGTATATACATGATATAAAGGTATAAGCTGATCACTTTTACATTGTCTATTTCCGTTTGTGTTTATACAATACAATTACTATGGTGTCTTCCAATTAATGTAGTCATTTCTCTTATTCTGTGAGAACATTGAGAAAATCTGTGATTATACTGCTCACCTGAAAACCTATTCTCTTATAGAGATCAGTGGGGTATCCATCTGGCATACTCATGTTACCCACCCCCTTCAGAAGTCTGATGGCCTCAATCACCTTCTCCCTTTCCTATTGGGAAGCTTATTTCTTTTGTTCTTCCTCCCCACTCAACACATATTCTTTCCATTTATAGTTCACTGTAATCTGGGAGTCTAAGCTGTAGTAATATTGAAATTGCACCCTTAAATTCCTCACTCACATGGCTTTCCACTTCCCTTTCATCTTCTACTGAACTAATCTTGGCTTTTTTTCTCTGATCCTTAATTCTCCATATCAGCATCTTGATGTCAGTCTCTCCCCTAACCCACCATTCTGCCCCTCTTTTTGCCATCTCAGCTTTTATTTTAAATGTTTCATAATCTTTTAGTCTGTCCCTTAACAGCTGCCTGCTCTGTTTTATTTACATACTAGGCTTCCTCCTCTCCGTGTATTGCATCTTGCAAATTTCTAAACCTCTTCTCTAAGGCTATCACTTCCTGTTCTTGCCTTGCTATCACTCATCCTGGCAGCTTTCACACTATCCCATTCACAGATTCTCCATGTTCTCCTGGAGTATATATTGAAGTATTTCCCATGTTCTTTGTACATTTAATATTGTTGCTCCTCATCCATTGTTGTAAATTCCATCTCTACCCTCCAACTCTCTAATTTCCTAATCCCCAGCTCATCTTAACAATAGCATAATCTGATACATTTATTTCACCATATAATATAGCTGAGATTTCCTCAAATGTTTTCCTGTCCACCAATAATTTGTCCAATCTACTAGCTTGTCTTTTTTCACACTCCCAAAAAACTAAACCCTTCCACTCCTGGTCATAGTTCTTTCCACACATCCAACAATGTCACTTGTCTCATCCCCTCTACTATAACTTTTTGAATGTAGCTGTGAAATTCAACTGCTCCAAATTTCATATCCTTTTTGGGAGCCAGCACCATATTGAAGTCATCTCCTATAATTATTATGTCTCCCTCTTTCTTTAATGCCTATAAATGATTTATTCTGTCATGGAAAATCTTGAGTCTATTTGTATTAGGTCCATAAAATGAACTCAAAACCAGTCTTATGTTCTTCCTTAAGCACCTACTTACCACACATTTATCTTCCTTATCTTTGACTATCTTCACTGCCTTCCATTGTTCAAGGGAATGCATAGCATTCCCATGCTTCTTTTACCACATCCTTTTGCACAGCTTGAAGCCAATCACTTATAACTGTTCTTTTCTAACTTTTGTAATTTTCAGTGATTTAAATTTAGGTCTTGAAGAGAAATTAAACCAAACTCCTCCCTCTTCATCTCAATTAACACTTTTTCCAATATTTCCCTCTTTATTGGATTCTTAATCCCTGCAACAAAATTCAGGTTGCTACCATCATTTTTCCTCTTTCCCCCTCTATGGGCTCCCATATTCCACTTAATGCATGCTCCCCTTCTGCTCCTGTGGAACTGGACCCTAAGGGTCTGTGGGTCAGTAGGTCAATAAAGCTCCAACCAACACACCTACACCCCCTAAGCAGCTTGATGCACTGGCCATCACTACCAACAAAGGAAGTGTCCGTCAAGCTCAGAAGTCCCTCCAGCTGATGATTCAATTTCTTTAAAAGCATATTCTCCCCTTTATTATATTGTGCCCAGACTGATCAGTATGTCCCTCATTGTTCACCTTACCAGTCACCTGAGATTACTCTGCATCAGAGAATATAGCTCTTTATGTGCCACATACATATACATAATGCAAAACCAGAAATATACTATAATCTCCAGTGATAAAACAACATATTTTATTGATAAAACAAAGCATTGCACATTTGGATTTCTAGTACCACACTTATGTTCACTATTGTACACCATGAACACTGTTATCATACAAGCTGTCTATACTTTTTATAAATACTGTTAAGTATTCTGTTTATAGGAAGCAATATTTAATTTTCACACTTTGGGTACCTTTTCAAGTGATCATACTTTATAATACCAAAACCCCTACTAGGATTGGCATTGCTAATGTGCTGTTTACTGGCTATACATACATTTATCAGGAGTAAAATAGCATATGTAAGGCAAAATTGTGAAACAAGAACATTGTCCCACATATACATAGTCGTCATTACTTCCAGGATAGACATACACTTTTGATTTATCACAGTCAGAAAATATGCCCTCAGTATCCATTTGTAGCACTTGGTTTGCATCAAGCCACATCAGCTGACATGTCTAAGTCCCACACAACTCAAATCATGTCTTTTACTTATAGACAATTTGATAATTGCCACCATAGTATTATTCAACTCCATGCATCTTCCCAGTGAAGATTGGGAGTCCCCTCTGCTTCTTTTTCATGTAGTCCCTCATCATACTTGATGCCATAAAGAAGTAAATAAATAGACTAAAGTCCAGCATGTCTCTACATGTTTCTTCATGGCTCCTCCACCATTAAAAAACACCTCTTCAGCCATCCATGCTGTTCTTTTCTGCCATCACTTCTACTTCCACAACATAGTGCTCTCTTCACCGACATATCTACAGTGCACTGTCATGGACCAATCTGGAAGAATGTCTGTTGCATCCCTCACACTACTGCATCTCTTCATGCTGTTTTTTCCCCTAGTCTCCATTCTTCCTCTTCCTCCTCTTCCTGTCTTAGAGTCCCCAAGTCACCATTTACTCCTTAGTCTTCTGTCACTCACCTACTCTCTCCCTCTCTGATATCTCCATAATATATCCATTTTGAGAGGACTCCTACACAACACCCTGGGATCACAATTACCACTGTATCTATGGTCTTCCCCATACATCTACCCCCCATGTCAGGCCTAGATATGTGCTTGCTATAATTAACTGTCTGTGCAATTTGTTGCCCTTCTTTGTCTAGTCTATTTCCTACTATCAGGTCTAGTTCTCCCCCTCCCCCATCACTTGATCAGTGTGTCTGTAAAATCTACAGGAATTTCTTCTGCTATGTCATTGGAAGCATTTCAAACATTAATTACATTAGCAGGGAATCCCTTTTCCCTCCAGCCACAGGTGAATTTTCTTTTACCACATCTTTGTATATGTGAATTATGTCTGATTTATTCTTAGCCCACAGCACATTTACTTCCAGATAACTTTGAGAATTGCAAGATATATTAAGAATGCTGCTTTTTATACGTCTTAAATTCCAGGCTACTGGAAGCAATGTTTTTGTTTCAAATAAATCTGTAAAGCAAAATCATCTATTGTTTTAACTCTACAACCACCGAGAGTCACAAAATCCTTGTTGGATGATGCAGTCTTTATAATCCTTTCTTTCAGCATGTAACTATGGCATTGTCAATATAAGTGTCTCAGTCTCCCAGCATTTCTAGACAATGTATCAACCCTGTGAGCTCTATTTATTTATCTAGACAATCAGTTTCTTCAGCTTTTTGCCATATCTAGTGCTCTAAATACTGCAATTCTTCTCTTCCCTCCAACCATTCCCTTAACCCAATGACCCTGACATTTTATCTATGTATACTGCACTCCAAATCGTGCTTATTTTCTAATGATATTTATAACCATTCATATAAGATTTCATTCCATTTTTCTGTCACTTCACTGCACTTTCCACACAATCAACCTTTTGCTACGTACAATCACACACGCTTGTTGCTGTTTTTAACTATTTTCCACATGATGCAGAATTGTACCCAATGTTCCTTCTATTTTTATGATTTAGAATAAAAAAAAAACTTTAAACAGTTATAGTCACAGAGCTGCTAAGCAAGACATCCATCATGTACAGTGGTGGCTCACTTTTGCCCCCAGAGACTGGCCTTAATTTAATGCAAACATATGATCAGCTCACTTCAACCTCTTCATGTTAGTAGTCCCAGATCATAATGTTATACTGCTTATATCCAGCTGTTTCCTTGTTATGGCATAACCACCTGATACATTACAGGTGTAAAAAGAAAAAAGTATTTTTTACGTTAACATCACTGGCATTATCAACAGTCACTGATAAGACTCCCCAAACTCACATAGGTTCATAGGTGGGTACTAGGCTATCTGCCCGAAGGCATTTATAAGCCTAGCCAGAATGTGTTGGCTTTCGCCGTCCCCTTAGATTAGTTCCCTGTGCCTCTGTCCAGCAGAGCCACTGAAGTGATCCCCGAGGTAAACTTTCTGTTTCCCATCCACTCGTCAAGGTTTCTTTTGAAGAGTGTTAGCAAGGAGCTCAGCCTAATGTAGATTGTGATCTTGTTCCAAAGCATAGGAAGTCTCTGGGAGAGGAATCTATCCCTCCAGCACATCCTATTTATTGTTGTGGTGAGGTTTAGATCCCTAGAGCATGTGGCTTGAGGGGATAAGGTTTTCTTTAGGTGGAGCATGTCCATCAATTCTGGGTTGGACATGGCCTTGTATGTCAGGCAGAGATCACCTGTGAGTAGGCAGTATTCAACCGAGTACAACTGGAGTTTCTTCAGTCGAGCTGCATATGGCATCTGTTTGAGGCCATTGATCCCCTTGGTGAGGCACATCTGTGGTCTTTCCAGCTGTTGCAGGTGTCTTGTTTGGTACATCCCAAATGGGGCATTGTACTCTAAGATGGCTCTGATGAGTGATGAGTAGAGGGGCACAATGACCTCTTTTGATCTGGATGCGCACCCTTTTGTGATTAGGTGGGCCACGTAGAATGATTTTTTAACCACTTTGGCAATATGATTATGGTGACATTACTATCTACTTGGGTCCCCAGACCCCTTATTATGTCTTCCATATTTAGGGGACTACCACCTATGTGGTAGTTTGTGGGTACTTTGTTTTTTCCAAAGGGGATGACTATGCACTTTTTGGCATTTCGCTTGAGGCCATGATTTTGACACCAGGTATCCATCTCAGTGAGACCCTTTTGGAGGATCTCTGTGTCAGCCAGAGAGTCAATTATAGCTCCTAGTTTGCAGTCATCTGCGAACTTGGTCAGCCATAGTCCTCCTGTGCTTGCCTGTACCTCTGAGAAGTATATGCCAAACAGGAGGGGTCCTAGGACTGAGCCCTGGGGAACACCACTTGTAACCGGTTTAGAGATGGACCTAGCTCCCACAACGCTCACCATGTGGGTTCTGTCCGTGAGCCAGTTGGCAACCCATCTTGTGACGTAGAGGTTTATGTTCAGGCTGGTGAGCTTGTCTATAATACCAGAATGGGGAATGGTGTCGAAAGCCTTAGCAAGGTCTAGGTAGGCTGTATGTACCACCTTTCCCTCGCCAATAGCCTTGGTAACTGTATCAAAGAAGTCCACCAGGCTTAGGAGGCATGCTCTACTCTTAACAAAGCCAAACTGGGTAGCGTCCAGTGTTTGGAGGTTCCCAATGTCTCTGTTAATGAGTTCCATGATGATGGGCTCCATAGCCTTGCAGACCAAGCTAGTCAGGCTTATAGGGTGATGGTTCCTGGGGTCTGTTGTGGCTCCACCTATGTGGCGTGGAATAACTGTTGCTGTGCACCACTCTATGGGTATGTAGCCTGTGGAGAGGCTGAGTTTGAACAGTGTGTTTAGGTGTAGGGTTAGTTCATCTTTGAGCTCATATAGGATGCAGCCTGGGACACTGTCCAGTCCCATTGATGCTGAGTTTTGGGCTTTGGAGAGGGCTGTTTTAACCTGAATGTCTGTGATTTCAGGGACTCTACATTCTTCTAGTATGGTTATGGGCCCTTTTGGGGGTGAGAGGGGAGTGAAGTTTGCCCTGAACTTGTCTGTCAGGATGTTGGTGATATCGGTTCAGTGTATTTTGTGCCATTCTGCACTAACACCAAGCAGGTCTGAGCACTGACACTTGGATTCCTGACATAGCTAAAGAATGCCTTGTGGTTATATTTGGAGTCCTTGGCAATTTTTCTTTCAAAGCTCACCTTGGATGATTTTATGAGGGGATCATAGTTTCTTGCTGATACTGATCAGGAATGTCTTCCCTTCTTGGGATTTTACTCTTTTCTGTACTAGTTTCCTCCTTCTATTGTATAGCTTGTTTATGGCAGGAGTCCACCAGACTGATTTCCTTTTCTTGGCGGAGTGAGTCTTGGTTTTGCTTGGGATGGCATGATCCATGCATTCTTGTAGCTGCCCGTAGAATGCATTAGTAAAGGATTTTTCAGCTTGGACAGTGTTATGCTTCAGCATGGGGGCTTTGAAACTTTCCACCTTGGTCTTAAGTAATGTGAAGTTTGCTTTTGAAAAGTTTTTCATGGTGGCTTTCTTGTCCAAGGATGGGGGCGGAATATTTACATCCAAAGTGATTTGTTTATGGTCAGATCTAACCAGTGAGGGGTTGACCCCTGGTGTGGAACACTGGTCGCCCATGTTGGTGATGACCAGGTCCAATATCTTATCACCTCTGGTGGGAGTGTTGACCAGTTGAACCAGGGCATTTGAGTTTATAAATTCTAGGAAAAGTTGGGCAAGGGAGTTAGTACTTGAGTAGTTCTCCCAGTTAATGTTTGGGTAATTGAAATCACCCAATATTAGGGTGTTTGGTAGGACCTTTATGTTTCCCAGTGTTTCCAGAAATGCAGAATGGGGGTCCTGGGACATGGTGGGTGATCTGTAGCAAGCTACAATTTGAATTGCAGTTTTGCCCATTGTTAGTTGCACGTGGATGATCTCTGAAGCATCGTTCTGTGCCACTAACCTGGAGGTGTGAGTATCCTTGATGAATATGGATACTCCCTTGCCTTTTGTATTTTGGTTTGGGTTCTGTGGCCGAAATATATGGTATGAGTTGTAACCTCGGAGTGCTGGGGTGCTCTCTGGTGCCTTAAACCAGGTTTCTGTTACTGCACATATATCGATTTTCTCCATATTGAGGAGTGCCTCGAGTGTGTGCATTTTGAGGTTTAGAATTCTGGCATTGAGTAGCGTTACCCTCAGTTTTTTGTTACTTGTGCTATTTACGGTGGTGGGTTTGTCTTTTGAGCCTTGCCTAAAAAAGGCACTATGGGCGTGGCAAGAGCCTTGGCAAGTATTCGAAAGCCTAAGGGTGACAGGTGCAAGCTATCTCTAGTGAAGCAGCGTGGCTTGTCGAGCATGTCATCCCAGGCGGACAGATACTGGATCCCCTTTGAATGACACCAGAATCTTAGCCAATTGTTGAAATCGAGAATTTTTTCTTTATACCGTGGTATCATTCTTGGTGAGGGCAGGATGCTACTCAGGGTCAAGGTCATACCGGCCTGGGCTACATGATCAGAGAGCTCTTCCATGTTTCTTTTCATGTAGTCCAGGGAGGTACATCTCAGGTCATTCACACCAACATGGACAATGACAGAGTCATATTTGTACTTGTTCTGGAGTGACCTGAGTGCTTGTGTTATGTGGTGGATCCTGGCACCCGACAGGCAGCTAACAGTAACCTTCTCCTTATTCAGCCTAGTGAGTGGGACGTCAGTGTGCCTGACTATAGAGTCACCTATTACTAGTATGTTGGGTATGTTATTTTGCCTTAAGGGCTGTGATTGCATGGCACACTGGTTTTGTGAAGTATGTGTTTCATGGTTTGTATTGGGGGGTGGAAGTTGCTTGGATGTTTGCTTTGGAGGTGTCTATTGGTTTTGCTGATTTTTATTTAGAGCCTCCGAGTATGTTTTCATGTATTTATGTGTGTTTTTGCCGGTGCTGGTTTAATGGGTCTATGTAAGACTGGTGGTGTGATGCAAGTATTTCCCTTCTCCTCTTGACTGTCTGATCCAGTCTTGGGTTGAGAGCGCTTAGCCTCTAGTTTGTTTGTATAACTGCATCTCTCCCATGTTTGGTGGTAGGAGAAGGGGGTTGTCTGTGTACATGAGGCAGTTGTAACATTGCCTCAAAATCCAATAATCCAGAAACGGTGCCCACGAACAAAATCCAAGGCTCGGACAACGACTGTAGAGTAATAGAACCTCCTTTTATTAACAAAAAGTCACAACAGGAAAAAGTTCAAAGAACCAAAAAAATATGGATATGTATATAATCAACCAACAGAATCTGTAGAATATGATTCATAAATCGACAGGTTAAGCGCTTTCGTCTGACCTCCGTCAGACTTCCTCAGAACCTTGAACTGATATCAGTTAAAAGTTTTTAAACACTTTTTGGCGCCAACTGTTTGCCAACAAGTTATTATTTAAAAGGGCAACATAAAACTTGAATCATGTAAGTGTCGACATATACAAAAAATCTGTATCGTATAGAATGTGCAAAACATAGCATGTGCAAAATTAGCATGTGCAAAATATCCGCATCTGCAACAAAATAATTAATACACACGTTGCTCATGAAGCATAATATTATATACATATTTAACAACAATAAATAGACAATATTCACAAACAAATAATCTTACTGCTAATACAATTAAATACCTATTCTAAAAGTGTAATATAAGTCTACGTACCTATTAAAAACTACATGTTGGAAAATGTCATACTACAATACATAATAATAACACTTTATCAACTGCCTGCAGTGCCTATATTGCTTGAAAATATATAGATGTAATGAGTTAAAATGAATTAAAATATAGGAATCTTATAATATATTAAAACCAAGTAATGTATACCTGAACACGTCTAATTGTGAAGTGTCCAAATAAAGAGGAGATAAGAGTAAAAACTAATAACTGAATAAATAAACTAAGGACAATGTATGTAACTGAAGAATTAACTAATGGATGAAAGTTAGAGATGTAGATTTTGACCAATGGGGGGACTTGTACCATAGACAGTTTGCTACAGCAGAAAATAAAAATACTTTAATATTTAATAGAAAATTAAGGAAGATAGACAGGGACATGGAACTTTATAAAAACAATAGGGCCTATATCTGGCCTAATACTAATAGGAGGGACGGCCCCCAACAGGAGAAACATTCAGCATATAATGATAGATACACACATGACACAAATTTTCAAGGGGGGAGATTTTTCCCTGCCCCGAAACAATTCAGGAGGCAATATTAGATGAGGAAGGTCTTTGTGAATTACAATTAGGATCAAGTAGGCAGCCAGACCATCTGGAAATAACTAGGGAAGTAATACTGTCACTTTCAAGTGATGTTGATGCAATATTACCTGCTGTGGCCAAGTCCCCACCAACTAAACAAATCACCCATACGTTTAATGGGTTTAATGTGTTTAATTACACGGATATGGTGGTTACACAAGGGCATGGTTCCTTGTTTACTAAAGGCACGAAATTCATTCCTACTAGTAAATTTAACATTGTGGACACTATTAAAGAGGTTAAGTATTTTAGCCGTAGGATTAATTTTTCTATTTTATTTAATAACAAAAATAAGGCTCAGAATACGACTAGTATTAATTATTGCAAAAGACTTACAAAGAAGAGTGTGATAGTTCCGGCATACCATCCACAAGTTCTTCATTACGAAAAACTAGTATCTAAAGACATATACAATTTGTATAGAGACATTAAAATGAGTAAAGATTATACTAAGGTGTTCATTGACAATTTAAACAATGACGAAAGGGATTGTCTTAAACAGATTAGAGAAAATCCTCACATTAGAATAATGAAGCCCGACAAGGGCGGGGGGATTGTGTTATACAACACTTTGGATTATAATAGTGAGATATTGAAAATACTGTATCATTCAGGGAATTATGAAGTTATTTCCATTAACCAAGTACACATAGGATATAAAAGAATTGACTTGGTTATAGAAGAATATCTTTTGGACAATAGGATCTCTAATGACATTTACCAGTTTATCAGAGTGGAGTTTCCAAAAATGGCTATGATTGTGGGAATACCCAAAATTCATAAGGATTTGGAACATCCCCCATTCCGGCCGATCATTTCTGGCTCTTTATCTAAGGCATTTAAAATTGGTGTTACCATTGATGAATGGACTAAGCATGTTTACGAAAGAGTCAACCACCTTATTAAGGATTCCTGGGACTTTCTGGGGAAACTTACACAAGACTTATGGAGGAAGGAGGTGATATTTCTCACTATTGATGTTATCGACTTATATTCCAGTATACCTAGAGACATTGGGCTTGAATATTTTCACAATAGTCTTAGGAAATTCTCCAATTTAAGTAATGACAAGGTTAACTTAATTGTGGACATGATGGGGCTTGTCCTTGATCACAACTATGTACAATTCCAAGGAGAGGTGTTTAAACAAGTCAAGGGGGTGGCCATGGGTGCATCCTGCCCCATTTATGCCAATATGATCATGTTGGAATGGGAAACTGAATTTGTTTTTAAAAGTGAACATTTTAGTAAAATACTTTTGTACACTAGATTTTTGGACGACTTATTTATTTTGTGGAATGGATCACTTGACGAGCTTAATGATTTTATAGTCTTTATTAATAACACTACTCAGTTTTTGAGATTTACGCATAGCCTAGATAGGACTGGAATTTCATACTTGGACACGTACATTAGTAATAATGGTACTAAGTTTACTTCTAGTATACACAGAAAAAACACCTTTTCTAATGACTATTTAAATTTCTATAGTAATCATCCCCCTTACATGTTTCGTAACGTGTTTAAAGGGCAGTGTATTCGCGCAGCTCGCATGTCTTCAGAAAAAGATGGTATGGAAAGAGAACTTGCCTATATCCACGACATGTTTTTGGATCGTGGGTATCCTAAGGACATGTTAAATAACGTTACTCAATATGTTATTAGTGAATGGGGGAAAAAATATTTACCACTTTTGGGTCTTCAAGTGCCTAATTCGAAGAGAGCAGAGAGCTTTGACGACAAGCGAGTTTGTGTTATTAGATACAACCCTTATTCCAATTTGGTTAAAGAAATTTTACTCAAACACTGGGAAATCCTTATGCTTTCGGACAAGGAGGGTACCTTAGGGAGTGAACCCCCAAAAATTGTGTATAAAATGTCTCACAATTTGAAATATTTATTTGAACACTTAAAAGGAAACAAGATCATTAGTAAAGGTACACGTAAATGTGGTACGTGTAGACAATGCAACTTTATCAATACTAGTATGGACATTAAATTAGACAATGTTTTGAAGACCAAAATCAAAACACGCAAGGGTAATTGTAATACACAAAGGGTGGTCTACTTAGCTACTTGTATATCCTGTCCAGCCTATTACATAGGCAAAACTGAAAGGAAATTAAAAACTAGGATATACGAGCATATGTATAGAATTCAGCGGAAGGACGATAAAAATGCTCTGTACAGGCATGTTTCAGATAAAGGTAATAACCATAGTTTTAAGTTTGCCATCATTGACTCTATTGATACAGGTAGGGGCGATGAGAATTGGAAGATCCAACTCTCGGCCCTTGAAAGTAGATGGCAGATATTTTGTGATTCTACATCTAAACCAGGGCTGAATGACTTTATTAGTATAAAGCCATTCTTACAGCTTAATGTATGTTGATTCTCAGTAGCCTGGTTGCAGAGCAGTAGTTAATTTGCATTTTGTGACTAATTTCCCTTAGCGTATGTTGTTCACACTGATGCTCACACTATTGATTTAAACTTGTGGACCATATAGGGGACTATATTCGAAGTGTTTGCTTCGTTTTTAGGAATGGGTGTGTTATCCAATGGTTTATATTAGCTTCTGACACATCCCTGGGTTGTCCATTTATACTATTTGTACTAAGATTACTTTTGGGTGTTTCAGAATGTTCAGACTTATGTCCATTTCTATTACATTTTTATAATAAAACATTTTTATAATAATGCATTTGTACACGGCCACAACAACATTTTGTAACATTTTGTTATAGTTGATCAGTAAACTTTAATCCATCAGTTAATTCTTCAGTTACATACACTGTCCTTAGTTCATTTATTCAGTTATTAGTTTTTAATCTCATCACCTCTTCATTTGGACACTTCTTATTTAGACGTGTTCAGGTATATATTACTTGGTTTTAATATATTATAAGATTCCTATATTTTAATTCATTTTAACTCATTACATCTATATAATTTCAAGCAATATAGGCACTGCAGGCAGTTGACAAAGTGTTATAATTATGTATTGTAGTATGACATTTTTCAACATGTAGTTTTTAATAGGTACTTAGACTTAT